>NW_023597054.1:48424980-48516415 GCF_011947565.3 Pollicipes pollicipes | reverse complement strand
AAGCAAGAGAGAGAAAGAGAAAGAGAGAGAAAGAGAAAGAGAAAGAGAGAGAAGAGAGAGAGAGGGAGATGTTAATGTGTATATCATACATATGTACACACGTACATATATCCCTCTTTCTTCATCTTTCTTTCCCTCTATCTATCTATCTATACTATCTATCTATATATCTATCTATCATCTATCTATCTATCTATCTATCTATATCTATCTATCTATTATCTGTCTATCTATCTATCTATCTATCTATGTATTTATGTATGTATGTATGTATGCATATATATGTATATATGTATATTGCACATGTAGCTCACTGTTTGACGAAACGGAGCCCACTGAGCAAAACAACCGGACCGAGACATCGCCTGCACTGTGTTTCAGGTCAGAGCTCAACCCACATCAAAACACGACGAATGCCGAGCCCGCTGGGCGCCGGGCAGAGCCGCGGCGGATCAGGACAGAGTCAAGACAAAGCCTGCCGTACGCCAAAGTAGTGCTTCAGGGTGCGTGACTGGGCGGCTGAACTGGCTCTGATTAATGACGGATTGGTGGATCGATTGATTGACCGATTGTGTGGGAGATTGATCGGCTATGCAACGCAATGCGTCAGTGGATAAGTGGTCGGGAGGTGGATGAGGTAAGGAGGTGCAAGCCTGGGCGCTACCTGTGGCACTGTACTGGCTGGAGCTCCGTCCAGTCGCAGTGCGCAGTGGAGGCCGTTTTGGCAGACAGTGAGTTGTGTCTTGGTGTGACTTGGCCCAGTCTTGCCGCCGTCCCGACCAGGACCGTTCCCTGTTTTTGTTCCGTTCTTCTTTTTTGCCGCCTCGTCCCTGTTTCGACGAACGTTGAGCTGGTGCAGCTCGTAAGCCCGCAGCTCGCGCGCGCCGTCCCAGACGCGTCGCGCCGAGCACGCACCGCTCCCACACCCCGCGGTCAACGCTATTTGCTCAGCAAACACCGCATCCACCAAAAACACCACCGGCCCACCCAAGGCCGCGCATTGGGGAAGGCCGCCACCACCCAGCGCAGCCGACGTGGAATCGATGTGGGCGATAAATGCTGGCGACGCGGGCACCCCAGCTTAGCATCACTGTCATCGAGAAAGACGCCGGCCTCCCGACGGGATGGGTTAATGAGTAGATGCGGAGGGGGGGGGGGGGGAGCAGCTTTCGGGTGGTTGCGCGGGAACATCCTGTTAAAGCCCAAGGTGTCGGGCACGTTGGCAACCTCAGCCAGGGTGGTTAGGACCGCACATTGCCAGCCAACCGGTCAACCAGGCGCTGCCCTCCTATCCGGCCGTCAACCAGACGCTACCCTCCTATCCGGCTAATGTCTACATGGATTTCGGTCACGATCAGACGCTATACGTCTGAAATTTTTATTCGGGACCAAGCGCACAAACGTTGCACTGGAACGTCTTCTGAACAGTGCTTCAGGGACGGTTTGATTCGAAAAAGTTCACCAGCTTCTTCGTTGAAAACCAATGACCTGTAATAAATCACTTCCTTAGAAGTAGTTCAGTGAGAAATTCAGCATCTATATATCGGTATTCAGTAAAAGAAACCGTTCAGCATAGCCACCCATGTTTCGGGCAGCATTTGCCGGTATCGTGTTAAGGATATTATGATAGTGGAGCTTGCACGACTGCGCTGATGTTCGCGGTAGTCGTATTTCTAGCCTTGCACTCGACGCAGGCCATGGGGACAAATCAGCTTAGCCTATATCCAACCTTGCACTCGACGCGACCCATCGGGACATATCGGCTTAGCCTATTTCCAACCTCGCACTCGACGCGGCCCGTCGGGGCATATCGGTTTAGCCTTTTTCTAACCTTGCACTCGGCGCAGGCCATCGGGACATATCGGCTCAGCAGTCTGTGTTGCCAGCAGCTCTTCGTATGGTAGCCTGTATCGGGTGTTCGCATGCGGGAACTTAATTATTGCATAACATGGCTCACTCGTGATCATGGCCGCTGTCTGCAGGCGTCGAAAATTGTGAGAGCAAATCCTAATGGTTGCCTAATATTGCCGTTTAACTAGTAACTCCTGGTAAAATAACGGTTGGCTGTTCTCAGTCGAACACCCTACTTACGTGTTTCGTCGGTTTGCACCAATTTGTAGATATATTGCTACCGCGCAAAACTCGCACGTGCCACTGCTTCAGCATTTCTCCGCAAGGCACGCCGGAAATCTCCAGACTTCTAAGTTGCGTCCACGATCTCGACGGTGCGTTTGATAACGCGATGAGCCCTGATCAAAAGCACTCTTTTCATCATGGTTCCCCATGGAACATTTCTAATATTTCCTGAAGCAGCGATGAAAACTCGAAATAGATCCACTATTGACATGTTCGCGCCACACTGCCTCCAGTCACTGCTGCTGCTCAATATCTGGGAGAATCTGAAATTCTGGAAGATCATTGCCAATATAGTTAGCTGTTCTATCGAATTGGGTATAGCTTCTAAATTTGGTCGTCCTCGTCTTCCGTAGCCAGACATTTTTCGTGCTTATAAAAGGATGGGTATATTCTGACATATGCATATCCATATAACTGTAGTTTCACACATGGTTGTTGTCTGGAAAAGCATGTAAGCGTTTCCAGACAACCATAGTCACATACAAAATACTGCTCACGCATTACGTAAGGATGTGTATATTATAATACAAGTATATTCATATAACTGTACCATCGTAAATGGTCGCTGGTTCCAGACAACCGTAGACACATACCAAACATCCCTGACTTAGTCGTGATACTCTGTCTCATTTGTGGTACACAGCAGACATATGTTAAAGCAGACAAAGCGCCGATATAAGTAAGCTTTGTCTTCAAGATGTATTCCATATTTGGTCCAGGTCCAGGACCTTACCCTGCCTTAGAACAATAGCCCTGCATCAGTTTATATGTGCGAAGGATTTAACAGAACGCAAACAACTGTGGTGCACTACCTGAAAAGTACTTTGCCGCCGAAGACATTTGTATTGGTTGTCAATTTATATAATATTGTGATTTGCTCCCCAACTATCGCAGCCATTCAGCAGCTAACTGACGGCTATTTGGCTGACACATATACCTCCGTCTCGTGTGGCTGATACCTCGCAGTACCACAGTGTGCCTGCACATTAAGGTTATAGGATGTCAGCCTCTGACATCTAGAAATAAGCCGTAAAACGTGTGTGTTGGGGAGGTGGGGGTAGGGGGTGGGGAATGGTTACAAAACTGGGTTAAGACTACCAGTATCCGCCATGATGCCGAGTACCCACTAGTTCTGGACATGATAGCAGCCTGTTAATAACACGAAATGATCTTTGTTGAGCAAGATGAACGCAGAAGTGCAATTTTGAGCCGATGTGACCACGAACGCTTTGAATATATTTGTTATGTTTAGTTGTGCCTATGTCATCTGATGATGTTAACAGGACCAATTAAAAATTAGGATTCAACAAGCGCACTATTCTTAACAGCTTTTTGATGATGGGAAACGATTATTTCGGATAACTGATATTTTCCAGAAAGAAGGTCAATGTCAGATATGCTGTCCTATTCTATGAAACACATCACTGAGAAACCTTCCCATTGTGTTGGAGAAAACCTGTCTAATGTGCTGGAGAAAACCTGTCTAATGTGCTGGGGAAACCCTGTTTAATGTGTGTATGTTTTGCGTTATGTGCTGCTTCGCCCCAGACATGAAGATGCTGACATGGTCACACGTGTTATGAAATACGCACCGCATACAATTTGGTTCACAAACTGTCTTGTTTCGGCATACAGAGAACCTTCAGTTTTATCGGTGAGCCAACGCGTCTTTATTGTTTGAATTTTTTTGAAAGATAGCATCGCCGGAGAACTCTTACCTTGCCGGACACAAGCAGAAAGGAAACATTCTCAACTAGCCAATATGCAGCGCTCTCACTTAGCCCTCTCATTATGCTGTTATTTCTAGATCTTGAAACCAACGTTTGGCAATTAATCAACGCGGAGCAATATGTTTCCAAAATAACTTAGGAGTTTTTAGCTCAGAAAATGGGCCATCAGTCAACGAGCCACTTACACAAAGTACAAAACCTTCCAGCATGAGACGGGTCACGAAGTTGTGGCACGGATCGCTTAGTTGTGCCGCGCAGTTCACGAAAGACCGTTGGATAAATTGGGCCCATCATGGAGCGCCAGTGAAGCCTCAAACTTTGTCAGCCAATAAGCACTAACTATCCGCGACGTTCAATGCGTAGCATAAAGTAAAATTGCATGAGCCCATTTCGGCCCGGTGTTTGTTCTTCGTTCATGTCGCAACCACCGAAAACGTTGCACTTGAACAGCAGACACTAAGTACGCTGGAGACACACTGGGGCTCTGTCAGCGTATCTCTGGGGTGCTCTCTGGAATCGGGCTGTCCACAGATTCGTAAGAGGTGCCAGAGATCGCGTGAAGCAAACCGGTGCTACAGTAAATGCCAGGATGGGGTGGATCGCTCGCATTTACTAAAAATGTTCCCACTTGAAGTTCCAAAGACTGGCCCATAAACTGACGAATTGGTCAAGTCTCATTGACGTACGCGAGCATTATAAGGCCATTATGAGAGCAAACAAGTGTGTGTGGAATAGTGGCTCCCGCCATTCTGGAAAGAATTCCAGAATCCAGCGCCTATGTGGAGCCCTCTTGTAGCGTATAGGTGTTAGCGGACCGTCGCATACGTGAGTCAATCATCCAAACGATGAAAAATACTGTAATCAACGATGAGGAAAGTTGTCATATTAGCCATCATGTCAGGCAATAGTGCAATATTAAGTTCCTCAGCGTTAGTATAAATAGACGACAAAGCAGCCAACTAGGCGTTCGTGATTGGCGCTCGTGTCGCCACCGTGAAAAGAGGCGGAGCCAGAACGAGCCTGCAGAGCTTAAGGAGCTCGTCCAACGTTTGGTGCCTATCAGACACAACAATGCTGGCATATGACCATGCAACGACGATATTGTGCTGTAACTGTCAGCTTCGGCATGCCCGGGCTGTCTGGCCCCTGGACATGGACTCCGGTTCGACACGCGCCCTGCTCAGAGGGATGCCTCATGCTGATAGGTGGCGCCCTCGGTTCTGGCGGAGCTAACGTAAAACAGACGCCTCAGGAACGCCCGCAGTCCGCACACACGGACAAAGTTTAGCGAATAATACGGGCGTCGACTTAAGCTCTGTTTTTCCTCCCCCACATCTGTCGAGCCTTTGTATTGCAATTGTGAGCAGCGTTGATGGCGACAGACTTACAAAAAACTTGTTTCTCATGGGATTCAGTTCCAGAAAAATACATAGCACATGCTGACTAGCCAAATGAACGCAGCATCTCCCTGATTGATGATGATCAATCCCGGCATTCTTTACTTATAACTCCGAGCTGTTTGCAATTCGTGAGTTCGAGCTAACCACATAAAACCGCTGTTTAACTTACGGGCGCCTCCCGTAGCTGCGGGCTACCACTGGACAGTGCTTTTATGACGCTATAACATCGACTGTAAACCAAACACAGCGCGCTTACACGATGGGCGAATAACAGGTGGTGGGTCAGACCAGAGCACGTGCTTACTGCTCTGAATGCGCACCACAATCAAGGTACCAGCCGCGATTGACGCCGCACGGCGGCCGGACGCTGCCTGGAGGTCCGGGGCCTGGACTCGCCTTGGTTATCAATTCACGAGCATTTGGTTAGGAGGCTTATTGAGCTTATTTTGGAATGAATGGAGTTTGGAAGGCACGTTCTTTTGCTTCATTTGTTCGTGCTCTATGGCTGGCCCCATTGCTTATCCATATTTCATTCCTAGTTGTTGTTTTTTTTTGGGGGGGGGGAGGGCAGTTCCATTGGCTGCATATGCTTGTTTTTGATGGTTGACAGGTTTCCTTATTTGTCTCAGCGTGCACTCCTATATCGTCCGCGTGGAAATCTCAGACTGTCTGCCTGAGCTCCTCAAAGTTAGCTTTGATTTCTTTCTCTCCATCGCCTTGCGTGGCATAGATTGTTCAGCGCGTGCCCGTGACACTAGGAACACGCCTGGGAGCCATCTGCATGGCAGTGCGGCACCACCAGCTTACGTGGGTGGAATACATAACAACTAATGTGCCATGTCTCAAGGGCATATTACTGTTACGTGACCAGTCGTGTCTTTTATCCACGTCTGCCGTCTACGTGGTAGATCTCGTGGAAGGCAATTACAATAATTTGCCAGCAACTGTCCGGGGAAAGATGCTAGACTCGCAAGCCAATAGCACTGGGCACGAATACCAGGAGCCTTGTTTGACCCGACTGAAATGGAAAGGTCAGTTGGCAACTGGCCAACGAGGGTCAACTCAGAACTGGGGCGGTCCTGTCGCAGCATTGTGTGGCACGTAAAACTCTCCATATTCCTGTACGGCACAAGTGCAGAGGCAAAATTCTTCGTTGCACAGAATAACACCAACGTCGGTGGTGAGTTGAGGATACATAACAAGCTGTACTAAACAGGTTCCCTGAACCTCATACCGTCCATGCAAACTATTCTTAAGAAATTTATTTAACAAAGTAAATATGTTGGTGGTGCTGGATTGTTAAGGGAATATCCCCCTGCACACTCTATAGGTCATGGGCGCAGGCTGAAAAAGTGTGTAAACATAGATCCTATACATTCTTATTTGTATATGACCAGCAGCAGGGCTAGGACGCACGCAATGCTTATCACCAGTCGTTGGCACGCGTTACGTAAACCCCAATATTTTTTTCAGAAATATGACACGAGTACAGGAGACCCTAATCACTTTCAGCGTACGGAATCGTACTGAGCCTCGTACACCTTCAACTCGAAGCTGGGCATAATTTTCTGCCATGGTGTGCCAATGCATGGACTCGCCGTCATGTGCTATGTGATATTCATGACGAGCAGAATAGCGCAAGTTTGGCTACAGTCGTAATTTTGCCAGCGACCGGTGCCGAAGCTGGGGAATGCATTTTTATATGGTATGCCGTACATTCTAGCCACAGACATTGATGTCGCTGCACCAGCCCTATGGATGGTACACACGCTGCGGGCACCCTCATTTCATGTGACGCCGTTCCAATCAGTAGTGCTGGGCATTCATGCCCCTCATTCCGCGACACAATACCGTGGCCAGTCCCACCAATCCCACTCAACAACTGCGGTATCACGTAATCCCATTGTGCTGCCTGCACTGTCGAGGTGGGAAGAGGCAGGTGTTGCCAGCGAACACGAATACAAGCGGCGTCCCTCCAAAACGAACCTTATTGACGCGGCATTGTGCATCTGGGTGCGCCACTTGCAGCTGTGAGGCTTTGTTGAACATCCGTTCTTATGAGTTTTTCAGTACTTCCATGTGCTTATCACCCTGCGCGGGAAATTTGACTGATAAAGGAGCTGCTTCTACAGTCGTCGCTTAGTAAAATGTTCTCTTCGCTTTGTACACAACATTTGTGGTTTTATTTAAGAGAGGTAAGTGGTTTGCATCGTCTACTTCAAGTGGGTGGCTCACTGTGTTCGAGTGAATAAGTGCTCAAAATTATGAAGTGAAGGCAACAGTGATAATGGAAGCGAAAACCAGTTCCGAAACGTAGCATAGCATCGCTGCATTCATCATTGATCTTGGGCTTAGCCTCGCTACACCTAGCTACACTTACACAGCACCGGAATTTTAATCACGACTGGTCCCTCGTCCCCGCCGCCATCGCAGTAAGCAGCACATCGTTTACAACTGTCTGGGCGGCGTACAAGCCCGCCGCGACCCCGACCTTCGCCCGCAGCCGCGCCCCGGCCACTGCCCGATCCTCCCGCCGTACCTGCAGCGCGGCTCCTCTCGTCCTTCCGTCGTCCTCCCGTGAGGACTACCGCGCACGCTGGCGCCACCGCGCGCTCACTGCAGGGCGGCGAGCTCGCTGCCGTCCGGACCGGCCCGCAGCGGCACCGCCGGCGCCGCCTCCGTACGCCTTCTGACCCCGCGGCCCGGCGGCGGCCGCCCGCCGCGCCGACCGACGAGGCCGCCGCGTCGATACGCGTAGCGGTGGGCCGGTGGCGGGAAGGCACCGCCGCCTCGGGGCTCTGGCTGTGGTAAGGTGCGGCTGGAGGGAGTCTCCTGAAGTTCGCACGTTTGGAGCAGGTCTCCTGACAGGAACACGTCTGAAGCGAGCACCAGAGGACCGCCGTCGCACGCTTGAAACCTTTTTGGACATGCAGAGAAAGATCATCATTCTGGTCCCAAGATAACGTGCTGCAAAATACATGGAGCCGCTGCAAATATGCGTTAGGAAAGCCACTGAAATTATTCACTAAAACATGATGCAAGCTACGGATCCTGAATATTGAGCACGAAACGTGGACAGCGCCCCTCCCATGAGACATCATCCTTCGTCCGCGGTGTGACCATGTAGTCGTCAGAAGGTCATCTGTGTGCTGGAGCTTGTAGCGTGAAGACGTAATGCGATTTCACGGTGCGCGGCTCTAACGCCTGCCGCGTGTCGTCCCCCGCTCCCGGGCGCCCAGGCCGCCGTCTGCGCCGCGACGCTGCGAGCCGACCCCTGCCGCCGCTGCCCGTGCCCGCTGCCCGCTGCCCGAGCTCGGCCCAGACCGCCGTCTGCGCCGCGACGCTGCGAGCCGACTCCTGCCGCCGCGGCCCGCTGCCCGCTGCCCGGGCTCGGCCGACGCCGCCGTCTGCGCCGCGACGCTGCGAGCCGACCCCTGCCGCCACTGCCCGCTGCCCACTGCCCGGACTCGGCCGACACCGCCGTCTGCGCCGCGACGCTGCGAGCCGACCCCTGCCGCCACTGCCCGCTGCCCACTGCCCGGGCTCGGCCGACGCCGCCGTCTGCGCCGCGACCCTGAGATCCCGACACGTGACTGTTGTCGGGCCCGCTGTTCTGTCGTGTGGGCGATGAGGCTCTTTGGGTTTGTGGCTGCTGCAGAATCGCGGCTGGTGTGGCCCTCGGATGGATATTAGTTTCGAGACGTACTTGGGGGCGTGGAAAGAGCTGCGTACTCTGTCCACATTGGCACGAGACAAAAAGTGGGCAAATTCAGAAAAACCTTTAAATGCTACATACAATTATTAAAAATTGTGAGCGCCATGGGTAAACTCTTCGTACGCTCTTCGAGTCACGTGATCAAGGTTCCGGTAACCTGGAATGGGGATAGGGCTTTCAAAGAAGGCTTCGCCGTTTAGAACCTGCATTGGCGTTTCTGCTTGCAGCACCCATTCAGTATCGTGATCGGCAATCATCTGGGCAGCGGAGGGATTCCAGAGCCCTCACCGGCTCTTGCAACGGGATTAAGCGACTACAGTCGCAGCAGCCGGCGCGTTTCTGCACTGGAGAGGTCCTTAAAGGAAAAGCTCGCTTCTGGGTGAGCGGTTTGTCGAGGCGGGCACACAAGCCTCGCAGTTGTGTTTACTTGGACGAACCGGTAGCGAACGCTCGCGACTGATCGAACCGCAACGATTTCACGTTATATAGCCAACGCCACCTGGTAGCAATCTGGTGCAGATGTACCACAGCATGCATGCATGATGTCAGTTAAGTTTAAATCCATGTCAGAGTTGATTCGGCGTTGGACATCCCGAGGTAAACTGTCCCGCTCATATCAGAAACATGCGAAACGATCGCCTTTTAGTGTCAGCAGCGTACAGGGCTGTTGCTTGCTTCCCATCGGTTCTGCTCGTCTCCATGCCAGATGTTGGGAGCGTCAGAGAGGCAGGCCGACACCCGCTATCGACCCGACCGCCAGAAGGTCAAGTCGGGCCATCTTCATTTGCCGCGCTTACGCGGGGGCCACCATTAGCACCCCACCTAACGACATCCTCCCCTCCCCTGCTGACCTGGCCTCTAAGGCTGCGCTGCCGCCATGAATCATAGGTCCGCCCGCCCTCCGGGCAGGGTTCGCCTCCGCCCACGCTCCGCCACCGCCGCCGCCGTGTCGAGCGACGACCGCGGCCGATCGAAGGGGACGGCGACAGAGCAGCGGCCGTCGAACCGACAAATCGTCGCTGGCGGACCGCGGTGCGTCGCCGTCGTGCCTCACGACAAGCGGCCGGGCGTGCCGCGCCCGCGTACCCGCGCGCTGGCTCCACAGACAGGCGGGCGACGCCGGCGCCCGTCCGGCCGGGGCGGCCGAGTCGGCCGCGCCCGGACCGTCGGGCAGCGAGGGACGTTCACGCGCGGCGCCCGTCCGGCCGGGGCGGCCGAGTCGGCCGCGCCCGGACCGTCGGGCAGCGAGGGACGTTCACGCGCGGTGCGAATGTCCGGGAAGCGTCACGTGCTCAGGCGAGGAGTAGATGATGCCCGGGGAAGGCTTGCAAGGATGAGGTCAGAGGGTCGGGTGAGGAGGACGGACTATGCCAAGCAGGATGGGGTGGGATCTTTAGTAGATGTCTCCGGAACGTAATCCTGTGAGATGCCTTGATACCTGGCCTGTTTGAGGAAGTATGTGTGATTATGCGGGCTTTGTAAGTACGGTTTGAATATTGTTCCACCTTTCGTCTCCGCTATTGGTGATAACATCCACAATGGACATGACACCTGGGAGATAACTGAATGCTGCCTGCCTTTGCAAGCAGTTCATGGCTATGGCCGCTATAGCCCGTCTCATATAGTTTTGAGCCAAGTTGTGCAGTGGCTGGAAATGCAAGCAAGTGGCTGGAAATGTTCCAGTGACCTAACAATAACAAATCCGTCGAACGAAAACAAAAGGTACGAAAAAAGAAAGAACGATAGGTGCGAACGCCACTGTGGAATGACATCTTCAGAAAAGGTTAGGCCCGTTCCACTTTCCAGCAGTAGAAGGAAATTCAAAGATTTACGCTCGAAAAACAGCTTTAACAGAAAATAGCTTTATAAAGCTGCTTGCGGCCTACAGCCGCATTCATTCGGAAAATTCAGCTGAAAATCAGCACATGATAGAAATCTATCACATTTACGCCGACTCTTTTCTTCAAGCCTTAGCTGTCGTTGCAACCTGCGTGTTGTGAGCACGCTCAGCCGGCCCCGCGGCACAGCATGCCGTCCCTGCCGTGTCGCGGCGGGGCCTCGGCCGCGCTGTGGGCTGCGGCCTATCGCCGCGGGCGCTGACCGCCGTCCCGTGGCTGTCGCGGCGGGGCCTCGGCCGCGCTGTGGGCTGCGGCCTATCGCCGCGGGCGCTGACCGCCGTCCCGTGGCGGACCGTACGGGACGCGTGATAGGTGCGTGTATGCAAGCTGAGTTATGAGTGGTTGTTCACCCGGACTAAACGTTATGTCGTGTCTGCCTGGGATAGCAGGGAGAGGACGCCACTGGACTCGGTCCAATACAGATCGCCGCGTCGTTACACGTCTCGCTCTGACCGAGCTGAGCTGAACCGCTGGACGAAGACATCATACTGCGGTTCGGAGCCGAAAACAAAACAAGAATTTCTGGTCCAAATTGTTTAAACCTTTATGTTTGGTATCTATATTGCTCGCAATTACATAGCACAGCATATCTACAGGGTGCACACAATTCACAAGACTAAGACTAGCATTGCCAACTGGTGCTGAGACATTGCCGTTTCTGTTTATCAAATTCATTTATTTAGTTATCTTTCTGAAACAAACGACTCAACTAGCCATAACCTGGAGCCGGCTTAGCTTTTTGTATTTCTGGACACGAAGCACTCGCAAGAACCGCCGTGCGTGATTAAAACCATTTTTAAAGGTGCGCATATTTCGGAGGCCTCATTAACGGGAGACATGCTTCTAGACTTTCGGTCTTTTGTAGCTGGCTCTAAACCTCTTAAGTGCTCGAAATGCTCTACATACTTTGGTACTCCTGCCTTTAAGATGCGTCTTTTCAGAGCATTACGCATACTTCTCGTTTGCAGTATTTTCAGAAGAACACTTACTACTCAACCCGGGTCCAAACTCTATTGTCAGAGGCAGGCCCTCCCAACCGATGTCCCTGGCCTTTTGAATAGGCCTGCATTGTTACGTTTTTGTAGCCTAGGACGCGTTGTCCCCATAGGCTATAGGGATATACAGTATTCCCGTAGACTGTAAAGAAAGCAATGGAAAACCTTGTATTCTCTGGCGTTGATCACCCCGCCTGCATAAAAAACATCCCCACGGACGAACGCCATGGTAAACACTGGAGTTGTTGTGGAGCGCGTTCCCAGATTAGCTGACATATCAGGCATACGTCACTGCACGATGAAGCTATCGAAGGCCGCAGCGAATATAAACAGAGTCCTTACGTCATTATTCATGACATCACAGGATCGCACCCGGCAGATTCATTTAACGTTTCAAACACGAGAAGGCCCGAAGACTCACAATACTGACTTGAACGAGCGTTGCTGCACGCGCGCATGCGGTGGGTATCGATAATGCGACGGCTTAGTTGCGCGTCTGGGAGATCAGACCAACGAGATTTGGTTCTCCGCGGTGCCCGCCTTCCCTGCCGAGGTGAGAGGCAGGTGACGCCATATGCCCTCCGCTGCTGAGTGCGTTGTGAGGTCTCAGTGACAGCAAAGCGCATGGGCTGGAATCTGGGTAAATATGTATAATTTGAAAGAGTAAAAATACGAGCGCGCTAGTTTAACATTGTGCAGTGGTCAATCGCTGGCTACGATTGATGCATGCATTTATATGGATAGTGTAAATAATAATCACTGTGTAAAGCCCTCCAGAAGTATGCTGGACATATTGGCGATGATATCGCCTATATGTACATCGCCTTCAACCAGAAGTATGCAGGTTGAAGACGACGGGCCTGCCGACAATCGTGTTTTTCTTCAATATCTAGAAAGTTGCACCATATTGTGCCGTGCCGAATCATTTCCTATACTTTTTTGCGAAGTGTTTCTTTCTGTTTGCCATATGTGGGTTCATACATATTTTGTCATTGAACAACCATTCATATGCCCGTAACAAATGTCCAAAAGCAAAAGCACTGCCTTCCGCCAACTATTGATGTGGACTTCCAATTTTACAAACTGTACATTTCTGTACAAATTGTCAAACTGTCTGTACACAACCATACAAATTGTCAATTTTCCAAGGTCGTCGCGTGACCTTTGCCTTAATTTTTACACTTCGCTGTTGCGTATAGCTGTGTGTCTCATTGGCATGGTAAGAATCAATGAAGTATACATATTACTGAAAAACGTGAACCTGCTCCTCAAGTTTGCAGCATATGCTACTTTATTTTGTGTTCCCAGCGATTACGGAAAACAGACTTTTCACTCACTTTTTTCGAAACCGAAGCGACTACAATATGTTATGAACTGGGAAGGAATGCTTTCCGGCTACAATTGTTACCCTTGGAATCAAAAATGACGTTGATCAGGGTATGTAAAGAAGGTAGAGTACGGTAGGGAGTGTTCACCAAAATCAGAGGGCGTGGAAACAGCACACCGTCCGCAATAAGTTACTTAATGTCATACCCCGCCCATCCGCCTTTGATGGCATGTGATCTCCGCACAGCAACATCATTAAGTTGCGTCAACCGCCGCGTGTTTTTTGCCATTGACGCGTTCCGTTTGCAAATCTATGTGACGCGCAATAAACAGAGTATGATGTATTGCAGCTGTGTGTGAAATCGCGCAGAAATGGGGCGTGCCTTGGCAGCAATGTTGTTCATAAACGATTTGGTTTGGTAAAGGCAGTAGCCTCCCATTCCTCAGCTTTACCAATGATGAGTTTCATTTGAAGATGCTCCTCCCATGGAGAAAGCTTATCCTTATTCTGTACAGCGATTGGGAAAGTCTTATTCTGTACAGCGATTGGGGAAACGATTGTTTAAAATAGTAGGCATCTAGTGTCTCTGCCTACCATACATCTGTTGGGCAATGACTTTCACTGGTTAAGGAAGCGCGGAATTAAACATGAGCTGCCATTAAACACTGAGGAACGATTCACTCGTCCATCTTTACGTGAGCAGCCTGATGCACTGATCATTGGAATTGTGATTCTACTATCTGTATTTTGTTTGGACTGACTGTTGCGTAATGATACACAAGTTGTAGTGAGCTGTGTTTCCCACGTTAAGCAAACTTTAGAGCGAAACCCGCTGCTACACTGAACTAGTTTTTTTTAGCGCGTATTGCCCTACACTGAACTAGTTTTTTTAGCGTGTATTGCCCATAGCGCGCATTCCACTCTGCTTTCACCTAAGGTAAGCAGGTAATGACACAGCCCACATCTCACTTATAGGTGGCAGGATTTAGCGAAGAAAGTTAAACGTGTTGTAATGGCTGGCAAGGTCCGTCCTGCCTTACATCACCTGACCATGATGGCGGCTGCTGGGAACGGTCGCAGGCCAGCCCACTCAGCAAATGGCCAGTGCGGAAAGCGAGTCACGCGTTGGATACAAAATTAAAAATTTCACTTTGTCGTTTCAAGAATTTTTAAAAATTAAGAATTTTCAACTGGGTTAAGAATTTCACAAATTAGGATTGATTGTCACTGAGCCGCATTCTCTACGCTGGCAGCCACGTGCTCAGTTGGACTGTGAATCGCCTGCATTTTTGCTCGCACAACGGCATCCTCGGACTGACAAGACAGCTAGCTCATTCCACCGCACGCCGTTTAAAGCGCGCCAGAGCAAGAGGGTGGGAGGGGAGCGCCCCTGACCTTCAGGGACATTTGCTGAAACCGTTCAGCACCTATCGTCATGACAGCGCAGTTTTGGCCAGCTGAGCGCATCCAATGCCGAGTTAGCAATAGGGTCGTGCCAACCAACCCCCGTTTGGTGAAAACAAAGCTACAACATTTCGAGTGCCTGCGAATAATTAGGTAAACGCGTCTCACAAAAAGCATTGTCAGCTCGTGTTTCATGCGAGCATGAACTTCAGTATGGGCGAAGAGCCCTGCCTCGTGCAACCCACATTCTCGAAGTTGTGCAGATTATAGTCTGGATGTGTTGTTTGCACATTGTTGCCAAGAATCCAGACTTGCGGCATTGTCTCATATTGCCCCTGGCTATTTTGATCGCCTAATATAACGTTTCAAAACAAGCATCCCTCGCTAGTTTGTATTTTAAAAATTGTTTCTCAAAGTTGGTGTCTGATAAAACGGACCAGGAGCAGCAACACATTACAGCCAATCTTCCAGAAACTTTTCTCGTAACGCTATCCAGCGACGGAGCAAGTGGCGAGAATCAAAAGTTGGAGCTTCCAGCCAGGCACGCTGGCGCATT
Organism: Pollicipes pollicipes; assembly: GCF_011947565.3. Taxonomy (NCBI): domain Eukaryota; kingdom Metazoa; phylum Arthropoda; class Thecostraca; order Pollicipedomorpha; family Pollicipedidae; genus Pollicipes; species Pollicipes pollicipes. The sequence goes on along the minus strand of NW_023597054.1, from coordinate 48,501,254 downwards.
TGTTTGTCAAGGGGCCCAGCCGGACAAACAACCAAGCTTCATCCTGGCGTCGACCTGAGTTCGATCCTGCCGTCCCAACTCAAACGCAGGGCTGATGTAGGCTGCTACGAAGCAGGTGCAGTGCGCCACTCAGCGGTATGCATCACTCACAACGTAGGTGAAAGCATCTCCATGCACGGTCGTTTGATTCGGAAAGCTGCGTCCGCTATTACATTAATCGCAGCGTTGCGCTCGGTGAGAGCTCCCTAATCAGGCTTGAACTGTGTGCAAGCAGTATTCTATTACGATTGCTGGCCCTTGCTGGATGTCCATCACAACCGAAAATTCGTGCTTCTATCATGCCGTCATATTTCTATCAGCCACTTCCAAAGCCTGCCTCTAGTTCCTGTTTGCTCACCTCTTGTTACATTCGCGAGCTGTGTGTGAATGCAGCAGTTAGAACGATGGGTCGCCATTACATTCATACGTGCCGTATATTTAGCGTCTCATTGTCCCGCACTGCGGGAAAATGCTTCACACACCCGTGAGCCACAAACGAATGGATCATTCTTGTCGGAGCTAAAGACGGCTGACTTCAATAGCACTGTCGCAACCCACCACTCACAAGTCAATCTCCAGCTTTTCAGTTCGTCCCACCCCATTAACCATCGCACGGCTTTATTTAGGTACTCCGCCAGCGCCCATACCCAGCCCATTCCCAGCTCATCCTTTCGCCTGCGCACAGCCTATTTGTATTTCAACCCATAACAGAAGTGAGAACCTTGCCTAAATCTTCATCCCTATTCCGGCAAATATCCGATATATCATGCTACTCAAACAGCTCAATCCCCACTAACCTCAGGTCAGACCTATCCCATTCTCCCGCTGCTATCCCACCCTGAGCTCATTCCACGTGCCCCATCCCGTGGGCAGCTCTATCCAAGCCTCCATCCCATTCTCACCTCATCCCCGCTCCCACTGCCTCTTCGCCGGTCCCGAGAGCTGCAGCCTGCATGCTCTGACCGGCGCGCGGGCGGCGCCGGCGGACGGCTGGAGAGCGGCGGCGCTCGACAAACAGGGGCGCGCGGCGGCCGTGCCGACGCAGCCCGCTCGGATGCAGCTGCCCCGCTGGGATCGCCGCTGTCATCAGCTAATGGCGGCCGGCCGGGCCGCCGCCGGCGGCGCCGACAGGTCGCAGGCAGCGGCGCCCTGCCCTGGCCTGCGTGCCGCCGCACCGCGCGCGGCCCCTGCCAGGGTGCCCCCGCGCCGACCCGGCAGCCCGCCGGTCGGGTAGGAATTGGATCGGCAATAATCCGATTTGACGCGTAGTTTTCGTTTGGGGTTTGGTGGGACCGCGCGATCTCGGTGGCGTTCCCGGAAATGGCCCGCAGCGGTGACACGAATACCAACACAAATGTGTGACACGCGACCGCTTCTTCTCGAACACATCCACACGATATAGTGCACTAGTGCGCAGCATGTTCACTGAATTGGCATGCTGCCAACACCGTCGGGCGACATGTTTGACGCGTTCAGGATGGTTTGCATGGCGCGAACGGACGGGATGATCAACGCCGTCTGACGTCATAGCTGCAACTCAACACCTCGTTCTCGCCGTCGCGTGACGTCACACACAGAGCGGCGCGGGGAGCTAGATTTCCTGGCGCGGGGCAGCTCGGAGGAGATCGTCGCAGCAGCGGCGGGGTTGTCACAACGGTGACACGCCGCGCGGGCGCGGGCGAAATTCCTCCGAAAGCTGGCACATGCAACAGAACTGAACTCGGGGAGTGCTCGCGAAAACTCGCTCGCAAAACCACGCGACAGTAACTTAGCGAGAGGACGCTTGTCAAGAAGCGTTGTTGTTGGCCGGGGTCCAGGCCGGCGGCTATCGAAGCAGAAGTTGCGCCTCCGCCGGCTGGAAAACAGACCGGCCCCGGCGGCCGGCTGTAATACCAATGCGCCGCCGGCGGCGGATAAATTCGTGCGTTCGTGAACCACGATATCGAACATAAATTGCTCAGCTGACGGCCGGGGTCAGAGTCCGATGCGTCGAACGCGACGGCATCAAAGGACTTACAATCTACTGCGAAATACATTCTGTGGTTTGTAAACGCTGTCTCATCGTTCACGTGGAGAATGCGGGCAGGTTTTCTCTTCTCAAACGCGTCTCCCTATTTCACGCGTTCGGAAAGGATTATGTTCTTATGTGGTTCATTAATTTATCGCGCGGAAAATACCGGAAGTGATGCGTCAAAAACCAATAAGAACGATATTTTGTTGACGATAGAATGCACTCAACTTATGCACGATGTTCATGTTTTTACGCTCGGAACAAGTTAGAATGCGCATTGAAACTTGTTTCTCAATTTGAAGACGTCTTATTGTCTACGATGCTGTATACCAATTAGTGGGTCTCACTTGAACCATAACAAGAATTTCAACTTCAGCGGCCCGGACCGGTGCAGATCGGCCGACACACCTCCTAAAAACCATTATTTTTTCCGCCATTTATCTCAAGGGGTCTGCACAAAAAGCAGCACAACTATTTACATGTTTCCAATACATGAAAGTATCTGCAAACAAACTGTTGCATCAAACCTGCAAAAAATGCAACAAACTGTACTGGCAAAAATGCTCAGACCACTAGGCACTATCTTGCGCAAAGCATGGATCCCACCGTTCTGGGGCGTTTATCAGGATTCAAGTCGACTCTCAAAAATCAGAGCAAATGATGACGTACATCATGCTCTACGGTATAGGAAAATGCGCCAGCCTCAACTTGCTAATATATCCCAAAACTGTGCAGTCCATACGTGTGGCAAACGTCGAACGGTAACCGCACATTGCCACCTTCCATGAAATCCACTCAAAATACAAAACGCCATAGCTGGTAGGCCGCTCCGTGAGAGAGAAATTGGACCCTTCAAACTACATTGGCCTAACGTTCTGTTCATTTTTATCAAAATTCACCAAAAATAATTGCAGTATTTGCAGTGTTAATGGCTCAACTGCCAGAATCGTAAATAATTTCAAACGCATTGATGTGGTCGACTAGGCTTACCCAGGCTAGACCGGGACAGCGCACAGAGGCAGGCAGTAGCGCAAGCAACATGTGTTGACGGGCGTGCAAATGTCACGTCAGAGGCTCACTGCTTTTAAAATATTTTTGACCAACCCATTTTACGACCCCTCGAGCAATTGCTTGATATCAGTCACCGGATATGTCTAATCTATTGACTTAGTCTTAGAAGCACCCACGTGACAGCTGATGCAAATTGTATATCTTTTACCACCGCCATCGCCCCACGTCGCAAAATGGCAATGCGCAGTGCTGGTAAATGATGGAGTGGGTCTACCAGATCTCTGATGTCTGCTAGCATTTTTCCTTTCATGGAGAACACTCCTTACCGGGTCAACCAGATATCTAATGTCTAGTAGCATTTTACCTTCAGTGGAGAAAAAATCCCAACAATCCTGAAAACCGTAATATGGCCACCTGTGCACTTTGTCTTCAGCCGTAATGTTACGAACTGAAACACTGCCACATCAAAAGAGGCGTGACGCTCGCCGCCGTCAGTGCTCATGCTAGGCAAAAATATTTCCACGAATGTGTCCATGCAAGGATAGAAGCCCCCGCGAAAAGGAAACCCCACACCGACCAAGCGGGGCGTGCTCTCATTTGAAGAGTTGTGCTTCCTGAATCTTCACCGGTAGGTTGAAATGACCCCATGCGCACGTACGCATTGGACGTAGTGCACATTGTGCTGCACAAGAGAGGGACCGTTTAGCCAGACGCGTAGCACATGATCTGTCGGCTCCAGTCCGATGCGACAATAGTAAGACAACAATAACCAACAACTAACCATGGTGTCGGCTCCAATCCGACGCAACAATAGCAGGACAACAATAGCCAACAACGAACCATGATGTCGGCTCCAGTCCAATGCAACAATAGTAGGAAAACATTAACCAACAACTAACCATAATGTCGGCTCCAGTCCGACGAAACAAAAGTGAGACAACAATAACCAACAACTAACCATGGTGTGCGCTCCAGCCTGACGCAACAATAGCTGGCCAAACAGCGTAGAAAATGTGATGGCGCGCAGCCAAGGCTTTTACCGCTGCGAAAGCCCAGTAATGAGCCAACAATCTTTGGCGCCACAAGCAAGCTTGAATACAAACAAGAATCTGAAACTGAAAGGGTCAGCATGAGCTGGATGTGCCCAGCTTTGCATTTCTCAGAGGTGAATTATTCGACTTATTTTGTGATGATGATGGTGGATTCGAGGTGTCATCACCTCTTTGGCTTGCAGCTCGAGAGAATGCGAGACACCACGTTCGACAAGCTGCCATATATGTCACTGGCTTAGGGCAGGGCGTCGCATCGATGCAATTGGTATCTCCGGTGGCTGGCCAAGGAACAACAAACTAACCAAATTTAAGGCCTCATGAAAAGCCTCAGCAGAGGTAACTACACTCGAATGACCTGAAAACAAATCACTGAAATATTTCCAAGATACTGCCTACCTTACCAACATGTACCCTAGTGATGTGGACAAAGTACGACAAGCATATCATATGGAACACAGCACGCTGTTGGATGCTGCACACGCCGCATGTAGAGCTATTATAGTTGCTGTGAAACAGCACCGCGCCCTCTCAAGCGGCACTCCCCGCTGAGTTGCGATCCTTGTCTCGACCAGGTACGCGTCGCTCACTCTGATTAAACTGACCGGGCGGCTCTCGTCCGACCTCTGAACGGCTGCGTCGGCCGGCGCCGGAGGTGCTCCGGCCGCTTTACGAGGCCGGCCCCCTCCCCGCACAGCCGTCGGCGGGCGCTCCGGCGCGACGCGGCGGTCAGGCGGCCCGATGATGGTGGCATGCCGCCGCACAGAGAGCCGGCAGCGGCCCCAAATAGCGCTCCACCAGGAGGGCTTGACCGCGCCCCGGCGGGCCGTCGCCTGACGTCACTCGACGTGTGACGTCAGACAAAGGCAGGCTGGATTCCATGTGGGTTCGCGGTCAGTTGCAGAAGGTATGCGCCGTGCAGTGTATCCACCGCATCTGGCACCGCGCGTTCCAATGCCTGGTGAATCATGCGCCGCTCAAATACAAAGCTGCTTGCGCGGACCGCGGGGCTGGCTGGCCGCCACCGTCAGCACGGCGGACCGTATGGTCACTTATGGGCCGCGGCCGTGGGCACCCGGTCATCGCAGACGAACGCACAGCGTCAGCCAGGCGGAGGGCGCCTCCCCACCCTCACACGCACAAACCAGTGAAGGTACTCACTCGACTTCCCCCCGCGGAGGGAGCCACGGAAGCGTACAGCCGGGCCGTCTCCGCCATTATCCGGCCCGTTTGGTGCTCGGCGACAGGCCGACCGCGGGGGAGGCGCCCCGAGCCGGGACGGCGGGGTGGTGGCGCCGCCAGCCGCGAGCGAAGCGTCCCGAGCCGGGACGGGGGGGGTGGTCACGACGGTCGCGTACTTTGGTTGGTCAGATGCGTACTTTGACTGGCACTGCTGCATCGTCAGGTCATTCACGGCTGTGAAGCCCGGCGAAAATCGTCGGCCTCTCCAAAATGTAAAATGCGTACGCTCGATGCGACGAACTGGAGCATTTTCCTAGCATACGTACAGCGAGGAAGCGCTTGGGACCGCAAAAAACACCTCAATGGTATCGTGATAATCGGCGCAATCATACAAGTAACGTTTCAAACCCGCCCGTATTTACTTTCCCTCACCTCTCCTTAATGCAGCTCTGATGAGCGAGTGCACTAACTTTTCGTCGCAAATCTTTAAGTGCAGTTCATGGTGTAGTCTGATCGCCCACCAAATGCTCCCCAAATGGTCGATGTGACCTTTAGAGCCGTTGGAAAGGGTGTACACCGTCCTATCTGGAAGTGCAGCACAGGATCTGAGCTTCCAGCTATTGCGCATTAAGGCTGGGTCATAAAAACATCGCTTCGTGACGCGTCCTACACACTATGCAGCTGCGTCCGCCGGAAAATAGACCACATTATATTTGAACGGCGACCGCAGCGGGTGAGGGGGGGGGGGGGGGGGGGGGGGGGCGGCTGCATAGTCGGCCAGCGACGCCCGCACGGTCTTGCAGCTGGCTGCGCCCGTGGCCGCGCTGAACCCAGCCGTGGCGCCCGCCGTCTCCCATAATCATAATCATAATGCCGCGCAGAGCCTCGGCCTGCAGACCGACGAGGGCCAAGTTGGTAAACAGAGCGGCGCGGGCGCGCCGCGGACGTCGCAGTGCGCCAGAAAACGGAGCGCTTCTTCGCCGTCTCGGCGCCGTGCTCTGCAGGGGGGGGGGGGGGGGGGCAGAAAGTGGCGCGCGCAACAACAGTACAGGCCGACACCTTGATGTGCGAGGCTGCGATGGTGGGGGGGATGGGATGGGGGTGGGGCTGGCCACGGCCAGATACCTGACCATGAATAAGTTCGATTTATAGGGTTCGGAACAAATTTTGGTTGGGGACCAGCCTCCTACTGCGTTTGCTAATGCTTGTGCTTTAATATTGTTCTTTGCACTGCAAGATGTATTGCCACTGGCACCTACTACTAAATGATGTCACTGTGCATGGATTACACACGGGACAATTGCTGAGCCTAGCCAACCGCACCGACGCCGCGATGCTTCTGCCTTGGCGACGGCCAAATATTTCTATCGTGGGAGCGATGCGAGCAGATTATCAGCATCAGAGGCTCGAACTTACAGCCGATGCATTAAACACACAAAAGACACGGAAATAAAGAGAGGTGTAATCAGTAAGCACAAACCGGCTGGGGGCTATGCCGGTGAAAATCTCAATCACTTCCAAAACATCGGCGTTGGACCAGGCAGCAAGCCATCCCTGCGTGTTTCGTCATTTTGTTTTACATGCTGTGATAAGTACAAGGCGTCTCCGAGGAAGATGGCGGTCAGATAAAATGACAGTCTAATAAACTGGTCGGTCTAATTAACTGATCGATCTCATACAGTGGTCGGTCTCATACAACGTTCGGTCTCATGAAATTGTCGGTCTCACACAATGTTCGGTCTCATGGAATGGTCGGTCCCCCAATTAGTCGGTCTCATAAAATGCCCGTTCCGTGGGTCAACGCTACATGGAATTTCGATTCAGCGCATTCTGCGAAATGCCGTTGCATCGCACATCCCAGAAGCGGCAAGCAAGCGCTTTACTTTATCTATCATGCGCCATGGTAACGCGCACCCAAGCACCGTACATTCCCATTCGAGCCCGTCATATGCAACGCCTCACCGTCAATCAGTTGGGCAGATATGTCGGCTGAGCACTCTGGGGGTTTCACCCCAGCCCCATATATACCGTAACATATTTTATTGCGATGGATCATGGTCGGTGACAGGCGCATCTGGTCTCCATTTAGTTTTTATTTCTAGCCTTATCACCATGTACCACGAGGCCTGGAGCACGCCGGCCGGCCGAGAGGATACCAACAGCCCGCCAGCTTCCAGTTAGCACACGTCCGACGTCTGTATTGTGCTGACCTCGCGCGCCAGGCGTGCCCACCAGACACACCCACACGGCGGAGTCAGTGCCATCCATGTCAGGGCAGCCGCGGGCCGAGCATCTCCCAGCCGCGACCCACAAGGCCCGAGGGTCGCCCCCTCCTCCCCCCTTCGCCAGGCGGTGTAGCCGCGCGGGCGCGGTGACGGCCGAGTGAGCGGCGTCGGGCGCGCCGCGGTGCCGCCGCCACACCCCATTAGACGCCTGAGCCGTACGCATTTGACAGAGCCGCCGCGTCTATTCTTATCTGTCTTTTGTTCGCCGTTTTTGCCAGGTCATTTGCATAGCTGAGATGCCCGCCGCGTCTCGCGACTCGACGTCGGCTTTGCGGGCGGGCGGCGGCGGCCGCACGGGCCGGCGGCACGCCGGGAGCGTCGCTTATCTCGGCTCGAACACGGCGCGCTGGACGGATGGCGACATTTGTTTGTGGACGTCGCCAGGCGGAGCGGCGCGGCGCGTCAGCCCTTTGCGGCGCCGGCTGTGGAGAGGTGGACCAGGAGGCTTGGGGTGAGTGGGAGAGAGAGAGAGAGAGAGAGAGAGGAGAGAGAGAGAGAGAGAGAGGAGAGAGAGAGAGAGAGAGAGAGAGAGAGAGAGAGAGAGGAGAGGGGAGGGAGTGGAGAGAGAGAGAGAGAGAGGGAGGAGAGAGAGAGGAGAGGGAGGCTGGAGAGGAGAGAGAGAGGGAGAGGGAGAGGAGAGGGGGAAGGAGCGGAGGAGAGAGGGAGGAGAGAGAGAGAGGGAGAGGGAGAGAGAGGAGGAGGGAGAGAGAGAGAAGGAGGAGAGAGAGGGAGATAGAGAGAGAGGAGAGTGAGAGAAAGAGAGGAGAGGGGAGAGGGAGAGAGAGGGAGAGAAAGAGAGGGAGAAGAGAGAGAGAGAGAGAGGGAGAGAGGAGAGGGAAATAGGGGGAGAGAGAGAGAGAGAGGGTGTGAGAGAGAGAGAGAGAGGGAGATTAGAGAGAGGCTTTTGAGGAGGACGTAAGGGAACGGGATAGGGAAACAAAAGAGCTTTTTTTAGGATCAAACGAACAGAGCATCTCAACTTTGGGAGCCAGGGTGTTGTTTGCCCCTCTCCAAGTGGTATCTTCGAGACTCCGAAAGAACCGAAAATGTAGCGCCTTAAGATATGACATAGGCATGGCATGACAATCTGGCATACCCGAAGTGCTTCCGGAAGCGTAATCGTTACTTTGTTAGGGGGGAATGGGGGGGGGGGGGAGGTTGAAACAAAGGGGGGGGAAAACATTTTTTTTTAACTTTCTCTGAAGGGGAATCTATGATGAAAACAAAAAATGCAGGTCTTATTGAGTCCACACTCTCTCTGCTTGCGCCTGTGAATATATCCATCATGAATGTTTTGCAAAACAATTTTGGTGCCGAACATGGTAGGTCAATGACCCACGACATTTTCAAAGACTTGCCGGGGTATTCATCGCAACCACTGTTCATCATTCAGTGGAGTCACGGCCCTACCCCTGCTTTTTCTAGCTACAACGCACGAAAGATATGCAGGTTATGTTGTGTTGATCATTTAGAGTCAGACCACGACATACTGCATTCGGATAGCTTTTTCGCCGACCTTTACGGCTGACACAATTCATCACCTCTGTCTCTGAGTTTCAGTGCAGACATTCATCGCGTTAGCAATCAAAACACTTTCGAGAAGTTTTGCGATAGGAAGCCGAAACATAACCTGCATCGAGTGAGCAGCGAGCGGTCCACTCATACTGTGCAACCAACCCTCCTCCAACATTGGGGGCGGGGACAACTGATCAGGTTGAGGGTTTAAACTGACTCTGAACGGACCAACTGATATTAGAAAGGTTTTGAACGTGCATTTAAGATCAGACGTAGGGGTAATTAAATCATATTTTGTAAAAATTGGGTAGATGTATATCAATTAGCCCCTCCCCTCAGTGGCTACGCCCACCATATTCGCATCGCGTGCGGCAAGAATTTTTCACTCCTCTAAGAATGCCCCCCCCCCCCCTGCCACAGCCGTTTGTTCCCATTTCCCACGGGATTACCGGTCAGGATTTCTGCTGCAGCTCAAAACCGGTCTAAGTGGAAAGGTATTCCTTTTAGCTCGCCACAGAGCAAGATGTTTCGCGGCAACTTGAGCAATTTATCACCGGCGAGTTGGTCCTTGGAGGCACGTAATAACAACGGTGTCCCACTGAGGAGTCAGTCTCCATCTCTTGGCCTACATTATTTACGCGATGAATGATTTGCCTCGGATGGAAGTTTCGCGAGGGCGCGGCGTTTTCGGTGTGATCGCCTGCCGTCGGCCAGGGGCGCTACACCGATGGCTTATCCCGCCAGCGATGCCGCCAGAAAGTTTTTGATCGCCTTTGTCTATCTTTTCGATGAAAGTACCGGCGACTTGCGACGTAATTTAAACTTTCTGCCCGACATTTGAACCTAGCATTGACAGCGGGCCCGCCCAGTGATTCTGGTCAGGCGGGCGATTCAAAATTACTCTAGAAAACTACGGGTCAAGGATGTTCCACGCCAAGGTTTTCCTGCTTGCGCTGTCCCATGAAACAATATCATAAGGTGCATGTGTACCATTTGTATGCGCTGCAGTATGGTGCAGTGGCACACAATAGTGGTTATATGGCGAAGTGGCTCATCGCAAGCAACGGCACAAGTACATGGTGCTTAAAGAGACTGCTCCGCATCTACATGAGGGTTTGAAATAAGATAGCCATTTTGACGATCGTTCGTGCAATTCACAGTCATGCCTTTTAATTTTCTGTGCATAACGCTTGCGAACTCGTACTGACTATTCCATATAGGAAATTTCAGGCTCACACATACATCCATGGCGTCATAGAGACGTCACGTGAACATCACCACCTCAGTGGCCATACTGTGCTCAAGGTTAAGGGAAATACGATTATCGAATGTTTCGTGCTTGGCGTACGTCTGTGCGATTCGTGGTATCAACGGACAACAATTGGGTTACTACCAGCTTAACGTATTGAGTGCATATTTCGAACGCGATTCACGTTTTGAGCTACATATACGGGACTTTGCGCAGTGATCCGAGTTATGAGGGAACTGAGACTGGGAATGGAATAACTAAAGAACAGCGCCGTAACTGAGCATATGAATGCAAGTAAAGCGTACGATATCGCGGACAGATATACAAGAACACAACTAGAAAGGGGAAAAACGCCCGCACATAACAATGCCCGGGTTCAGTACACACACCAGTCAACCAGCCACCTCTCGGCAAGTTGAAGCACTACAAGTGAGCCAGATCGTTCGCTCCGATGGTAGTTCCAACACGGCCAGTCTGGCAGCGACTCTGACGTCATAAAAGCGTTCCATGGTGCTACTAAACGATGACGCCAACAGGAGCATATTTAGGAATAGTGTAACTTCGTTTTCTAGAGCAGGCTTTTGCACTTGTTTTGGCATTGCAAGTTTGAACGTTGCCTGAGTTTGTTGGCAATCCTCAATATACAGGATTCCACTGGTTGAACGATTGTTGTTAGTATCAATAACGACTATTGTGACGTTACCTCACCATTTCGAGCTGCGCTCATCTTCGAGGGTCTCTCTTACCTTAAGAGACCACTTTTGTTCTCATGGTTCCGGAGTCGCTCTCAGGAGTGTATCCTTGCGGACAAGTGCGCACAAGCGAGAAGTATTAAGTTACCGTCCAAATAATCCTGATTTACCATTACCCACGACGTTTAACCAGTATCCTCCTTATATCCTCAAAGTCCAATTACCTCAACAGAGAACACTTTCAACTCATGTCTAACACAGAACTTTAGCACCAATCCACACACCACATGGTATGCGTCACGTCACTGCACGCAGGCGTAGGGCTGCAGTGTCTTAGATAGAACCGTGTAGCTTTCTAGAGGACATGCGATAAATTGCTGGCATTTGTGAGCTTTTTAAAGAGAAAAGGCCACAATTCAGACGTGCATTTTAATTAGCATCGTAAAAGCGGCGGTCCTGTCCAGAAAATGTGTGTTAACCTTGATAAGGTCATACGAAGACAAAAAGTGTAACTGAAGACATACAAGGCATCTTTTTTACCTGGTGCAATTGCTGAGACAAGCTTGTAGCCCAACTCGATGACCATATTAGCTAAACCATTGCTACAATAAACACATTGCATGGTCCAAAACGTTTAAGCCAGGGACTTGGTATGCGCAAATTATTTTATTTTCTTGGCGAACCTCGGTGAATGAATCCGTCACCACAGCGTTTCATAGCGCATTATGCTCAAGAGGTTAGAGCACTCATTACATACATACGTTTTGATAATGTAAGGAAATCCAGGAATAATAATATTATATATGCATATATATATATATATATATATATATATATATATATATATATGTATATATAAATATATGCATTTACAATGCATACATACCTATATATCACGCCTCCTCTCTCTCTCTCCTCATCGTCCTCTCTCCCTCCTCTCTCTTCTCTCCTCTCTCTCTCCTATATCCTCTCTCTCTCTCTCTCTCTATCTCTCCTCTCTCTCTCTCTCTCCTCTCTCTCTTTATCTATCTTTCTCTTTCTCATTCCCTTAAACTTGTTTGCAATGGTATGCTCGATGGCCGGTCATTAATGAGGACGTCACAGTCAGACTTTTCAAAGACTAACTGAAACTTACGTTGATGGTAATTTAGTTATTTTTACTGCAGGAGAGCGATGTGAGAATGCTGCCTTCGGTCTGATACTGCAAATAACCTGACATATCAATGGTTTCAATAGTTTTGCCTGTATTTGACCGCTAGACATGCTCCAACAAAGCTCCCCGTTAACCTGAGTGCGGGCCACTTGTCTGGCGACGTGAATACTGAAGCACCCTTCTCTCCAGCTGTTTGACAGACCCACCCGGATGACAGCTTTGTGGCCTGCCGTCTCTAGATGTGGCAGGCCAGACTGAAAGCTCTCGAGGTGACGATGCGTCTCGCACGGGCATGTTCAGCAGCTGGTGGACGATATTCCACGTGATGCCTTGGTTGAGGTTGCAGTGCCGTCCGACTCAGTTGTCTCTCCCGTCCATTATACTAGGACGAATACAGACTACTTCTCTTCTTGCAGAGAAGTGAAGCCTCCAGTCCGCGAAGTCTTTGTTGTCACGGAAGGAGGTCACCGCGTACGCTGCATCATTCTTTTACACGTCCCCTAAAAGCTTTTCTTGTGGCAAATCATCGGTGATGAGTCCGCGCAGGGTCTACGATCGCCACGTGAGGCTTTTAATTTGATGCATCACTTTTGCAGCACATTCCTAGCATGTCATCTCACCATTTCCTAGCTTAACGCTGCTAGCTTTCGTCCGTCCTGCTGACAGTGTCTTTGCGAGTGCTGCTGCGCTCGTTGGAACTTTTATGGACGAGCACTGTCTTGATCCACGTGACGTCATTGCCAGCACTGCTCACAAGCCAGGCAATTCGGGCCGCTTTGGAAACACCACTTAATTTTGCTGTGGGTTTCACTGGTCATTATATTCTACTTCTGGCTGGTGGGTATATTAGACTCTTTGCACCTGACAGATTCTCAAGCGATTAGAACGCGATAGTGAAATTCTTCGCCACTAAGAAATCTCAAATGGAACGGAGCCGACCGTCTTGGCCTGATAAGGGTTATTTCACAGCAATTTCCACGAGCAAATTCACACCCTTCCACTTGTGCCATGAGTGACACTGGACAGCCCAATTCCTTTTCCATTCAACGTATAACATTTATTTACAGAAGAACGATCCTGTGAGAGATGTAATACCGGTATATGGTTTGCAGCCAATCACATCAGCTAATGCTAACCACAAGGGGCATATTTCCTCGCGTTACACCGTGCAGGGAAGTCTAGTCTGGACCGAAGTGTTACATAAACTTTCATCTCGTCGAGCTGACTCAGAAACTGTCGGGCTTCGGTGGTCTTCCTTTAACGGTTTTCGAGTTGTTAGCGGAAAAAGGAAAAGGCTTTCCTTTATATCTACGATATTTTACTAAATCTATATATCATCCGTTCGGAATGGCTGCTGGAAGGGCGATAAGCGCGATTGTCAATTATCGTTGGAGGAAATAGTTAGCAAGTTGCTCCGTAGTCCTCTCCTGATTTACTAGACCGGTAGATAATTTGAATAGCTTGACCAATCACCTCATGCATAACGGCGAGGTACATATTTTATGGACGCTGCTGAGCATCCGAGCAGCTTGTGTTTCGCACCCGAGGCTCACTCGCCGGCCTTAGCAGATATTAGAATGTCTTGAACGGCACGTTGTTATCGAAACAAGGCATTTTATGGACCATCATACGATTTATGGCAAAGCTCACAGACAACGAAGCAAATACTGGTGCCGCAGGTGGATAAGGCCAAGCAACGTTTTAGAACATTCATAGTGTTAGGCAAAGAGTACAATGGAGGCATTACGTTATAACAGGCACTGCTAATGGGAAATCTTAGGAATTAAGGAATAATTGGTAAAACTTTGTTTATATCGTGAGGGATTTGTATAAACGTACCGCAAGTCTCTCCTTTAAGGGAAGCACGCTCCCTTTAACACGCGCTCGGGTGGGGGCTTCAAATTGACCCCCCAAAGGTTTTTTTAGAATGGTTTCCGAACGACGCCCGGTACCCGCGCCAAGTTTTGCATACCTGTAGACATTTGAATAGCGAATCGTTTGACATCACAACTTTATATGTACCTTGTAAGGTCGCTAACCTATGGGAGGTCAAAGTCAGGCCATGGTTTTAGCGAAGGCAATTTCTAAGGAATCGTCCAATCTGATACAATAACGGAGTGTTTGAAGAAGCCATACATCTCTGAGATGCTTTCCTAGGCATCACACATATTGAAGGAGCAAATCGCTTTGACCTAAGGTCAGGTATGAAGGTCAGACCAAGGTCACAACCAATCTGATTTATTACTCTAGGACTTGCTGTATTGGATAGTTTGCGGTGCTCACTTCGAATTTATCGACAGCAAAGACCGCATTATACATCTTCCATTGACTCCTAAGAGGTCAGAAAAGGTCTTTGACCTAGATGACACAGGTCGACAATTTTTTTAGGAACATACTGCCTAGCGTAATATTTGTCGCTCATTTAAATGCAAAACTCAGAGCAGTCTTGCATTATTTTGCTCACCATGACCTTCAAAAGGTCAAACAAGGTCACTGACCTCAAATGGGTTTTTGACCTTTTGCTTAGATACAGTTGCCTAGGTTCTGGGGGCACTTTGGAGACCAACCTGGAATTTGACTTTGTTTGAACTTATTTAACCTGAAGGTCATGACCTAAGAAGCTCAAACTTTGACCCAAGTGAGTTCACGTACAGTTTAAGATGCGCTGTAAATTTGGTGTTTCTAGCTTTCTTATTTCCCGAGACCTCCTGGGGGAGGGGGGGGGATAAATTGACCCCGCCCCCCACCCGAGCGAAAGGTATCTAGCCGGCCACCCTGGCGCGTGTTAAATGACATTGTCGGTATACTGCTTTCGTTTTTTAAATGAATGACTTGCCCAATTGAATCATGCAGACAAGCGAACTGTTCACGAACCGCATGAGACAGCATCTACGTCGCCTAAACGTCTAAAAATGCCGCGCTCTGACGGGCATTTAAAAGCTTCTGAAGAGACCAACCAGCATGTACAGGGAGCATGAGACAAAGGGATCCGAGACGCTTGGCTCGAGTTGCTGCATGAGTTGGCGATGACCACGGTCCGGCCGGCTCCACTGAGGTTAGCAATGCAGACGGTACACGATTGATCGCAGCGTTATGACGCAGCCATCAGAACGGCGGCAGACGAGCGGTAAAGCTGCGCATTTCTGGCGCCCGGGGGCAGTCTAGCTGTTCATTTTGCTGAGATGGTGCGCGTAAAACGAAAATTGGTGACACTTTCTAGCACAATCCGTCCCAAAAGGCGGCATTTTATGTCTTCATTCTATGTTGTTTGCGTCCTTTTTATGCGCCTTTGATCCGCGTGGAAAATGGTGTTGCCGTTTCTCGCGGATAGGACCAGTTACAGGGATGGGCGGATCGTGGTCGAATGTGGCTCTCACGATACGTCTGCCACCAGCCGAGCACAGAGCGAGTCGACCTCGGCCACACCGCCAAGGACAGCCACCGGCCGAACACAGAGCGAGCCGACATCAGCCACACCGCCACGGACAGCGGCACCTTCACGGGCGATCATCCCGCCAGCCCAGGCTCGAACGGCAACCTGAAGATCGTTGCCGTGTGGATGCTCGTTGGCGGGTCTAATTTGTCATTACCAGCGTTTTACGACGCACTCAACTATTGAGCCGTTGCCTGTCTCTCACCCTGGCAGAAAGAGAGGACACCGAGGGCCTAATTTGTTCAACCTTTCGGCGTATGTGCAATGTGGTCATCTGTTCGCAAAGCGCGTCACAATGACAATGAAAATGACAAATCCTGACAATGGGGGGCAGCGGTGCACGGCATTGAAATTGGTGGACAGCAGCTGGCGGCCGTGGACGGCGATGAATTTTCTTCGGTATGAACCGTGAACTATGCATTCGGGTGTAGCTGTCCAGAGGTGGTCATCGGTTGACATGTCGAATCGGGATAAAACCCGGTGTTGTCGCGCTGTCAAAGCTCAATCAAAGAAGCCTGGAATACGTCTATACGCTATGTTTAATGCGTTATGTCTTATGTAATAAATATTTTTTAATGATATATATATATATATATATATATTATGCATTATTTATAAGCCTGGCATAATTACACCGTAAATGTCATTTCTAATGCATGGGAATAGCCCAGCCGAAGCCAGCGTGCAAACGAAGTGCTTTTCTATGAACTAGAATGTTTCAATCTCTTATGCAGCATCTGATCGGTGGCTCGTTGTGAGATTAAATGCGTTGAATTCTACCAGATAAATGACACATTAGTGTGTCTGAATATGGAAGCACAGGGCAACTGACACGTGCCCTTTACCAGTTCACATTGCGCCAAAGTGACCGGATTAGCACTTTGTAGACGCATCCATTGCCACAAGAACTCAGTGCAAAGCTATAAAAATGGTGAGAGCGGCGTTAAATAAGTTTGAAAAGTTTCAACGAACGAATACCAGTGGAAATCGACACATGTGACATGTGATGCGTCATTTCAGGTCACAAAGGGGTCAAGGCTGTTGATGCAGCGCCTGTACGGCTGTATTAAGCCACATCCGTGGGAAAAGCGGCGTTAGAAAGGGCTCCAAAGCAGTAAGATGTACACTATGCAGAATTAAGCCGCGCGACTTTTAAAAGATCACAACTGGTCACCAAAATTACCTTCATTGATCTTGGATCTGATCTTCCAAAGAACAGCCAGAGATCTATAAATGCACTTCATAGTGATACAGTAAGAAAAGCTTTTCAGAAAGCCTCGCTTTGAAGAAAACGTGATTACTACAACCTCAGGAAAGAGATAGTGAATGGTACACCGTTCAGGATCTTTTATTTTACAAGTGCCAAGTGATTGAAATTCAGCGCCCAACATTTCAGCACCTTGCTTAAAGGAAGTGTTTCCAGTTATATAAAATCCTGAACTGAAGAAGCCATCTTGAATACCTTGCGGTACTCTTCTGAATCCCGCCCTTCTTAAGACCTAAGCCGCTCTACTTTCTGAGCAACACGCCCACAACATTGGAAAATAGCATATCGGGGAGAGCATGTCAAGGCACGTTGACATCCATGACGTCATAAAAACATCATTTAAATCCTGTCATTCCATAAGCTATGGTGTTCAAGGCCAATAAAATATATTTGTCGAAACATTCATATCTGGCGTTTGTGAGCGCACGTTCTAGATATAACGGCCGTCGACTGGCTCTCAACCAATGATGTGCAAAGTACAATGACGTAATCAAACCATGCCGAGTTGAGAAGCACATTTACTAGACACAGAATTGTGCTGTCTAGCAAACGTATGCAACACCATTAAGTATACCAATCGTAAATTGGCATACCAAGTTACCAAAAACATGCCAATAGTTGTAGGTGACCTTGTTTCATCAAATCCGATGATTTCTTCGGTATCTGCAAAGGTCAAACAGTCCCTTTAAATCTGTTCAGAAACCATTCCGAAAAACTGATTTGGGGCCTCTCTAAGGAAGCGCACTTAACCTAATTAATTTTCAGGATCCCGGCCGGTCCAGTCCGGCGGTCCAGCTCGGTTTGTCCAGAACCAGCTCGCCCACTAATCTGCTTTTCCCAGGTTATTTGAGCCGATCCGCTCTGGTCCGGTCCGACTTACCAAGTAATGGATCAAAGGAGTTTGCGCTAATCCACTACCACTGGAATAACTTTAAAAAATTTTGCAAATTTAGCTCATCTGATTATCTTAAGCAAATTTGCTTGTTCGTTTCCCCTGGTAAAAGGTGAAAAGTTTCCATGACTCAGTTATTTATTAATTTTCATTGCTAAAATGTGCAAAAGTCACCAAAAACCAGTGGGAGCTGAGATACCTGACACAGCTGGCTGGCTGTTAAAAATGCAGCTTTGCATGAAGATCAGAACAAACGAGGCTACTCATATTTTTATCATACCACAGTCATTTTTGCCCATAATTCACAAGCACCATCAGAACATAGGCATAAAATAACTTCTGGTTGCAGTAGCTTAAAGACATGGACGCACTACCTAATATTGTTAGGCTCCAGGCTAAGTCCAGCATAGCTATACAAGGCACCAGGCAATGTCAGGGGTATCCAGTTCACAAGTCCAGGGCGACGTTCATGAAATACGCCTCCGGAATAAATAAGCAAACATCTCACCTCAGACACGGCACTGATCACCAGTTCTCGGGCAAACCAACTGCAAAAACAACCTCAGCTGTGGCCATCATTCCCTAGTAGAATACCGTCTGCGTCAAAATTACTATCCACCAGCGTGACCGTCCGCTGGCAGGCGCCGGCGGTAGCCACTCCTCCATACAGGAGAGTGAAACAGTTGCGTCATTTTTTGAACCCCATTACCAAGTTCCTAAATTATATCAGATATCTCTTTTTTGCCCATGCTGGAAAAATACGAAAGCTATCATAAGTTTATTCGTGCATTGCACAGCTACATGGATTCGCATTCGCATAGTTAGAATTAAACTCCCGTTCCTTTTGTGTTCAGATGCTAAAAGCGGTACCATATCGTGCAGCCTTTTTGGCATGCTGTGTCACGTCTCGTGCGGCAAGAGTGCTTCAGATACAAGTATCGAATCCTCTCACACTCACAAAACGCTGTGCAAGAGTTTGGTAAATGTCACCTGTCATCCGACATCCGTAATGACGGCTGACACTTTGACACCTCATATACATACGAGCTTCTTGCCAAGTGCGCTAGTGATCGCACAAGCTACCTCAGATCTTACCAGATCTTCATTTGAGGTATGAATGGGTGGCATGTTCCCCACGTTTATCTCCGAGCTTTCGGTGTGAAATGTCTTGGACTTTCTAGGTCATTACAGGACAATCCCAGGCCTGACAAGGCATTGTTGACATCCAATCTGTGCATGGGTTATGCAAGCAGGAGTTGAATAGATAGGAAACAAATGATAGATACGAAACAAATAGTCAAGTACAATATCAGGCCACTTTTTGCTGGATGTCAAGAGTACCCGACTCACGTCAAACAGCTAACTGCTGGGTAAGACCGTTACCTTTAGCTCTAGCTGTAGAGGCCAGCATGCTCATTCTGTGACACATGAGTTGGGGGCGGGGGGGGGGTGGATAAAATGTAACACGCGAGGCTCCAACAATCTTTGTTTTGGCACACAACTGAAAATGGATGAGTTAAAGCAACATGATCAATTTTAAGCTGATGTTAAGCTCGCAGATTAGGCTGAATGACTAGATAAACAAAACCTATAGTGTTGTAATGTAGTCAATATTGTTTTTTTTAAATTTCATAGACAAGCGCATGGATTTCAAACTGTGAGAAGTAGCTACCGACACAACATGCGCCCATACAATTTTTTAACTTTGAAATACAATGCCACTCACCTGGGTTAAATGGGATTGCTGGTAAGGTCCGAATGAATGGCAGTTACGTTATGTTAAGCAGCGCATTATTAGACATGGTTGTTCCCTTGAGGAATCAGAGCTCTAGTTTTCCATAGCAGCATATATAAGTGTCCCTCATTGATTTTAATTGGTCAACGTGATCAGTCCATCAGAAATTTGTTTGCGCAGTATACGGCTGAGGTCCACTTTATGTAGCCCGCTTACGCATTGCTTAAAATGAGAGTACTACATGCTAATGGCGTATAGGCTATTTTCTGAGTCTATGTGTCTATTGAGCATTTCAGGCACCATTTAGTACTGCTTCTATTTTATTGATTTTGTCCGTTCAAGCTGTGTGGCCTGACAACTTTGACAATCCGGTTCGATTTCTTTGTGTTGATGGAAATTTCTGATCCGACCCAATCCGGTCCGCGGAGGGATCCACAATTCGATCCGCGGGTGGATCCACAATCCGTGGATTGATCCAAGATGTGAAAAGCTCTATCCTGAGGCCTCTTGCAGTGCGAAGGTTAAGGCCGCTTTTAAATATGGGAATGGTCGAGAAAGCGTGCAAATGTCAGTGTTTCGTTCCCGATGTCTGACGCTCGGACGTCATTCACCATATGATAAAAGGCGCCAGCATCGAAAAGAAATCCAGTCGACTATATTCCTCCTGAATCCAACTCCAAACAACAAGAACATGATGGCGCCAGACAGGCGAAATTGCATGCAAAAGCCCTCGAGCGGCGGCGGATGGAGCAGCCTGACAGCATCATCGCCCGACTGCCAGTCACATTCGCTGAATGTCACACTCGGACCGGACCAAAATAAATCCCAACGGACATGTTGGCCCGGCGTCGAGCATGACCGCGACCATCCCGTGACGGAGGTAACGGCCCAGGAGCTCCCAGCCGAGCGCGGCACGCCACTGGCCGTCCAATCCACGGCGCCCGGCCCGCCGCGCCGCCACACGTGCGGGCAAGGCCCGAGTCAACGGGCTCGTTCACACGGCGCTCTGCGCTGGCTCGAGTCCTGTGGCCTCATCTCGCTCGGTGCGGCGAGCGTGTCGTGCCGCAGTGTGTCGCAGATGGTGTCTGATTTCCGTGGGAGTGCGATGGGCTTTAAAAAAAAAGAAGTCTGAGCTTGCGGTGCGGTCCGGCGGCGCCGCCGTCCTGCGCCCAGCTGGCTAGGGCTGTCGCAACCGGCGGCAGACCGGGTGCCGAAACTAGGGCCGTTCACCTGGCCGGCGTCGGGCGGCGGCGGGCCCAGATCAATAGGCCTGCAGTGAACCGCGACGACGCCTGCCGCGTCGGCCCGGTGGCCGACAGGCGGGCACCGGCCGCCTGCCACTCCGGTAGGCTCCGCCGCAGGCGCGGGCGAGCGACGCAAACGGCGCTGCTCATCGGGCCTGCGCTGGGTGGGAGGGCGGGCAAAACTGACGGCGGCACCTGTCGCCCCGCTTAGCTCGCTGTCGAGAAGGGCTGGCCTCTAAGGAAAAGGAGTCTCGAGGTGCCCCGGCCGGACCCACGCGGCCTGCCCGGCTACCACGTGTCAGCCGGGCCGTCAAGGGCGCCTCTCGGCGTGGCGATGCTGAGGAGTTCATTTGGACCGCTACGGAGAAGAGCCTGTATCACGCACGCCTCAGAATAGTTCGAGATTCATCAAAGATAGCCCACGACTGTCGGCGACCATGTGGTTTCAAGTTTGAGTGAGCGCCGAAGGACGCGTGCAGTTTGGGTGGCCGACTTCCAGGGATTACAAAAGAATCAGTTGCGAGGGGGCCAATATCAAATTAACAAACTATCGAGGCGCGCATCCGTGTCGAACTGCATTGGTGGTGGTGACAGATGACAGTGAGGTGCATGCAATCGTATAGCGTTTCTTTAAGGACTGTAGAACAGGCACGCATTACTGTCATACAACTCTTATGGCTGGTTGCAGCGGTTTTGGAACCAGCTGCATGTCTACTGCCACTATTTCACCCCTAAGCTTGTCTAAATCCACAAAGGCCGAAGTCGAACTCGTTGTCGTTGTCTTGAACAGGTGCCATTTCTCAAAGCCGTGCGAGAATGCGACAAGACCGGTACGCAAACACGTCATCCAGCTGTTATCGACCCGTCGCAGTGACAAAACCTCTCCCCATGAGTCGAGCGGTATACCACTCCCGTTCAAATAAGCCCTCTTGCAGGAGACGAGCCCCGGCCGTCATGATTTACTTCGACTGATATGCGGAGGCCCCGTCGACAGGCATTATTTGAACGATCGAACCGAGCTACTGTCATGGGCGTAGGGCTGATTGGATTGGCTGAACGGCCCACATTGAACGACTCCAGCGCAGGCCCCGCTTTGCACAGGGTGGCTGGCTGTCTGGCTCGAGCTCCTGGCTTTTCACCGGGCCAGGTAGCCACCGGGCCCAAATGGCTTGCTGTGAGATTCTGGGCCTCTCATCGGATACAGCTTGCTGCTGGCAGCCCGGCTTGGGACCGCGCGATGGTGCCTCGGTTCGAGACGTGTCGAGAAAGCGGTGCAGCCGCTCTGTTGGGGTTTCCGGCGGTAGCCTTGATTACTCGCGCTCCGACTGCAGTAAGAGCGCGCGGCCGACGGTCAGGACGTCAATTGTCTGCGCATGATAGACGAGCAGCAATTCCGACATCTATCCAATGACAGCTTTAACCAACCAACCACTGCAAATAAGGAATCATCGCTCGGCTGATGATTTCAACGCCACTCGCGGGTGTGCGATGGCAAGCAGGCGATTGCGGTGACCGAATGGCTGGCCATGTCGAGACGGGCTTAACTGTCACATCCAGCCCTCAGAGCGCGGCGGCGGCGGTTTCGGCGAAATTTATGACCTACTAGGCCGATAGCAGTGATCCGCGATGGCTTTAGGGGCTCGCTTCAGCAGGCCTGGCTCACTGATTCAAACACTCCCGATCGGAGCCGGGCACTGCCAACGGCATGATGAATGGCGCCTCGGTCTCCGCTCCAGTGTCGAGCCACGCGTGACCCAATCGGCTCTGCTTTGCCGGCCTGCTTCTGCAGCTCGCCGCCCAGCGCGACTGGCTTTCGGCCGCGGGAGACAATTACGAACGGTGATTGGGAACGGATTTGGCTGCGCTTTGAGGATGATGTTTCACCTCGCCGCCAACAAGTCATTAGAAAACTGACACGGCCGCTCGTCACCCAACCGTTGCCCACTAGCCGATTAGTGCTGGAGACACTTGGCCTGCCACCTGACCAGCCGGAGGTCGCGATCAGTGTCACTGGGCGGCCACGCGGGAGGATGTTCTCACATTCCTCACTGTGTAATATCCCCCGCCATGTCCGTGGAATCCGCCGACACCGGATGCAGGTTGTCACCATGCTAAGGACGCACCACCACGCAGCAGAGTGCCTTAGTGTTATGGAATTTTCCGCATTACGTAAGAAATTAAATATTATGTCCCTAGTTGCGTCCTAAATAGGATTCCCGTTTGTATCCATCCTTGATTACACTCCAATGTACAATTTTGCACATCAGAACATCTTCGCAGACAAAAAATGTTCCCATTTTTATCAATAAGTTTGTTGCCTGTCGCTGATTACCGAGACGCCACTAGAAGCGGCGCTGATGATCAGCAGCGTGAACATCAGTGCCGTGACGTCGATTTGACCATTTAAAACCGTTCTGGGTGACTGGCCGAATGGGGGGCGATGTTTCAACGGATGTCATTTTATGGGCTTACTTAAGCATTTAGTCAGGCGGAATGTTTAGATGCCTCCCAGACTGTAACAGCGACACTTCATGCAGGTCTCGTTGGCTTCAGCATCGTCCCACTATCTTGTGGCTGTCATTATTTGCTCTGAGTGCACATTTATTTATCGCGATACACTGTGAGGCGTGAAATGACATGGTCTGCATATTTAAGGAAAGTTCTGTTTTTATTCATAAGCCTTGTACATGTATCTGTCTCTCAACCTCAAGCTTCTCGGGTATTTATCACATCTTCACGTGCACACACAAAGCTTCAGGCGATGGAGGTCATCACAGCCGACACTAGCCGGACTAGCTAGGCGGCCTTCCTGGGCGCAAACAGTTTGAATCGGTGAGTGCACTCCGCAAAGTTCCCAAACATACAGACGTGATTTATCGCACAATGCCGTGATTTGCTAACCGTGTTGCAGTTTAACCGACAATGGGCAATGGTGACGGACGTTGTTCCCTAAGTCCAACGGATTTCGTGCCGCATTCGAAGCTGTCCGCAGTCACGCGATAATAGGCCTAATTTGCTGGTCCTCGCGCACCACGCACCACGCACCACGCATTTAGAACACCAAACGCAACGCAGAAGGGCGCTAAATCCTAACATGGCAGATTTCCCGAGCATGGTCCGATTTGATGGAATGAAATGGAAATGGACATGCTAACTTTGCACTATCTCGGCCGCCAAGTTCATGGCAAAAGTTGGCGTGTTGCCGCCGGCCTGCGCCACGTTGTGCGGTACTGCACAGCCTCGCCGCCGATGGCTGCCGTGTTGAGTGGGCGGCTGGGAGCGAAGGCAGCCCGCGCGAACTATTCGTCTTTGATAAAGTGGGACATTCTTTACACTTCCTGACAGGTAGGCGGTCCGGCCTGACCCCTGCACCCTGCGGTGTCATCGTTCATCATCACTTATCATAATCAATAGTAATTACAACTTAAACGGCCCCCCTGTAGCACAGGAGGACTGTCGGCTTCCGTGCACTTAGTAGGTATCCGCTCTGAAGTATTTAATGAACCACGGCTCAGTTCAGATTGATGGCTGGCACACAATGCCTATGGAATGAGGGCTGATTCAACCTCTTAGAAATCAACGGTTGTGGGCTGCGGTGGCAGATTCCGCGTACTGTTCCCCAAGTGAATGCTATCGGCAGATCGTTGGAAATGCACATGAAGGACGTACGGTTGGTTCGCTGGAATCGGGGCTTCAGCGTTGCAGGACTCGGTCTGGCCGGCCGGCTTCACTAAAGCATACGCCAGTCGCCAGCAGAAGAGCTGCAGTCGGCCCGGACTGTGGCGTGCCTTAAACAACACACGTGCCGTGGTAACGGACCGTGGCGTGCCTTAAACAACACACGTGCCGTGGTAACGGACCGTGGCGTGCCTTAAACAACACACGTGCCGTGGTAACGGACCGTGGCGTGCCTTAAACAACACACGTGCCGTGGTAACGGACCGTGGCGTGCCTTAAACAACACACGTGCCGTGGTAACGGACCGTGGCGTGCCTTAAACAGCAAACGTGTCGTGGTAACGGGCAAACCTTGTCCTGCGGGCTTGTAACGCTCCAGGACAGTGGCGGCACGTCAAATACCCACAGTTACATGTACTTGAGTCAGGCTATTGCACTGCGAAACACCAACATGCCTTGCCTGTGATGTAGTGATGTGCTGAAGCACGTGAACTGGAACGTGTCTAACGTAACCATGCTTCGTGAGACATTTTATCGTTTTGAGGGGTTTTCAACAGCGACAGGTGGAGCACGAGCGTTGATGTATATATATATATATATATATATATATATATATATATATATATACATATATGCATTGAGGTGAGACATCTTCGATTAAAAAAGTTTCATTGAAATCCCAGGCGTTTTGAGCTTAAGCATTCTGTTTATTTATCATTTATCTAGCATTAAGCATAACTTTCTGCTAGTCATTCCATGTGCCTGATCAACTGCTTTTTCGTGTCAGGATGCAGTCCAAAGAATAAATCAGCGATAGTAGTCGTAAAATGTCGATCAGTGGTCGCATATTCACTAAGACGTTGTGATTTGGTTTAATTATAAAACTTCTTTTTGAAACAGATAAGATATGGCTTCCACGATCGTTTCACGCATAGTCGATGATCCCGCTCAAAGCACTGCATATCGTGACATGTGTTTGGCACGCCTCAGATAAACATGCCCAGTCAAAAAGCCTCAATGCATATGCAGACACAGAGTGCACTTCCGCACCCTTCACATATCTTTCATGTATTTCACATATCTTTCTTATCGGGGAACGCCCACCACCACGCATCCTCCGATGATGCCTAGTGGTGCTCGTGCGATTATGTGTCTGATATTCCGCACGTCAACAAACACATCACCGACATACCTGCAGCAAATAGCTGAGGGGATGCATCGGCGAAAGCATGCAAACCAACACTGTATGTAACTTCACTTTTGAGCTCACCGCACACAAAAAGCCACCTTTTCCCGACATCCCTGTTAGCATCCACCGACACAAATGTGTAACGTTAGATTATTGGAAGTCTGCGGAGATGTTTTAAAACAACCATAGCGAGTGCCCGTTCAGATATGCAAATAGCGTCATCACACCTTTCATAAGGAAATCTGTTAAAAACTGTCTCACCTGGAAATGTCTTCACGCGGAGCTCCTTTTTCCCGAAACATATTTTGTTTCCGAGCTTTTAAATGCAGACATTTATGACGAACTGTAGAAATGAACGACACGTAGAATGGGAAACGGAAGGCCAAAGCCCAAACATGGCCAAAACATAATCAAACTCAGCTATTGCATTCACATGTCATTAGCTTACAAAGAAAACATCCATCCTTTATGACATCATCCGAGGCCACGTGATGTGTACCAACACGACAAATCACCTTCAACCAACCATTTATTAGAGGAAACAATGTTTTATGACAAAATGATGTCAAACAATACCGTCTGTAAGTGCGCCAATATCGTTTATCAACTATCTTGTCCGTACGAAGGTTGCAAGCCTTGTGGGATACACTGCAACGGCGTCACAACTACTTCTTATTCCAGCCGACTCACTATCCATCTTATTGACAGCGCTACCAAACAACACGTTAATACTGACAGGCAAACAACTCAGTGAAAACGCAACACAATGAAGCACGGCTGGTGATTGTATAATTCCCTATTTATCTCCCCACATGCCACAGTCTTAACACATATATATATATATATAAATATATATATATATATATATATATATAAATATATATATATATATATATATATATATATATATATATATATATATATACACATATAAGCGTATTGCAGGTTGACCCCACATCGAGTGCGACATTATTGGAAAATGCGACATGGGAGACGACGCGACGCCAATGAAGCAGTGTTGAAAACTGAATTTCGAGAGTGGATCAGTAAAACAGGAACGTGTTTTTAGTGATGATATTTGTCATACCCTGAATTTACGTTATAACCGAATGGCAGTCGCACGTCGCCTCAAAAAAGTTACGATGAGGTAGCAATGTACTGAGTAGGAGATAGACGAAATGTGATGGGATTAAATCTTTCCTCCATCGGCATTTCATTTTTTCTAGCGCCGTCTTACAAAACTTTTCTGAAACAGCAATCGGGGAACAGTATTCTAGGATCTTCTGGTTGGTCATTGCTTTGCATCGGTGAATGGCCACCAAGACAAAAACGTTATCTTAAATATAACTAAAAAGTTTCCGTGAATGGACCCGCATGGGGAGGCCGTTTGTCTCTCGCAGACATGCGACAGGCCGTGGACCCACAACGACTATAAGCGGACCATTGCGTGCATGGATGGGCGTCTCGCGGGCCATCGGGGATCCGATGGAAGCAATATTGGCCCCGGGGCGTGTCACGGCCAGCAAAACACCGGCCGGGCCGCCGCCGGGGAAGGGGGTGGGGGTGGGGGTGGGGATGGGGGTGGGGTGATATACGTCCTGGACTCAGCCGGCCAAATACGGCCCCTCATCGGCCGCTGTGCGTCAACAGTGCCTGCAGTTTGCTGACGTCATATTAGACCATGTCATGTAACCAGGTGTCGCCAGAGCCACGAAATGAGCGGAGTTAAGGGGATGGGGAGGGGGAGACGGGCAGGCGGCTGAGCTTCACTAGGACGCATGCATAACACGCGCGTCCGTGAGACGCTGTCATATTATTTTGTCAATTCTATCACGGATTACACAACTTCTGCTGTTGGTCCAATGCAGGGTGAACATTTTGCACTCCGTACATGAAAGCTGTTTGAAGCAACTATCCTTCATTAACAATTGATTCAAGTCATGAAGCTGATTCAGCAATCGATAGCAAGGAAATGCCTCACCTCAACATTTGGGTAAAGTTTCAATCGCCGCGTTAAACTATGCCAAGACTGTATGTTAAACCCGGCATGGCCTGATCGCAAACACGAAAAGTATTTTAGAAGTAATTCCTACGTGGTCTTAAGTTTCGCTGGTTGCTGCATCGCTTCCATTCATTGTTGACGTATAGGGCCCCATTTACAACCCGCATTGGTCGCTTATTATTCTGTCCAGTGTGTGTTCCTTGCAAGGCAACATATTAATAAAGGGTGTGCCCATGTCAAAACACAGGCTGCAGCTTGAAGTTGCAAGTTGCAGCATGTGCTACATCAATATAATTACGTTGCGGCCTGCAACACCTTCATTGGATGGCTAACGAAATGACATAACTTAATAGTGAAAATGACCTAACAACCACAAATGCAAGAAAGCTACGGCAGATATTCTCGGTGTCTTTGGTTAACAGACCCCGCACCACGAGACAAGTGTCCCTGGATGAGTCCAATGCACACGTGACATGAGTACGTAAACGTGCATTCACATGAATCCGTCCTGCGTGTGATTCTCAGCGAAACGCTTGAACAAAACGTTCGCCTCCCCTCCCGCCAGCGCCTCGCCTCCCCTCTCGCCAGCGCCGGGCCCGTCGCGTGCCCAGGCGACCCGCTGTCCAGCCGCGGCGGCACAGGCGGCGGGCGGCGGCACGCCGTCCACTCGTTTATTCTGGCCACTATCTGCGGCGTCAACGCCGCTCCGCTGGGTGACACCGCCAGGTGGCAAATGCGGCGCGGGGGGCTTGGCGCGAAGCCGAACGCGCCACGGTAAGCTCGGAGCGTCGGGACTGGGCGAGACGCAGGCCGGCCCACCGCGGCATGTGGCCGGCGACACAGGCCGGTCCACCGCGGCATGCCAGGCCGGTCTACCACGGCATGTGACCGGCGACGCAGGCCGGTCCACCGCGGCATGTGACCGGCGACGCAGGGTGGTCCACCGCGGCATGTGACCGGCGACACAGGCCGGCCGACCGCGGCATGTACTAATGCATGGCCGCTTAGTTGCATTAATATCGCGTTACATACTGTTGCATTGGATATTATTACCCCTCGCTTACTTATGGATATTTCTACCGTTTTCATGTCTGTTAATTTACCACTAACTCTTTAAGCATAGCGTCTTGTGCCGACGATGATCGAGTTAATCCACGTAGAACACATCGGCATAAAATGTCTGCATAACAAGTGGTAACGGTTTGTGGCGTAGTTCTGATCGGCGTACGAAATGTAGTTTGTTTAATAGCAGAAGTAGATTAGCAGCAGAAGCTCGCTTTGTTAGTTGACCTGCAGTTGTCTGCAACTCAGAGGAAAGCTGGCCTCGCCTCGCGCCCGCAGTCCGGTGGCCGAGGTCACGCGCCTGCAGTCCGGTTTGCCGGGGTCACGCGCCTGCAGTCCGGTGGCTGAGGTCACGCGCCCGTAGTCTGGTGGCCGAGGTCACGCGCCTGCAGTCCGGTGGCCGAGGTCACGCGTCTGCAGTCCGGTGGCCGAGGTCACACGCCCGCAGTCCGGTGGCCGAGGTCACGCGCCTGCAGTCCGGTGGCTGAGGTCACGCGCCCGCAGTCCGATGGCCGAGGTCACTCGCCCGCGGTCCGGTGCCCGAGGTCACGCGTCTGCCACCACGCTCAAATGTCAATCCGACGGTTATGTGGTCCGGAGACGTCACGTGACCAGGTCAAGTGTCTGTCAACCCGGCGGTCATGCGGTCCGGAGACGTCACATGACCAGGTCAAGTGTCTGTCAATCCGACGGCCATGTGGTCCAGTGACGTCACATGACCAGGTCAAGTGTCTGTGAATCCGACGTTCATGTGATCCGGGGACGTCACATGACCAGGTCAAGTGTCTGTCAATCCGACGTTCATGTGATCCGGGGACGTCACATGACCAGGTCAAGTGTCTGTCAATCCGACGGTCATGTGATCTGGAGACGTCACATGACCAGGTCAAGTGTCGCAGCACGAGGGCTTCCAAGCCACATTCATTGTTCCGCCATCTGAAAACGTCGTCCGTCGCCAGACGGTGACGTAGGACATCTGCCTCTCACATGGCGTCACACAAGCGGGTCTGTGACGTCACTCAGCCAGCGGCGGCCGGCTCATGTGACGTCGTGTGGGCGGTTTAATCTGGTGCCGCCTGAATATGGCGGCGTAATCGGCCGGGCGCGCCTGATAGATGGAAACGGGCTGCCGACCCAGCCGATGCGTGTAATAGTCTCGTTTAAACGAATGTATGGCTCGCGCACAGGGAGCACGTTGGACCCAATTAAGACACAGTTTTAGACACGTGGACACTATGGCTCAGGGGTCACCTTCCTGACCCCGTTACCTGTGGAAAACGCGTGGTGTCTTGCTTTTTGATGAGTGTTCATGACACAATGTCCTGGGTTCAGTTGTGTTTGATTTAATTCACCCAAAGGCAGATTTCGGAATGTAAGCCTTTTACAGGGATTCGACGGTTTGTACGGCCAGTTGGTTCGTGCTTTAATGGGAGCTGCATGAGATCATACCTCCACCAAATTTTTTGTTGAACGAATTTCGGTGATTTGTTTGAGCAGGAAATCAAGGTAGGGAAAACCATATCTTTTCAAATGCATCTACCAGAGGAGAGGATCCAGTTTTAAAGCACTACATCCAGTGAGTCACACTTGAGAACATCTCAGCATTTGCTTGCAAGTTGGCATATGAGGCCATTTGCCTCCCTTTTGGCAAAGACTATTGCATAGCAAGACGTGCACATGCATCAAATCCTCTGTTTGCATTCACTCAGCGGTTTCCGTGCACGAAGCCGTAGGTTTGCATGGCTCTTCGCCTTCCGGTCTTATAGGGGATGTTGTCAGAGCGGACATACATGTCGCAAAGAAGGCTATTTAAATGCATGGGATGCTTTTCTGCAGACACGATGTATGTTCTTCAACAAAGGCGTCGTAAACAACATGAAGTTTGCCGGCATATGACATTTGCTTGGGCAATGACCGGGGAGACACAAAATTGCGATCCATCAGATTTGAGGGTGATTTATAGCAAATCAAGACAGCAAACAGGCAACGGCTTGCCGTATGTTAACAACCTGAAAGCAGCACTTACAAATGAGAAGTGCGCACAGAACTGGAGAAATCATGAGTCACTGCATTCTTAATCCCGTTTAAGATTTGTGATTCGGGCAAGTGTGGGCTATCAGACATGGCAAGTGATGGGTAAATCACAAGGTGTCACGCTCTAAAATGGACTCGGGGGCTAGCCCAAAAGGTTGACCTAATCTTTACTCAAAACCTGATTTCTCCCCGGATTTCGGTGACTTGATTTTTCGTCATCGATGTTAAGAGTTAAAAACTTGTTTAATATTTCGTAGATTCCAAGTGGTTTTCCTGCAAAGGAATGGCTTCCCATTCCAAGTTGATGTGAGTTGTCTTTTTGTGAGAAGCTTAGAATGGAGTGTAATTCACAGAAAACGTCTCAGTAAATCTTAGGAAGGATTCAATGGTGACTACCGCTGTCGCTGATCGCGTGCCATATTCACAGCAGCGACAATTATGCACCAAATTCACTTGCCACTGTTGGGGAAAGCATGCGTTAACTTCTATCTGGGCCAATTATAAAAGCTGCTGCGTATTGTGATGGCTTGTTCGTGATCCCGATCCAGATGCTATGGTTTGAAAAGCTTATCAAGCATTTGCAGACTGGCTTAACATTTCAAAGAGTTGGCATGACAAAAAAGTAGATACATGAAGGATACCGTGTGCACAAAATTAACACGATATTAAAAGTAACGTGTTAAGGTACCTTCTACCTAGAACGTGTACACAAACACACACACACACACACACACACACACACACACACACACACACACACACACACACACACACACACACACACACACACACACACACACACACACACACACACACACACACATATATATATATATATATATATATATATATATATATATATATAAAGGCTAAGATAATCGTTGTGCATACATTTGGCATAGTATTCCCTCTTTGCCCATATCAGCATCGAGGGGGCTCAGAAGAGCAGTGGCGGAGGCTCAAGCCAGCATTTGGGGGCTCAGGCCCCTCACCCTGGAAAGTACATGAAGTGGCGCACCTAGTGAGTAGCCACTGTCTCATAAACGCCGGTTATCTCAACAGCGGTGAAGCTGAAAATGCACAGCCCTTCTAGCGGCTACTCTTATCGAGGTATTGTAAATGGACAAGTCGCTCACCGCGTCGCACTGGGTTCAGAGAGTGCAAATATACTCGCTTCCACCCCCCTCCCCCCAACACCCGCCCTCTTCCTGCCATCTTCTTCTGTTCCGCGGACAAACGGTATACGGCTGTATAACATTTACAAAAAGCCAAGGACACCTTAATACCACCACAAACCGCAGATCTCAGTCTGGGTAGCGTCATGCCGCGGAGCTGGCGGAATGGGAAAAGGATACTTACCAGTTTTGATGTCAGATTAGGTGATTCGCTGCAGGATCCACCCTCCCATTCCCCGCCGGCTGCTTCTGTGAAACTACACCCAAGTTGACCAGACTTGACAGCTGGCTTATTTAAGAGATACCGTGGACGCCAAGAAACGAACACAATTCTGGGTGACTTGGTGGATCAAGGTAAAATGTGGCTCCTTTCCATTTTTAATGTTGCTGTGTTGACATTGTTGAACGCTTTATGGGAGCTAATGTCCTTTATCTGGCGGACTGCCGTCACCATTTGACTTATCCGGGCGCCGTTGGAGAGAACGCGCCGCATGAAACGACTCCTATCGCTCCGACATGTCGGCTTTCGTTCCCTGCGACGGTAGAAGTTCATACCGATACTTATTCTTAACGCCTGCGATCCCTTCATTTCCAGCGTAACAAAACAGTTACGCACCCAAATAATGGCCAGTTCGTGGTCATGAACTGGCCATTATCGAACTGGCCATTATCGCAAGCGTCCGTCGACGCATATCCGGCCATCTGAACATAACTTTCTATATGTACCAGCGCATGTTTGAACTTCGTGACGATTTGTTCGTGTGCCTTTATAATACTAAGAACACAAACTTAACCGGAACACTATCCCACAACTGAACTGCCAGATCCATGGCGTGTATGTGGTTATTGTTCTACGTGGTACATACCCCTGTCCAACTTTCCACCCCTCAGCTTCCGATATTGATATACTCTGAATAGCGATTTAAGCTAGCGCAGTAAGCACATGGCCACAGCCCAACTCCAAACGCCCTTATCAGTCGTGGCAGAATAACAGCGTAGCATACGGATAGCCCTCCTGTTCCTGGGCGACACGAGATTTACACGAACAGGTTGTGCAATTTCGCCCTGAGGTCATTTCGTAGGGATCCTCATTCATTGGCCCTGTTTGTCACGAACTGGCTATTATTTGGGTGGGCTTTCCTAGTCATTCTGTCCTGTTATTGTTGTCCTTTCCCTGGGTATCACGTCAGGTGATAAATACGTGCCATGTATTGATTCCGAACCTTCCGGTAGAGACCCAACACAGATGAAAACCCTGTACCCGAAGCAAAGCTATGATAGAGGATCGCATTCATGCACGTGAGGAAAATGAGGCTTAAATGTCCGCACGTTACGCGCCGACCGCGACCATTTAACTCGTGCGATGGTGGGGTCACGTAATAGTCGGGTGGAAGAAGACGTGATTTGCTCTATAGAACTAATGCCGCCCCCCCACGATATATGATGCAAACAACTTGGGCTTTTCACCCGGTTTTAGGGCCAATATTTTGAAGCTGAAAATTATATATCTATTTCTTGACTGCACCATGCGATATTGTTAAATACGTGAAAACTAGGCTTAAATATCAGGGACAGGTCGCGGGCAGTCCAGACGGAGCCTCACACGAGATTGGGGAGGGGAGCCAGTCATCCCTTACCTTGGTTCCTTCCATGCACACCATGGATTCCTCCCCCCCCCCCCCCATTTCCGCGTCCGAAGTTGCTTTCGCTTTACAAAGATGGGCAAAGCTGTCCCCTGGCTGTCCCCGCTACCCCTCCCCGCTCTCACACCAACTTTGTCCTTGCCAAAAAACTGCTGGAATATTTAAAGTCATGCTAGAATGAGCCAAGAATGAGTCTGTGAAGCGAAGAAAGCACAATATGAACCATCACCGGAGCATCATGAAGACTTTATTCTTAGTATACGAGCACGCATGCCGCGAACGTCGCAGCTTCGCAACATGTACGCCTCTCATTCACAGAGCGATACTAATGCGTGAACCTAAGGGATCCATACGTTCCGTCGCTTCTGCAGCACACGTTCTATCCCAGCGACAACGCCAGGACACTGTGAGTGAGTCGCCACAGCAGCTGGTCGAATGAATCATTGCTGGAGCAGCCGCCTCCCCTCCCCATCCCTACCCTCCCCTCCCCATCCTTACCCCCTTTCCTCCCCATCCTTACCCTCCCCTCTCCCATCCTTACCCTCCCCTCCCCCATCTTACCCCTCCCCGCCTACCCGCCTGACCTACCTCAGCACGCTCCCGCAGCCGGTCGCCGGTCCTGGTCCGCCGCCGGCACGCCGCCCGCGCCAGCGACGCTCCGCTGCGCGCACTGGCCGGCCTGGGCCACGGCACGGGCACGGGCGCGGGCGGCACGGCCCGGCCGGCAGCCGCTCACAGCGACCGACGTCCGCGACGCGTCGACGGCGGCGGCCCGGCCGCGGCGGGCGTCGCGTGGCGCGGCGCGGCGCGGTGACGTGCGGCACGTACAGGGCGTGCGCTTGCCGGCACGCACGAGCGCCTCACACGCCGCACGTCCGAGGGCGGTGGCGTTGACGGGCGGTCTGGGTTCAGCTGTGGCGCTCGACACGCCACCGTTCGCCCGGCGAGCTTGGCCGAGTGGTCTCTCTCGGACGGCGTGGACCAGATTGTGTCGGTGATGTTATTCATGGTGTAAATGTGAAATAGAGTTGTGAGTTTTTAGTCATGTCTGTGAGGCGCGAGGTAAAATGCGACGCTCTAGAAAAGTCATTGTGGATATCTGAACCTCCGGGGTGCATGTCTACAGCAGGGGTTTCTAGACATCCTCGACGTTGTTTGAATGTTTGTGCCTAAATGTTTTGGCATGTGCTTAGGTTGAATGTTCATAGGCAATGTTATGCCGGTTGTTAAAGCAGCCTCAATCGTGTTCTGCACGAGAAAAGCAGCCTCAATCGCGTCCTGCACGAGAAAAAACAGCCTTAACCGCATTCTGCATGAGAAAAGCAGCCTTAATCGCGTCCTGCACGAGAAGAGCAGGCGTAATCGCGTCCTGAACGAGAAAAACAGCCTTAATCGCATTCTGCATGAGAAAAGCAGCCTCAATCGCGTTCTGGACGACAAGAACAGCTTTTATCGCGTCCTGTACGAGAAACACTATCCACTTAACAAGCACGCTGAAGTGGATCGCTTCCTTCTAGCAGGCCGCAGGGTCTAGCTGACAAGTTGGCTGGTCCTTTATTTGATTCAAACTAATGAGCCCATTATCAAATTGACCTGAAGTATTCGTCCCGGGGAATGATGGAATGACTCGCCATTCTGCAGCGAAAATTGCCGATCAAAGCCTCACAGAACGCTTTTATCGAAACCGCTCAGTTCTTTTGCTGACAAGGCCTGCAGCATCAGCGCCGCAGATTAATAATTTGCAGTCTGTCGCTGCCCTGCCGCACCCATTTCTCTATCGATATTTACAATGGGAGCCCGGACGGATGCTTCGGAGAGGGACGCCGATTCTTGCCGTCATTTTCGCCATCCAATTCGAGGCCAAATGTCACCCGATGCCGCCTGGAAGTCTCCGGGGATCAGCTGCGCCGCGGTCTGGAGGCTCCTCCTCCGCTCCGGCCATGGGGGGCTGTTAACGATGGGGGAGGGGAGGCAGCGGCTTCAGCGCAGCCTGCAGTATCAGCCGTGGTAATGACTCCCCTCCCCTCAGCTCACTGGCCTGTGGCGGTCGACACGAGCGGCGCGCTGGCGTCTGTCGCTGTGCCGCAGCGCCCGGACGGAGAAGGCAGCCCGCTGGATCCGCTGGGCGGAGAACAGCGGTGCCGCTGCTGGGCGCCGCCAACCTGCACCGCACAGACACCGACGGCGAGCATAGG
Source organism: Pollicipes pollicipes (assembly GCF_011947565.3). Taxonomy (NCBI): domain Eukaryota; kingdom Metazoa; phylum Arthropoda; class Thecostraca; order Pollicipedomorpha; family Pollicipedidae; genus Pollicipes; species Pollicipes pollicipes. Next base: position 48,465,520 of record NW_023597054.1, on the reverse strand, counting down.
AGCATGCTGCTGAAGAACGACCGGTCGGAGCACAGAGTCGGCTGGCCCAGGCGGACTGGACTGACGCAGAGTCAGCTGGCCCCGGCAGACTGGACTGGTGCAGAGTCAGCTGGCTCAGGCAGACTGGACTGGTGCAGAGTCAGCTGGCCCCGGCAGACTGGACCGACGCAGTCAGCTGGCCTAGGCGGACTGGACTGGTGCAGAGTCAGCTAGCCCAGGCAGACTGGACTGACGCAGTGTCGGCTGACCCAGGCAGACTGGACCGACGCAGTCAGCTGGCCTAGGCGGACTGGACTGGTGCAGTCAGCTGGCCCAGGCAGACTGGACTGACGGAGACCGAGTCGCCTGGGCGACCGGACGGACAAATCACCGGGCGTATCTGACAGAGCGGGCCCGCCGAGAGCTGAATGCGTCAGTTGGCAGGCTCGTAATCTACGGAGCCGCGCTCTGCAGTGTCAGCTTTGTAAACATGAAGCTCAGGGCCGGCTCGGGACCCGAGTCAATCTTGCTGGGCCAGTCCTGGTACCCCCGGTCGGCCGTCGGCGTCAGCCTGCAGTACTGGTCTGAGGCCTCAGTCCTCCGTACCAAAAAAAAGAAGATACAATCCGGCCAAGCTCCAGCGTCAGACCGCAGCGCCAGTCCTGGTGACACGCTTCAGCACCCAGCCCACTTCGGCGATGCGCTGCCGTACCCCTTCTGGTGGCATCCCGTCCGAACGGGGCCCCACACTGCCACGCTGGTTCTGGTAGCGTTCATCCGGATGTGGTCTGGACCTGGCACCGGGTCCGGTCGCTTTGGCTTCAGCCGAGCCGTGCGGTCCGTTCCCATGAGTGACAGCCGGCGCAACAGCCGTCTGTTTGCCGCAAGCAAACGAAGACGGTCCAGCCGGCCACGTGGCTCGCCGAGGCGGCATCCAGACTAAGTGCTGCCATCAAACGCTGCTGCGAGCCCTAATGGCCTCAAATATAAAATCGTCCGCTATTAATCAACTGAAAGAATGGCTGTCGGCGTACGTTTGTGTTGGCGAGCTTCCATTAATTACAGTGGAACGGAACTAATGACCGACGCTTAAACTATCCGTCTGCTTTGCTATCAAATCATCCATGTCTCCGGGTGCGCAGCGATAATTGACGGCTGCGCTAAAGCTGTTTGTTTGCATTTCTCGCTCATTACGTCCATTTTGGGTCTTTGCTCTGGACTCCTCAAAGGGCAGTTTTCAACTTCTGAGACGATCACAAAAAAACTCCATGCAGTGAATAGACATAATTGGTTATCACCGCACATACCGATGAAGAATGTTGAGTCAGGGGATGATAAGTGAAATATAACAACAACTTTTATACAGTTTTCAGCATGCAATGTGGATGAAACATCTCAACAGCGGCCAGTGGCGAAGCTAAGATTTTTCTTAAGAGGGAGTCAAATCGAGCCACAGCAGGCGCTTTCACCCAAGGGGGCCCATCATCATCGCTGTAGGAACCCGCTTTTGTTCGCAGGATGTTTTTAGGCTCGAGTTCTATTTTGTTCCTTGGGGTCCGTTGGTATATTTTAAAAGCCCTTTTGGCTTTTAAACTGCCAAAAAGTATTGATGTCTTCGATCCCAGGCAGCCCCCGTCACCTCCATGGGGGGGGGGGGGGGGGCAGTAAGTCGTAAGTCTACCCGCTTAGCTGCACCACTGACAGCAACAACTTACTTCACATAGGGGCGGACGTCGTCATTCGTGTTCCAGCCGCTAACGCAGCTGTGTTGAAGGGATGCTTATAACCACATTCGCACCTGTTTACTCAAGTCTCACTTCTAAGTCACTTCGAAAGATCTGAGGCTGACCTAATCGGGGTCAACCTTAAGCCAATGCCCACATGCCTAAGACCTACGAGATGGAAGCACTGCCTAAAAGCTGGGACAATCATCGCGCATTCTCATTTTAAGAGGACATACTTGGGAGAAACAAATCTCTAGAAATGTTTTTGGTTCCGAAGTTCCGGTCAAACTCGTCACAGTGCGCTGAGACTAGGTTTTTGCGCTGCTAACAATATGGAACGTAATGCATCGAAACCTAAGCCTACAAGGATTCTGCTGAATGCTAACTAGCTAAATGGCTTCCCTTTATCAACGCGGGGCCGCACGACTCGCCGCGATAGCAGTTTAGTCACGTGGCCTATTGGAAAATATTTGTGTCGATTGGGGATAAAACAAAATGATTCTTGCTCATTACTTTTTTACCTGGGCAGTAATCGGGGCATCGATCGGAAAATCCCACAAAATTTGCAATTTCACATGAAAGCATGAGCTCAGGAGAACGAAAAACTAACTTCACTGTACACAACTGGCATGCCGAATTGACCAGGTCTAATCGACATGGTATGTACCCACAGCACTGTAAAATCTTGACTTCAGTTGTGGCCTTGTCTTTTGCAACGCATCAATTTTTACGAAAGGGCCAGATAAGTTACGTCGTCGTCACATCTCAGCAAGCAAGCGTTCCACGTCTGCAAATTTCACCATCATGTACTTAATAAGGGTTACAACAGTACTGGCCGTAGCTTACCGATGGGGACCACTTGATCGTGTGGTCATGCGGCTGTGATCATTGACATTAGTCATGCTCCTAAACACTTCCTTCCACATGAGGAAGAAACATTTATAATTAATGTTCATCGGCCAAATGAACAGACGATCACCGCGAACCCAAACAACTCAGTTTTTCGACAAAGTTTGCTGGCTGCTCTGGCGGCGCTAGTGACGCTAACGAGCAGACGCTTCCAAAAATGGCGCGGTGCACATGTCTGGCAGGTATGACTCCGATCCGATTACAACTTCAAACACGGCGTTGGCACGTGTGGAGCCCGAAGGAACCCCCAGTATGGCCCTCGACATGCCGCTCATACGAGACTGATCGCATCATGGCACACGTGCCTTTTCATTAGCCGCCGAGAAAATCAATGTTTTTCTCGGCTGTCCGAGGACATTCTGTGTTCAGGCACACTGACTAATGGTAGACGTTGGATGTATGTCACAAGAACGGACCAAAATGGCAATGTAATGACGGTGCACGCTGGCCCAGCAGCCAAGATTTGGAGTGCTGGCTGGGAAATGGTGGCTCTATTCAGATCGGGCGAAGCCAAATCCCCTTTGAGGCCGCCGATGGCGTATTAATCATGATATATGTCGGACTGATATTGTCTGGCATGATATATGCCGAAATCAATACCGTTATCATATTCTTTGCGGCGCCTATAGGCACTAGGCAGATTATAAATGCATAAATACATTTGAGTGTAGCTTAACATTTCAGAACTAGTCCTGAGTAGGTCGTAGCATGAACGTGAAGCACAAAGCTACGCCCAGTTTACACACGTCCCTTTGAAAATTTGGCAGGTCCCAAAGCCCACACAGTTACGTGCATGAAGACGCATCGGATGCATCAGCGCGATGTCTGTGTGTCGCTGCGGTTGAATGTCACGATGCGTTGCAACAGTTGCCGGCATTGCATGAGAGTGCGGGTTAAGGCCTAGATTCGACGCTCAGAGCCATGCATGTTTGGATTTACTCGCTTCATTCGGCGCGAGGCATTGCCATCTAATGACCATAGTAGCTGAACGCCCTGTAAAGTCATTGACAAGATTGCTGCCTATTCAATCGCTCTGAAAGCCTGAGTGGTTTCGCGGGGCTTCGGCAGCTGTCATGTTGTGTACCCGCCAGTGACGCATTCGCCGGTGCTCACGCTGATAGCGGCGCATTACTGATTCAATAACTTCACTCGTGTCATTCCATCGGTTCGGCGCTCTTTGAAATAGCCCAGCTGGATCTGAAATTGGATTAATGGACGCACTTGTCCTTAATGCAGCTCCCAATATCAATACAAAACTAATCAAGGGGGCAGATTTCTTGGGGAATGTGGAGAAATAAGGAATATATCTAGCCTTCAGCAGTGATTTGGGTTGTTGCTCAATGCGTGTCGTAGTCCCACTAGATGTACTCCGGTTCATATCTGCCATATATTCTGGAGTGCTATATCCACACAAGAGGGGGCGCGTGACTGGCAGCGTGTCATGATCTATATCTGCCATTGAGAGCAACCAGGCGACAGACAACAACATAAGCCCGGACAGCGGCAACGTCCGTGCGGGCTGTGCGAAGGCAACATAACAGCTTCGTTTACCAGGCGCACTGCGCCTTTGACGCAAAAGGTTGCGCATACGGTCGTACCAAGGCTTGAATCCGCGAAGCGTAATGACTGGCTTATATTGTTGCCATGACTTCTCTCGCCGGGCGGCAGCTATTTTTACGCTAGCACCATGTCCGGGAGTAGCGGACACTCTCGCACCGTGTGAGGGAGTGACGGTTACTCTCGTACCGTGTCAGGGGGTGACGGTCACTCTCTCACCATGCCAGGGAGTGACGGACACTCTCGCACCATGTCAGGGAGTGACGGTCACTCTCGCACCATGCCAGGGAGTGGCAGTCACTCCAGCGTCATGCCAGGTAGTGGCAGTCACTCCAGCGCCATGCAAAGTAGTGGCGGACACTCCCGCGCCATATCAGGGAGTGGCGATTACTCTCACGCCATGCCAGGGAGTGGCGGTCACCCTTGCACCATGTCAGGGAGTGGAGGACACTCCCGCGCCATGCCTGGGAGTGGTGGATACTCCGCCGCCATATCAGGGAGTGGGTGGACACTCCCGCGTCATGCCAGGGAGCGGCGGTCACTCTCGCGCCATCTGCTCCCAAATGGGTTCAAGACACGACGGGAAGACTAGTGTACAGATAGCCTGGTGTGCCGAGAATCCATCTGTGTTCAGCTTAGCGCCAATTCCCTTCCAAGTCAGTTCGATCCTAGTGCTTGGGAACGAAAATACAGGGAAGCATTCCCTTCCGAACATCAATCATCAGCTTTCGGACTAATGGGCACGCAATCGCGCCGTTGGTCAGATGCGATGCAGACGATTTATCTAGCACTAATCTAAAAAAAACTATCGTGAATACGTCGCTTGGTCTTGAAAATGGCAAGTATGGTTAGTACCTTTTTTGCACTGATCCCCGAACAAAGTTACTTTACTGCCATCAGACCGCAGAACACGATTTGTCATAACAAATGACTCAGCACGTTTTCAAAAGAGCAGCCATGGCTCAGTGAGCCTGCCATAAACTGGCGTCTTTTTACAACACAGGCGCATTAAATGCATCGCCAGTGACGTTGAATTTGACGGCGCCGGCATGCACCGTTTGCTCATGTTGCTAGAAAGGTCGCTCAAGGTCGCTCTGAGATCCCTTCGTCCGGCTAGGGGCCAAACAGTCACTAAATAAGCTCATTTGCACAGCATTCGCATGAAGCAACCAATCGTGAAGGCACCCGGCGACAGCGTAGCAAGCTTCCTCCTTTAAAGCATCGGCTGCATTGCAAACAATTCGCTGGCTCTGGTGTGGTGCGTGCAGCCTTGGATAATGGGCCAGTCGCCCAGGAAAAATGGTGCGAAATCTATCCACGTCACTTTCGGCTCAATTTTCACCTCCGCTCCGTCACGCAGCGCCGCTCGTTAGCATCGCAGTGTACGGCCGCGAGCGTCACGCCCATTTGGACCTCACCCCGCGACGCACGCGCCACAATGCAGCCCTCTCTATTTCCGTCGCCATTGTCGGCAGTTTTTATCGCTCCGTTTGCGGGCTGCTGCTCCGCGTCCGCTTCTGTGCATCTACGGGAGGTGGCTGCCCCAGCTCTGTTGGACCACCCTGTGACAGCGGCAGGTCTGTGAATCTACGTGGGTGGCTGCCCGGCTCTGTTAGACTACCCTGTTACAGCGGACGGTCTGTGCATCTACGGGAAGTGGCTGCTCCAGCTCTGTTGGACCACTCTGTCAAAGCGACCGGTCTGTGCATCTACGGAAAGTGCCTGTCCCGTCTCTGTTAGACTACCCTGTTACAGTGGCTAATCCCCAGGCACTGCCAGGGCGCGACTCACCAAGCTGTCTCATCGTCTCAGAGTTTCTGCCGGCTCGTGCAGTGGACTCGGGCGCCCCTCTCCCCGCCCCGCCGTGCATGTCCCCCCGCGATCATGTCTCCGCCGGCCATTGTCTGCACGACCCCGGGACCAGCCAGCTTTGAAGATCTTGGAGAGCTGTGCGTGCCACCCGCCACGGCGGTTGTAACAAAATACATGCTATATTGTAAGCATCCTGGAACTGGACACATACCTGATCATCATTCGGATGGCTTCTGGGTGGGGCAGTGCCCTCTCCCGGTATAGTATAGAGCTCAGTATAGAGCTCGGACTCGGTATAGAGCCGAACGCGGTCTCCAACCGTCATCAATTGAAATTCTCCCTGCTCAAAGCTTATAAGAGATCTCTTTTACTGCGTTCCTCCATGCGCATTTTCCTTCCATGCCAATAACACATAAGTGGCGTATTCTACATGCTGCTGTACCCGCCGGAGCCTGCAGCCGAACTCAATGGACCAATAGTCGCGACGTTTAGTGCACATGCACTAGCCAAGTAAAAAGCATGATGACAATTGTAAATGCATTCAGACATGAGGTACTCATATTGCGAATGCCCATCGCATTAGTCTTGAATGCATACTATGTTCTTCAGTTTTCTGTCTAAACATGCGAGCTTTCAACGGATCGGATGGATCCTAACATGATTGATTAACAACCCATTGGTTGAACCGGACTGGGCAAGAAAATCGCTCAAACTTATGTCAGGAATGGAACGCATTGGGAAACTGACCGAGCTCAAACGAGCTGAAACGGATTGCAGGCCGCCTTAGAATGACAGCTGCTGTTCATGCCACTGTTTTCTCTCATGCTTCAAGTGCTATGTGCATCACGCGTCATTTTCCTAAAATAAGCTGAAACGTAATGGGCTTCTGCGTATTATTATAGACACGGTTCATTTTCGTGAAGTATAATCCAGCGTAAGAAATGTGAAGACGGCCGAATGAATCTAAGGTCACTTGCATTCGAACGGGCTGGAAAATGAGGATTCAGATAGCGAAAAACAAACATTCTACTTTTGGAAAGGCCTACCATGCCCATCGTGTAGATGCGTGCTTCTTACATCCAACAGCTAATGTTTAAAAAACGCCATGTGAGCAGCTGCGAACCCACTTCGGCAGCAATTGTCGCTTGTGTGCACACTTGGAACTTTGGCGGAGTTGGGATGGTGGAAAGTGACTTTTTAATTAACAGTTGAGTTGAAGCTGAAACTTCCATCCAATCCTTCCAATGCCCTACCTAGTTGCCTTGCGTGAGGTCAAGACAATATTTGAATGACACAATAACACCATATTTTACATAGGATTTCTGCACACAACACCATACCTTCATCAGCAATATTTGCCGTCTCTGGTGTGCTCCCCCCCCCCCCAGCCTAATTAACAAAACCAATTGTCTTTGAATGGCACCCATAAAAACCCATGACAACCCTTCAGACATTTGCCTCCACCTCGTGAACATCCTGGGTGTGCGTCTGGTGATTTTCAGTATTAGTGTGCCAGCTGTTACGCAAAGTGATACCTGGACGCACAGAGAGCATACCCGATAAGCAGCGCTGCTCATAAGGCTTGCCAGTGCTGTCCGGTACCCGCAGGCATACAGTGCGACGTACGAAGTCAACGCATGCAACACCTACACTCACCTCACCACGGGGATTTTCGCAGATGCCGCCGGTCTCCAGCGCCGCTGGCTCGTGCTGCACAGAAAATACCGGCGGCCCAATTAACGCCGGTCGGCGTGCTCGGCCGTCGGCAGCGACGCGTCGGCAGCGACGACTGGGCCGGACTTGTTCCACTGGTGATACGGTCGGACCGTACCATCAGAACGGGCCGCGGGACCGTGCGGTATGCTCAGAGGCCTGTTCGGCGCTGTCCGCCCCGGCTCGTGCTCCCGCCGCGTCGTTGTTGTCAGCGCGCCATTGATTGCCGCAGACGAAGCCGTGAGCCGTGAGCACAAGCCCGGCAAAATGTTTGCTGCGAATTGGCCTGGTTTAGTTTTATGGCCGTAAGTTATGTCGCATTCAAATGATCTTGGCATGCACATGATGTTGGCATGGCATGCAGGGACAGCGCCACGCCTCATGTGCTGCTTTGAAGCCTGGATTCTCCGGGCTGAGATCCATTGGACTAACAGCTGGGTTATCCATCCGACTTTCATACAACCAGCATAAAGTATTGGTTCAAAGAGTCGTGTTGGCTTTCGACTGCACGTGCACTGCGGTTTTAGTCCATGCGTCCACACTGCGCAGTTTCAGCAGACGTGTCCACACCCGGCAGTTTTTTATGTGTCAATATTCTGCAGTTTTGGCTCAAGTGTCCACACACCCCACCCTGCAGTTTAAGTTAATGTGTCCACACCCCACCCTGCGATTTTAGTTTTAGTGTCTGCATCCCAACCTGCAGTTTTGGTTGATGTGTCCACACAATACCTTGCAGTCTTAGTTGATGTGTCCACACCACATCCTTCAGTTTTAGTTGATGTGTCCATACCCGATGGTTCTAGTTCATGTGTCCATTTCCTGCAGTTTAAGTCGATATGTCCACACCCTGCAGTTTTAGTTGATGTTTCCACACCCTGCAGTTTTAGTTAATGTGTTCGCACCACGCCCTGCAGTTTTAGCTGTTGTGTCCCCACTCTGCAGTTTTAGTTAATGTGCCCATACTACACCTTGCAGTTTTAGTTGATGTGGTCACACCACACGGTTTTAGTTGGTGTCCACACCCTGCAGTTTCAGTCTATGTGTCTAAGCCACGCCCTGCAATTTGGTTGATGTTCCCACACCCTGCAGCGTTAGTTGATGGGTTAACGCCCCGCAGTTTTAGTTTACGTGTCTACACCATACCCTGCAGTTTTAGTTGATATGTCCACACTCGTTCGTCACCTGGTCCTGTCCAGCAAGGAGCAAAAGTTAACGAAATGCAGCGCTGCAACACAATCGTAATGTGTTGCCGCCAATTTTGTCCCCGAATTTGCCAGTTTTTCCTCAAAGCTGGGTTGGTAATTTAAGGCTAAGTTTTGATAGGTGGGGCAGAATCACCCCCCCCCTTCTCCCACCCTACCCCATCCTCCCGACGGGATAGGAGACTGCACCCTGTTCTGAGTGATCCTATAAATCATTTAACGATTTGACTTGTGATTTTTTGGGCAAATGAAGCCCGGGCATACCTCCTCAACCTGCGGGCACGCGCGTACGTTCATTCACTGAAGATAAGCGTACACATAATTTCCCACACTCCCTTCAAGAAGGCATCAACATGTGGCGCTCCATTTTCAATTGCATAGAGACACAGCAGGCCCAATAGCATTTGGCGCCGACGTGTGTTATGAAAGACGCCTTGTCCAAAACATTTACTGAAGTGTGGCTCATTTGGATACCAGCGCAATATATCGTCGTCCAGTTTGGATATGCCATGGAAGATTACAATTTCAATAACGCACCTTCCACCTGCAGATGGCACGCGGCGATAAGGCAAGGTCAACGAACTGTGGCCTAGAAACGACTGACGGGCAGAAATAAAATAATGGTATTTAGTTAATGGCTCCATGAACTTGCTGAGATCTCAGCGTCACCACACCGTCGTACAAGTTTGGTTGGCAAAATTCTGCTCCAACGAAATTAACCCCGGATCATCCCACCTACAGACAGTCTCTGCTGGCCACGACAACCTCAGACAGCCTACAGCTTGGTCACGACAGGCTAAGGCAGTCTTCTGTCCCTGCTTATCACGACAGTCTCAGACAGCGTGTAGTCTCTGTTGGTCACGATAGTCTCAAACAATCTACAGTCTCTGCTGGTTGTGACAGTCTCAGACAGTCTACGATCTCTGCTGGCCACGCTCTGAGAACGTTCGGACACACAGGGGCTTGTCTGCAAGCCACGACGTCGCGGAAGACCCCGCCTCCGATTCAGCTCGCCACCTGCGGAGGACCCGCCTCCGATTCAGCTCACCGCCTGCGGAGGAACCGCCTTCGTCTCAGCTCACCACCTGCGGAGGACCCGCCTTCGTCTTGGCTCGCCACCTGCGGAGGCCCCGCCTCCGATTCAGCTCGCCACCTGCGGAGGACCCGCCTTCGTCTCAGCTCACCGCCTGCGGAGGAACCGCCTTCGTCTCAGCTCACCACCTGCGGAGGACCCGCCTTCGTCTCAGCTCACCACCTGCGGAAGACCCGCCTTCGTCTCAGCTCGCCACCTGCGGAGGACCCGCCTTCGTCTCAGCTCACCGCCTGCGGAGGAACCGCCTTCGTCTCAGCTCACCACCTGCGGAGGACCCGCCTTCGTCTCAGCTCACCACCTGCGGAGGACCCGCCCTCGTCTCAGCTCGCCACCTGCGGAGGACCCGCCTTCGTCTCAGCTCACCGCCTGCGGAGGACCCGCCTTCGTCTCAGCTCACCGCCTGCGGAGGACTCGCCTTCGTCTCAGCTCACCACCTGCGGAGGACCCGCCTCCGTCTCAGCTCGCCACCGGCGGAGGAACCGCCTCCGTCTCAGCTCGCCACCTGCGGAGGAACCGCCTCCGTCTCAGCTCACCACCTGCGAAGGACCCGCCTTCGTCCCAGCTCACCACCTGCGAAGGGCCCGCCTTCCTCTCAGCTCGCCACCTGCGGAGGAACCGCCTCCGTCTCAGCTCGCCACCTGCCGAGGAACCGCCTCCGTCACATCTCACCACCTGCGGAGGAACCGCCTTCGTCACATCTCACCACCTGCCGAGGAACCGCCTCCGTCACATCTCACCACCTGCGGAGGAACCGCCTTCGTCCCAGCTCACCACCTGCGGAGGAGCGCGCCGAACGTCCCGAACGTCCGCGGCCAAGCAGACGTTTGTCGCCGTGCCACTGGGTCAGGGCGAGCTCCTGGTGCAGTCCAGAGGCGGGCAGCTGCTGGCGCTCGCGCCGCGCCGACATGGTGCGCGGGTCAGCGCCGCATTCAGCACATTCGCGGCGCGTTTGAATAATGGACACCGTAACCGTTACTGAGTAGATATAATGGAGTGGTCGGGCGGCGCGGCGGCCGGCCGGCCGATGGGACAGGCCTACCGCGCACCATATTTCCCTGGGGGTTCACCGCTGCCTCCGCCGAAAGCCGATCTCGAGCGGAGGAGAGGGGGAGGGGGAGGGGCTTCGCGTCCCGGCGGAGTCGGCTCGGGGATCGCACCGCTAGCCTTGGCCTTGGGCCTCGGACAGAACACCCAGCCGGACGGCGGCGTGCGGTGACTGAGGCGGACCGACACTTCAGCGTGTGAGAATGCCGCAGCTTGTCGTGAGGGGCCCCCGAAAAGTGGTCAGATGCATCCCGTAGGCTGGGCCAGACGGTGATCTGAGGTGATGTGGGCCAGACGTTAAAGATGGCACATACCTCTGGTTTCGTGGACCGCCACATGCGTTGGGTGGACCACAGTCACTCCGGGGTGGACATGTGGCGGCGTTGACCGCCCGTATCCTGTGATGGGGCGGACGCCACCGTACTGTCGTGTTGGTGATCTGGCAGCCGGTCATTACTGACGCAGGACTAAGTCAATTTCACCCTCTAGTCAGACCTTATCGCCGACTCAAGGGTTTCAACAAATCAAGCAGCTTACTTTTCCGGGAGGGGAGAGGGGGCATTGGGTCATAGTTTTCCCCTGGTCGTAAAAGACGCTTGTTTTGGAAGCGACGATGTTCGGCCGACGGAGATCCGATGAACGCCCAGCTGGCGAGCGCTGACACACGCGTTGACCTGGAGGAGCGCCCGTGGAGCTTCATTCCCATGGTGCTCCCCTGGGAGCTTCAGGGGCAACCGCAGGTATGAAACGCCCCTCAACCGCACCCCTCAGGACAGAACTTAAGCACCCGCAGACTTTATCTGGAAACACCCCCGAGGTCTGAAGCACGTCCAGGCAGGCAGAACTTGGGACGTCAGCTTGTCAGGCAATAAATGGCGTTCGCGAGGTCAGAAAGGCGTCCTAAAACCCTGAAAGCTGAAATTCGTCCCCAGGTCGGAAAAGACCTCCAAAACAAGGCATCCCCGAGCCTCAAAAGTGGCCTCAGGCCAAAAGGACACCCCAGACCTAAACCTACATTCCCAGAGGGCTGAAAGATGACTCTTGACCTACAAATGAATCTCTCAGGCGCGAAAAACTACCACCATGGCCTAACAAGGCATCCTTCAGCTATAGCAATAGACTCCACGTCTAAAGAGATACCCAGACCTGAAAGGATGCCCCAGACCTGGTGAAATGCACTAAACCTGAAATAACGTTTCTCAATACCAAAAGGAAATAACGTTCCTCAACACTAAAAGCAAATAACGTTCCTCAATGCCAAAAGGAAATAATCGTTCCTCAATACCAAAAGGAAATGCCAGGATATGAAAGGGCACACTAAGAGTGTGACAGTACGCCCCCATAGGTTTTTGGCATCATATAAAGTCATGGGTCTAGCTCCTGCTTATCCTATTTTTCGTGCACTTCAGATCAGTCGCCAAATTATCCCTGTCTTAAAATGCTAGCCTTGAAAAGACTTCTAAGACGTAAGTTACACTTTATTCTTCCATTGTACATTTTCCGTGTTTGCATGCCCATATCCATGCATTATGGGCTCAACTCGCGCAAACATATTTTGAGGCGTGATTTGGCAGTCTACCGATCAGTCTTGGGTAACTTCCTGTGCATGTACATATGCGCTATCTATGGACACAGCCGACTGGGTAGAACCACGCCCGGCCTATTCGGCCTTTGGGAAGCCACGCCATAAGGCAGACGTAGATACTGGAACGAATACAAACGTATTGGTTTGAGTGACAAATAAACAGATTCATGTTTAAGATCACCATTTCAAAACACAATTCACCTGTCTCTTCCTCGATTGAGAAATCCGAACCCCAGGGTTCATCAGCACCGAGTAGAGTTTTGTATTACTTCAAAAGATTGAGTATGCCATGCAGGGCACACTAAGGATATATCCAAACAGCTTCAAAAGAAAGGGCAGATCCGTTCAAATCGTCAAGTGATTACCCGGATCAGATTTGTTTGGCTTGGAATAAATCACTTAATATGGGTTGCCACTTACGCCTAAGACACGTACACTTTTCATTAGTAGGAGCATTCCATCGATTTTTTAGGAAATGATTCGCTTGTTTATACATTAACTCCCCCAGCGACCTTTCAGTTGACAGCAGTGTTGTCGCTGGTATAACGATGCCGGGCTGGGCGCGTGCAAGCCCATTGTGCACATCGTCTCACATTGGCTTGCCGGGGCGAGGAATAGGGCGCATGTCCGAGCAGAACAAGTGGAGTTCGACGTGTTTTATGGGACTGTTTTTGTACAAATCAAGTGTCTGGAGAACAGGAATAGAAGCGTCGTATTTCGAGGCACGGCGCAAAAATAAAAAAAAAACGGAAGAAGTTAACGACCTGGGTTTAACCCCGTCGCATAGTCCGTGAGCATTACAGATCAGTGATGTACCCATCTCATAATCATATCACTGGCCTTGAATGCCATAGTTACGCGATGCATTGTGTTTTCGAGACGTTGTTTGACGGAGATCATTAGAGCTCGCTGTCGGTCAGTTTTGGGTACAGCTTTTTATATACGTAGGTAGCACCTGAAGGTAGGGAACAAGAAAGGTAGGAAGGGGTGTGCACGGCCTCTGAGTCTTGTACATATCTTTCAGTTACGCGGCGATGAACCAAGGAGCGGGACGTCGCGCCCCGTGTGGGGCTGAAAAGTTTCCAAGTGCAGTGTGGATGGCACCGACAGCGTGTTTACTTCTGAGCGTTGGCATTACGCCCCCTTCCAAAGATTTCCAATATTATCTATCGCGGTCTGATAACGTGAGTGTTTCAGAGGACAGTGTGTGTTTGTTTCTGTTTTGTAGCAATCGAAAGTTAAGTTTGCAAGTGTTTTGCACGAGACTTTTGCTTCATCACCATATCACTCCAACTTTAATGAAGTTTTTGTATTTCGAAAGGCCAGTAACTGATCGATTTTACAGTTTAACATTCGAGATATAAAGTTGATTTATGTAATATATATATATATATATATATATATATATATATATATATATATATATATATCATAATTCCGTCATCTATGGTCTTTTAGAGTTAAGGAGCTCCACGACTTCGTGAGACAACAATGCCTAGAACATGGAATAGAAGTAGTGCCCCCCTGAAAACGTGTGTGCATTTTTCCGCTCATTACTGAAAAGGCATCGGTCGTGCACCACCGGGAAAATGACATTGCTTCTGTTGCATAGGTTTGCATGGCTTAGCGGCCACATGGTCCCTGCATTTGCCTTATTGAACGCAAACATTAGTATGTCCAAGTGCTCGCATTAGTAATTGTTCAATGTATATCAACGCTGCAGTACGAACATTCATGATAAGTCATACAGAATTAGTTCCCCAAAATATATCAACAATAATGGAACGCTACGCATCTGAGTTTCATCACCGATCCATTCTAAAAACTGGTCCTCGATCAGGTCGCCGATCAAACACGCGTCTCCATGGATGAGCAGTGGCGATACACGAACTAGTTTGAGATGCAGGACCGACCACACGTCAGGCTGTTCCCACCCACCGTGTTTCGCTAGAAATGTCACCAATGTCGCCAACGTCTATCATTATGCGACTGTGTACCAGTGTGATATAGATACCGGGTGGATCAAAGCTCAGTACAAAACTGCAGTTTTAAACTAGAAATACGGTATATGTGCAAGATGGTAACATTTCTAGATTGTGCTATATATTTGGCAGTGGGTAACCGTAGGTAGCATGGCGCATGTGCCAAAACAGTAAATGAACTGCAAATTTGAATGCATGTGTGCAGAGACGTTTGGCAAGAAAATCTCAATGACTTATTCACTACATTTACAGTTATACACTGCTCTACGTCCTTGATATAGCAAGAACATGGCGTAAGCATTGTTTGCCAAGGTATCTTCTCATCCTAGAGGCTGCAGCGTGGGATGATGGCAGCTTTGTTCTGCATGTTGTTTAAAAGTTATCGAGCTGTTCGATTGTCGTAAAGCCGGGGAGGACGGTCATATGGTGGCCGCGCAGTCTTGGTTTATTTGTTTATGTTCCTTTTTTAGGCATAAATAAAGCCTTTTCTTTACTGGTAGGTGCCGTCTAGTTATTAAGTTGCACAGGGAAGGGGAGAGCAGCTTTGAACATCGTAGCGTCACGTGCAGGTGTGGTTATGCCAGTCATACTAAGGTTTAAAAAGTGTTTTAAATTCTTAAAGACGGATGCTGTTGGATTCCTCTCATGACAAGCAACACGCCGTTCTTTGCTGCAGCCATCTAGCTCATTTAGGACTGAACGAACAGAGCCTTTTGTGGGACGGTAGGCTTAACACAGCGTGACCAGAGCAGCAGGATTGACAGTGGTTAAAACTGCGTGATGCAACTTATGGACAGCCCGTTGCTATTTCTTTATATAATCCACATGGCTTCATCTTGAAGATACTAAATGTTCCTATTACTTGTTTATACCAGCGGATGGCGGTCTTGAGTCATTTTTGGGACAAACAGCAGCGCCCTCGTTTAGGTAATGCAAATTGGTAAAATTAAAGTAGTCCAAAGCAAGGTCACAAAAATAAATTGGTGTAATGCAACTTCAAAACCATTAATTAATGTAACATGCAGTTAAAAAATATATATTTATGAAAAGAGATCTTCCTAGAAGACCATAATAACGCCTATCCGTTACTTAACCTGGTCATAAGTCATCAATAGCGAGCCATCCTCGGCATCCACGCTATGGCACTTCCTCAGTTTCCTGAAAGGTGTTTTTTGTTGCCGCGTGCCACTATCGCCCAGGAGAAGCTAGCCATCTATTCTTGAAATACTATTATATCAGAACCTGTCCTCGCAGGGGTCATATCCTTTGGAGACCGTCATGGAGCATGCTGCGTTTAAAGCATACCAGCTTCTCGTTCGGTTCACTGAGCCGGATGATCTGTAACTGACGTCAAAGCAGAGGATCTGTGGGGCTGGGCCGATGCAGTGCTGTGTCTTTCAGTACCCTCTATGGCTATGGTTCTTGTGCGTACACTTTGATCAGATCCCTGACCTGGCCTGCATCTGGGAGCGGCGCAGCGACTCTACCTTGCCGGCTGCCTTCGTCAGTACCCACGACCATCACCTTCATTATTGCCGTTAGGTGGCGTAACTCCCCACCCTCTTGCTGATGACAGTTTTGTCCAGGCAGTTTTGCATAATTAATTACGGTTGACCTGTCAGCACAGCTCAAGCAAGGTTGAGGTGCGTTTGGCCGACTCTCTGTACTTTTGCATATGTCTGCAGTGAGGCTAAAAGGGATCGAAACATGCTATCATTCACTTCCAAGGAGAGCTGTAAGGTTACCTGAGCTCATTCCGTAACCTTCCGCGATAGATAATGCTACCTGAGGTTATGTCATTCCCTTTAACCCAGGATAACGTTGCGCCTGGGATCCTTTCGTGCGGAGATTATATTTGTGCTGTGTGGGAGGTCTACCAGCAACACCTCTGAAGGTTTGAAGAATCACTTGAAGTGACCTGCACCTATATCAACTGCTATGCTACCATTTGCATATTCAGTGACTGGCTGGTGATATAACGGATATGGAGAAACCTTATCCCGTTATCATTTCCAACACTTTTCATTTCAGCTCTCCACACATTCAGAATCACTGAACAAGAACATCTGATGTATCGAGGAATGTTTCGTGAGTTGTATCATGCCCAAGTGGTATTAGGGCGGCTTATCCTGAATTCATGCGGCGAATGGCAACCTTGGGGCACTCTTGAGACACACACCATCGCCCTTTAATCTTTCAGCGTGCCTTTGGCGGTATAAGCACTTGCGTCTTGGGATGAGTGCGGCGATTAATTTGCA
Source organism: Pollicipes pollicipes (assembly GCF_011947565.3). NCBI lineage: Eukaryota > Metazoa > Arthropoda > Thecostraca > Pollicipedomorpha > Pollicipedidae > Pollicipes > Pollicipes pollicipes. The sequence continues at coordinate 48,448,662 of NW_023597054.1, read as the reverse complement.
TGCCATTATGAGCTCTTCCGATATGGGGAATGCATATTTAAGATCTTGCTGTGCATCTAGACCAACTTGACCGCTGTAGTAGTGGGAGAGTGCATGTTATATATATATATATATATATATATATATATATATATATATACGGTAGAGTTTTGTTTCTGCTAGGCACACATTTTGGAGCGGCAGGAACTCTTTATGTCGGGTGCCATATGCTCTTCAACTGTGTCACGGGGTATACTGTACCAGTGGTCCGACGTACCGCCAGTGGTGCCAGTGACTGCTGGCCAGTGATCGCCATGATTTACTGACATGTTTTGCCTGATTGGCTGACACAGTTTCCATGTTTGACTGACATAACTACTGTGATTGACTGTCATGACTGTCATCGCCATGAAACGAATGCCTTCGATAGGTTTCTATCGCAGTAAATGGAAATACCCACCACTGCCTGCAGGTTGTTTAAAGCGACACAAACGAAATATTCAAGGCATGCAAAGTATGATCAAGGAACTGAATAAGCAAATGGATATTGTCTTTCCATACTTCCTTTAGCGACCCAGAAATGACATTTTCACACCCGTTTCCAGGGAGAGAAGCCTGCCTTCGCAGCTCTGGCCAGGTTGCAAAACACCGCGTCGGCTCAGGCTGCTGCGCACTCGCGCAGTTTTCAGTGGCACCCGTGGTGAGTATTGGGCGTTGGGCAAGCAGGCTTCAGCCGCGCTTAACCTAACGATACCGTACGAGAGCACGCGCGAAGGCCGACACTCTTCCGACAAGGCGCAACAGCTGGCAATACCCTGGCCGCCAGCAAGCGCGGCTGTGGCCGGCACGCCCGTTAGCACTGGGCCGCGCAGCGCCGGGCACGGCTGGCCACATTCCATCCTTACATGCCAGGTGCAGCGAGTCATCCTCTCGCGCCCGAGAAGTGCCATCGGGGGCGGCGCACCTCCGCGGGGCGCCCGCCCCTCCGTCACACGGCGCCCGCGCGCGCCGCGCGCCCGGGCGCCTCCGATCGTCGATCGACGCGACAGGTCGGCGGCCGTCGCGTCGGTCCCGACGCGCCGACCGGGGCGCGCGGTGCTCGGACGCAGCCGGGCCGTAAATCGGCCGGCCGGCGCGGCACCGCTCCGGCCGCAGCCTCCGGCGCTTGAATGAATCATCCTGGCGTGACAAACGCCACGGCCGGTGCGCATCGAGCGGCGCTGACCGCTCATGAAAGAGAGATGCGGCGCGGACAGGCGCCGGCCCGCGGAGGCGGCCGGCCCCGCCCGAGCGCCAGAGCCGCCGGCGGTTTTTGCGGGCCGTTGGACGGCGACCCCGTGCCGCGGGTTTGTGCCCGGTGGGATCGGCCGTTCTCGGGTGGTGGAGACCGTCGGGCGTGGTCTCCGCCGCTGGCTCCGGCGTTTGTGGACGCAATATCCGCTGTTGCTTGTGATCTCCGATGTTTGCTGGTCTTCCAATCGTCTGAAAATGCCCTGCTGTGTGGGGCTTTTGTGCCACTGATCTTCGCTCCAGTCGAGGTTTGGTCCTCTCCGATCTATAGCGAGCCTGTTTAGCTCCGTCAGTGCCGCTGAATGGGCCACGTGTTTGCCAAGCACGTTTGCTCAGACCACTGGCCACGATTTTCTACGGCGCAATCCTTTGTCACCTCTCTTTGCCTGTGTGTTCAGACCACCGGGATTGCAAATGGTGCCTAGTACTGAGCGGTTCCACGCTCCGGACTTCACTATCGTGAGCCGTATACCCATGGGCGGCGGCATAGTTTTATTGTAGGGGAGGGGATGACGTTAGCCATGGGTGAGATATGTCCGCCCGCACTCTGGAGCATGCCTTTTAAATGTACCAAACTTATGCCTGCATTAATCCTGAGTGCATCACGTATGTTGACATTATCTCCTTTATCTCCTCAACTGCTGGGATTCTTAGCTGGCGTTGCAAGCAAGCGCGGGATTTCCTTTACCAATTTAGTGTTCTAATGTTGGCTGGTGCGCCGCTACATACAACAAACGGACGCCTCCATGGGTCAGCGAACATCCCTCTCTGGTAGAAGACAGGGAGGAAAAGATCAGTGAGACGATTGTGGAAGCGCAACAGCCTTACTGAACCATCACCACAGTTTTACCTAACCTCAAGGAGTGGAATCCAGTCGAGTACGAGATTTTTGAAAATCGGCGAAGGCTTGAACACCACTGGATAGGGATCGGTGGCATGACAAGTTCAGAACAGACCTGGAAACCGCTGTCGAAAGTCGTTGGAGTGTCCAGGATCCAGAATCTTCGGAGTATTGACCCAGTTTAGCATAAAAGGCCCGTGCCCAATTTAGAACATCTCGGTCTTGGGTCGCTGCATTGTGGGAGAAACCCCTTGAGACTTCAAAACAAATATGGCTTTTGACGCAAACACTAGCATGCAGGTCAGAGTGCAGTTGGGGGCCTTTGCTCTTTTGACGAACAGAAGGTGTACGTAACTTTAGGCCAAGCTTAAGTAGGTTTCGCTGTTTGGACAACTCCCTGGCAGATGTTTATAATAATTTGACCTGACTGTCACTGATCCCGTACAACTATATTGTACCTCCCATGCATAAGTTGAATATCTTATTCATCATGTATTTTGGCGCCGAAAGAATGCGACCTTAATGTCGTCGTTCGACGCAAGCGTATGGTGCCGTTTAAACGCTGACTTGGCAGGCGCTTTCGAGTTCACGCTGCCAAGGCAGCGCGCAAATTCCTGTCTGAATATTTGCATTAAGTACCCAAGGGCCTCTGAACAGCCAAAAGGACATTGAGCAGCTGATGAGACCACTTTGGCCATAGAGGCGTGAGCATACATCTAAATAACTTTGGTGACCTGGCCTCTGAGCGCCCAGAGGGCCCTCGATAGCCAGACGGGCACTTAGGTGACCAGAAGGGCCCCTAAGGAATGATGCATGTCAGTTGGCGACCTGGGAATCCTGGGCGGCCAGTAAAGGACCCAGAGAAGTCAGACGCGAACGCCGCCAGCAAGAAGATCCTCAACGACTAACGTCCTGACAACGACCGTGCGCACCTCTACTCGTGCGAGTGACAAAACGTTTGTGATCGGCTCCTCGAACGAGAGCCTGTTACCGAAAAGCGTATTGGTTGAGGTTTGAGCCAGTGCGTCACACGGATCGACTGATGCTCCCATTCCCAGAGCCAAAACGCTCCTCGAAGAGAGCTTCTGTGGTAAACGCCATAGGACAGAAATCAAAACGTAGTGTAACGTTTCGCTGAACTCACGAGATAATAGGCTTATGTTCGCATATCTTTTTGTTTAAACGGAGTGCTTAAAGCTTTCGCAGTGTTTATTACACAAACATTTTGACAAATTAGTGTATTCCAAACATTACAAAATATGCGCATTAGAAAAAGAAAAAACAGGGCGAATTAAATGATTTACTTACATATTAGTGAGTGGGGAGTTAAATGAGATTTCTCCCACAGGGTCGGCTATTTCAAATAAAACTCTGAGCTTTCCAGAAGGACTTCGAGAAAACTGGTATTTTTGATCAAATCATACGCGTGTGATGCAACGATAAATGAAAGGTATAAAAAGGTGTGATGCTCTCTTTAAGAAGCTATACGGGTCCTTGAGCGACCGCCGTGCCCCTGGTGGTCACAAAGGATCCACTTAACGACATGTAAAGACTCAGGATGGCTTGACGGGCCTGCCAAACAGCAAAAGGGGGCTATATTGCTGCCTGGGCTTCTGTTCTGGTTTTCGTGCTGCGCGAGCCAAAATACCCCCATTTAGGACCGCTGGACAAAAAACCCCACCCTCCCCACCCCTCCATGTTAGGTTTCCGGGGTCCGGAGATCTCTCCCCCCGCCCCTGACGCCAACGGGTTCTCAAACTATGTGCCAGATGCCCAGGTCCGTATTTGCAGATCTAGTTTGATAAAATGCACACTTTCAAGAGCCATCGATGTTAACTTTTCCCTTCATCACCTCCTGACCGGTCACGCAGCTTCGATGTAACTTCATTGTACTGCTCGTCACATTTTCTTTGTCGTGTAAGCTGTCGTGCGTCTAAAAGAGATTATCGACCGTTTTTTTACGCTTGTCCTGTGGGGCATCCCTACTCTTAACCGGTAACCCATGCAACAGGAGGTGATGTGTAAATATCGTTACAAACAAGGCCGTTGCCCTGTTAGGGAATGTAACAACTGTGTCCTCGTTTCGCAAGCACATCGATGGCGGAATCGTGCTTCACTCTACATCTTTGGCAATGCGGTATTCCTGTCTCACTTTACCATGAAGCCTCAGGTTTCTTAAGTGTTAAGTTCACCAAGCCCCTGCTTCATATCTTAGCACCTATAGACTGCATGTTACAGGCTGATGTGCAAAATGTTGCAAAATTAGGAGTTCCTATTATTTCGAAAACCAACTGTATTCAGTACTGAAACCAAATTTCTGTATTGTGTGAGGCCCAATTCAACACTGTGGGTGGGGGACATAGCTACGCAGGGAGATACAACGTTCTATTTCGGTGGCACAACTGCCGAGGGACGCGGGAAAGGCGTTGAGCCACCGAGGTGACGAGCGCGTGATACGAGTAAATGTTTCCAGAGAACATTCGCGCCGAAGTGTGGCCGGCTTGCTCTATGTCCTTAACATTGGAAGAATCAGATAGGAATCAAGTATACATCGTTTGACGATATTTTGTGTTTGTATTCGCACCGTCAGAACGCGTGCAGACATGTTCAACGATTTCAGGTCTCTCTGGGGTTGCGGGGAAGGCTCCCACATCCTGAGAGCTGTAAAGGGGCGCGTTTACCATGTCCCCTTCGGTGTCGCCGCCCCTGCATATACCCCATGCGCGAGAAAAACCCCAGACCACCGTCCACAGCGTGCCGCACCGATGACACTTGGGATACTACGACCCACCGTCGGCGACGGTTCCCCACTGGCGGTACCGCTGATGGCAGCTCAACAAGACGACCGACAATCGCGGCTGGCACCGAAGAGCTGCCGCCGCCTCCGCCGCCGCCACTACGGCACCAGCTGGGAGCGGTGCGTCAGCCGATGACGCCGGCACGGGCCCGGCTTCCGATCCGCCGCCTGCTGGGGCCGGCATAATGCTCACGGGAAACGTCGCGTCATAAAATTGAAAGAAGATTGGGTGCGCCGCCGCTGTTTGGTCGATACGGTGACGGGAAAATAGATTTGACAGGCGCAGACAAAGCTGGGATCGCAGCGAATTGTTGAAGTAGGGAGCCGGTGCACCCTCGACTTGTGTGCCGGGCCGAGACCGATTCGTGCGTTGGGGAAATGTTTGGGATGTTCGGCTATTCGCGTCAGATAAAACGCCTATAATCCAACCTTGCCTTATTCACGGTGCATTTGCAGCTTAGAATGGCTAACTACACTATTTTCAGACGCTCCATATTTTCCGGAGGTGATTACATTTGCCGCGAGATGTCACACATCTGAACATTTAAGGTGATTTGCTGGCTTACGCCCAGCGATATCTACATTTGCGGCACGAAGCATAGCTCTGACATGGCTGGCATAAGCGATAAAGACCAGCACAGCCCCGGAGGAGATAGCCCACAGTCGCCGACGCAAACCTAAGCCCCGTGACGTCTTAACGTTTGCACGGCACGATCTGACCTTCAGATCGGCAGTTCGGCTCAGGCCCCGGCGTTTCCGCGTCACGCATACTGTAGTGTCGTACTGCCGCGCACCGTTAATGTTTCACTAGTCACGTGTATTGATGTGGGGGTCTGCTCGTCGAACGACCACCTGGCTCCCTTGATGTTTCTTGAGCTGCAGCCATCCCCGCTCCACCCTTCTGACCTGCGGACTTCTCAGCGCCTGCCCGCGTGGAGGGCCAAAGGCCTCCATAGGCTGGCGTCCCTTCCGATGTCCAGCTTCGCCTCCGACAGCCAGCCAGTCGCGCACCGTGGCTTACTTTCCAACCTACGTCAGACGGCGTGGGGCGTGAGCATATCGGTCCGCATTGCCACATCGCTGCTTGTACAAGCAATATGGTGGCGCGACGAGTTACCTGATGGAAACTCAACTGCTGCTGCAATCATTTCAAATCAGGCCAGCACGTCGACTGACGTTGCCGTCTTTAAATTGCACATCCATTTGGCATTGAAGTGTCAAATACATACGAGGCTCAATTCAGTTACCGCCTTGCGTGCTGTCGGCAGTAAATTGGCACTTGTATATAAGATTATTTGATTTCCGTCTCGTCGAGCTGTTTTCGGAATTCATGACAACAGGATATAGGGGTTCCTACACTATCTCAAAAGCAGAGTATGCTACGCTTTTAAAAACGACAGCATTAAAATTTCTTAGCAAAGTGTTTTAGATACATGTCGTGCAAAATGGCTTCACTTGACCTTTTATAGTCCAAATTAGCTAAAATATCTTTAACTGCTTTTAATCCGGGTCCCGCCGGGCGTCTAAGACATCCACGTCCGGCGGGAAGTTGGCCCCCATGGGATCCCCAGCTTGCAGACACCATATGAGAAAAACAAAGGTAATTTTTTAAGTTCCCGTCAAAATATGAATTGCAAACAAAGTGTTTGACCTAAAGTCAAATGTAAGGTCACCAGAGGCTACAAAAGGTAAAAAAACGGCCGCTCCAATGCATGCAGTTAAAACCAACGTTAACAGGTTGAGACAGGTAATAAGGGCACGCAAATGGGTGTTAAGACTGGGCAGCCCATTCCGACCACTTTGTTGCCCAACATGGATCAGGTCAGATCAGGTCACCATTCAAAGTTGCTGTACCAGTAGCCTACAAAAAAGATGCTTTTCTTCATACTGTGCTCGTAAGTTAATTTTGTTGGATGCAGCTGCGGGATAAAAGCATTTCAGACACAAAATTACCATCTTAGGGTGACGTACAGATCATCAGACGTCAAATTGCGTTAAATTTATAAGCCATCCAATTGAAAATATTTGAAGTGCTAAACGCATGTGATCAGTACAATGCCTTTCTGAGGCCATAAATAGTGTATTCTACATCCACAGATGCTCAACATTGCATAGCTGTTGCCTGCAGTATGCGTGGTCCCTTCGAAGCTTGACTATATATTTGTAACAAACTGTGCCATGAAATCAGACGTTATCAGCTTCACAAACGCTATTATTCGAGTATTCGAATTATATGTCAAAACTGCCTCATAAACTGCCTATTTTGAGCAAAGTATGTGTTTCGCAGGAGGCAGAGTCGAGCAACGTTAACGTACCATTTGAGACAAATGGGGTCAAACGCCCGCCGCGCGGTGATGCATTGCATTCAGTGCAAGGCTGTGGGCTGCTGTTAATTATGTTCGTGTCGTGAAAAGCTGAATGTCCAGAAGAATGTAACTAATCGTGAGCTTGGTAATGTGATAGCGTTAAAAGCCCTGCCGATCCAGGATTGTTGTTTGTGGATACCTGAGCTGTTGCTTCAGAGATAAACGGAGGACGTCGGAGCCACACATGCCAAGGATCCATCAAGGACCTTCTGCTGCTGAGAGTGACAGTGGCTTTGAGGTAAAAGACTGATCATCGTTGTTGTAGGCCCCTCACATTGTCCGTTGCAACATCTGACTTAGCGTACTGATTGTTAGACAGACGCGACATAAAACGCTTTTTATTGTCACCATATTGCATATCAAGCTGATTGAAAGTGGTAAGGGTGTTTAAAAATGTCGTTTGTATCTGTTGATGCCTATATCGCATGGTTTCGTTCCAAATGATTGCGATCATGTAAGAAAGTGTGAGTTCTGCACCGCTAATGATCATGCGAAGATAGTTCTGGTCGCCTACACGCTCAGGTGATTGTACGATGGCGTCACAAAACCAAAGGTGGTTTTGTTGCCAGGTGTTTGTAGAACCATGATGCCGGTAAATATAGGCACACAGGGATGCAGTTTTGCAAAATATGTAGGGTTGAGGGATGGAGAGTCGAGGACACGACAAAATGACTGAGTCTGCCTCCAAAACGCACTCAAAACAGTTTTCTCCACAGATTTGACGCATTTTCTGCTTACAGTTGGGAGCAGGGGTGTAGTTTCTCGAAATCAGGTTGGGGAATAAACCCTAAAAATTGTACCGAATGAAGAATAATGTTTGAAAATAATGCTTAAAAATAGGAAACTACATCCACGGTTAGTAGGCACAAACCTCTCGCCTATCTGAATAGGACGCTACACGTCTCCAGGCTGGTTATGTTAAGCATTTCCTTATCTGATAATTTTATAAGTTAAATTTCAACCATCATTCAGTGCTTGATGGCCAGCAAATGATACTCGAGTGCAAATCAACTCCCGAAGCAAAAATGTTTGGTAAATATGCCCCATTGCATTAAATTTGTCTTTGTCTTGTGGTACATTACATTTAGAGATATACTGCAACGGCTTCAGAAATATTCCGCTCCAGGTGACAGTTCAGACGGTTTCAAATTTCGTCAGTCACAAAAAGACACTTTTGTCACCCCTGCGTGCAAAGGCGAGTTCATCGACAGCGCATTAAATACGGCATAATATATTGAAAGGTAACTGACTCAAACTGTCACGTGGCATGTGTCCATCCTCTTACAAATTTACAAAGACACTGAAAGACATAAAAATGGTCTCCACACATGACCACGCGCACGCATAAACATGCATACGCAGCACTGAACACGCCAGTAGATAGCACGAGACAGCTGAATGGCGGCGGACAATGTTGCCTTCACAAGCCATGCCAGCTTATTATTTGTTCTGAGAACAAAGGCAGATGCAATACTCTGACACGCTCCCGGATGTGCTAAGAGGAAACACACATTTCCATCTACCACATTGTCGCTGCAATACAATAGCCTCCTTTCCTTTGAGCGGAGTGGGTGGTTTACCCATTTAAAAGCAGTCTGCGGGACCAGGGAATGTACCGCCTGTTTTCACCCGGTAGCTCAAAACGCACACCACGCAGCTCGGTCGTGATCATATTCCACCGATGAATACCACGCATTCAGCATCCCAGCAATCAATGAAGCCCGTTCCTTAATTAGCCACGCAATTTGCTCGAGGAGCGTCCTCCAGGAAGTGCCGCAGACGAGTATCTGTATTTACCAGACGCATGCCACGCTTTGAAGAGAGCAGACTCCAGCAGCGAACGGAACGCTCGGTCTTCCACGCCCACGCGGCGTTCACAAATTGAATGCGCTGTAGGGCGGCGCTGTTCCTCGTGTCTTTGGAGACGACGTCGCCAGACGGCCGACGCAAACGGCAGCCCACGCGACGGGTCGCAGCGAGAACGACCTGGGAGCGATCACGGGAGCGCGCTGGGAGAGCGACGCCGGCGCGGTGAGCTGCCGCCCCGGTCGCTGGTCCGTCGTCTCGCTCTTCACCGGCCGACGTAAATCAGCTGGCATTCGATGGTCCATGAGCCGTAAATCGCACGGCGATGGGCCCAGTCATTTGGCGCGTTATTTACGCCTGCTGCTGGTAATATTCGCCGGCGATATCGTGCGACGGGCAGCGACGCAGGCCGAGTTATGCCCCGGTGGTCGACCGCCACTTCCTCGCCCGGGCCCGCCGCGTGTGCCGTGACCCTTGAGTACCATGATAGAGTTCGGCTCCACCCGGAAGTCGCTGCAAGTCGACGGAGGCTGAGGCGGCGATGATTGGGTCTTTTTGGAGCAGACTGGCTATTTGTGCTTGTTACAGGTTGGACGGAACGAGCTATAAGCGTCGAGGGATGACACCAGGGGGATTACAGCGAACTCAGCAAAAAGCATTGCAGGGATGTCGCACCGGAGAGAGATGAGCTCAAGCTGATGGAGAGGCTGGACCGTAGTACACAGTCTTACAAGGTATCGTTTCTAAGTTATGCGTGTGCTTAAGTCTCGTATTTCAAGGAACCGGAAATGCTCCTAAAAATGTAAGTTAATCAACCTGTTCCAGCACCAACAGCAATTTCGATTATCGAAAAGCAGTTCACCAACACCAAACAGTAACGAGTGACTGAAACATTCGCCGATTTTGCATTTGATTTTCGGCCACAGCAACGAGCTTCTTTACACCGCTGTCATAGTGAGGACATTACTATAGCATATTCGTCTTTCATAGTGAATATGACGAGGATCTGAAGATTCTCTTGGTAGCTTTCCACGTATGCATCTCAGAAACTATTACATGGAAGCCTTCGACTATCCAAGGTAACCTTTTACTATATGTTATGCGTCTCAACGATTTCAATTACACTTGTCGTTAGGTATGTGGTGGAGCTTATCGTCTCTTAGCTGTGTCGTTCTGACGTATCCTTTCAAGCAGTGCAGGCTACGAACAAGTACATGACCCGCTAACCAAACCCGTCCGTGACAAGTTTGTAAGATGAGAGCACTCGGTAAACACCAGCCGGCAGCGACGAGCGGGCGTACTGCTGCACTGCCCTGAGGCGGAGAGGTCGGCGCCGGCCCGCAGACGGCCTGCGGGCGGCGGCTGGATGCAGCGGCCGTCCCGTCCATCAACGGCTCGTCCCACCGCGCCACCACGAGTCCTACCGCATAAATAATAGCCGCGGTGCGGCAGCAACATTAGCGGTCACTTAGACGGCGGCGGTACTTCGCCCTCCGCAAACGAACGTCCGCCCGACATGCGGCCACAAAAACGCCGATACTCCTGCCAGCTGGTGGCATCTCCCCCCCCCCCCTCCTCCCCCCCCTTCCGGACAGGTTGGAGAGCCATGTCCCTTCCGGGCTCGTTTCCGGGGGGGCGACCAAAAAGCACCGACGCTGACGGAGGCAAAGCGGTGTCATCTGCTGGCAGTCATCGGTTCGGACTCCACGCTCGCCGCTGGCGCCAGCGTCTGGACGTGGACAGCGACGTGGAGAAAAAGAGGACGGGGATTGAGAACGCTTCTAGCTTTCGCCAAGTCGCTTGCGACCGCACCCCCAGGTTTTATAGGGATTTAATGTGCCCAAAATATTGTTTGAGCTAAATGCGTGGGAAGTTGTGACTTCCTTCCTCAATGCATTCGGGATTTTTCCTTTTACATGAGTTTCCTCATTACTCTTTAATGATTTCGCAAAGTTTCGACCTTATCACAGGCTGAATGCGCGGCGAAGCGTCACCCGGAACGCTCATTACGGCAGCGTTATAGTCCTTAGTGTTACAGCCGATGACACAGTGAACAACGTGGTAGGATTTCCGCTGTGTTTGAGCCATTTAGATAAAACATCCGCGTTTTAACCACGGTCTTACGCTATTTGTAATAAGATCAGGATTGGTGAACATGTCTTGGATCAAATCTTCTGCGGCCTGCTCCGCCTTCGCAATGCTCAAAAGGCACAATGTTAAAGGGAATATTTCACATTTGAAGGTATTGAAGCAAGCACCAAATATGACGAATTGAACTCACGTATAAGTAATTATTTGCTTTTAACTGCAAAAGACTGCTCCAGACAACGCAATTTCTGTATCTAGAAAAAATACTCCCACATGCGTCATTGTTTTATTGCGCCATGGAACGTTTGTGTGACGTTAATGCATTGCCAAACTAACCGTGCAAAATGGCCACTTACTTGAAGCACTTCAAACTTGTCGAGAAATGGCAGCATGGTGCTGAAAGAGTTTGCTGAGCCAAATATCGTTGCGTGCTCGTGTTGTGGATCTTTCTCGTGGTGTTCTTGCATGTTTATTCGTTACTTTAAAATGTTAACTTGCATGAAAAATGAAAATCTGGCGATATTCTTAAGTTACTCGATTTCAAGACTTATTGCCGTAGCAACTCGCAGATGAAGAAGCCATGTCCAACTTATTATCCTATAAAGCACAAAGTTTATCCTCGCCCAAGGCTCACTGTCGACCCATTCGGTGGCTACATCATCACCTGGCGAGACCTGCGAGTGGGCTGATCCTGTTGCGGCCTTCAGCCAAGGGGTCCTTCGTCCTCATCGTTGCTTTCTCCCATCGATCCTATCCTACTCATCTGTGGTTAAATTTCTGAACTTCTCCAAAATCATCTTTCACTCTAGCTTTTGTCCGTCCCTTCCCGCTTTCCAACAACGGGGGGGGGGGGGGGGGGCGTGGAAGGAGGAGTAGGAATGATGACGCGGATTCGCCCAGGCCTCGCGATCGCGTCTCGTGTGACCTTATTTTGCCAAGGGTTAAATTTTGTTCTACTTGCAGGTCTCCATGCCACCACATTTGATTGTGCCACCCTGGCAGATGACACCACGTTAAGTTTTGTTTCTTGAAACAAACATTAAAAGCTCTGTGATAACAGTTCATGCACATCAAAAGTTCAACCGCATGATTGCAAAATATCCAAGTTGTCACTTTTTTATACCGATGGCCCCAGGACCGCAAACCTCACCGGATGTGCTACACATTGTCACATGCATTGTACACAAAAATGTAGCTTATCAGACGGCCCATCTGTTTACCTTGCGGAATTATTTGCACTATTTGTTGGCAACGTATAGAACAAAAACATCATTAGACCAGAAATGTAGTAATCTGCTCCAATTCAAAGGCGGTTTTACAGTCACTCATTCACCCCGATCTTGGTCACCAGCGCCTAGTCAATATGATAAACCTGCGTCATTCTTTACATAAAGAGGACATAAGAATATTTGTTGTGGATTCCAGGCTACAGAGGTATCGCAGGGAATGAGCGGGCCGACCAGCTGGCCAAGGAAGCATTGACGGCCCCTCATGATACATCCATCCCTGTTGACCTACACCACTTTGAAGACATCCATTCATAACTTGACAAACAGTTTTGGCAACGACGATGGGCAAAGAACAACATAACCTAACCTGATGACGTCAAACCAGGCATTGCACCATAGGACATTGGTAAGCCGCACAATCCGTTTGGAAGAGAAGGTGCTGACCCCTCTCCGACTTGGACATACAAAGCCCACTCATAGTTGTTTATATTTGCAACAGCCGCGTCCTCTTTGTCATCCATGTGGTCGTCCCCAAACAATGAAGCATATTCTTCTTGAATGTAAGGAATACCAACAAGAACGAAATACTCTGCGGAACTATTGCCATCAACTTAACCCAGAGTTGTCTTAAAATACCCTGTCAGGCAGTAATCATCCACATCTGCTTGATCTCTTGTTCACTTTTCTAAACGTACAAACATGCTTCAAATTATGTGAATACTCGTAGATAACTTTTTAGTTGTTTCTTCAAGGCGCAAAATGGTCTGGGCGTGCCGAAATACCATAGACCGAACACATTCAAAGTGAAAAGCTGATCCCTGATTGGAATTGCACAGTTCGGCTCAACATCGTTTGATAGCCGATTAACGTTCACCACATTTAGAAACGGTCTCACGAACGCCAGATCTGAACAGCTGGACGATAATATTCTTCTTGGCCATGAACGTCCGCCTGGCCTAAGGGGTGGAGGGATTTTAATGGCGTTGCTTTGGCGTCAGGTGTGGCTGAATGGCTTGAAAATCCGCTCAAACTAGTCTGCACATCTTTGCGGGTGTGTAGCTCAGAAACTAGAGGGTTTTTTTAAGGTGAACAAGCATAGCGCTGCGAACTCCACCGAATGGTCTTCAAAATGTTTATTTCAGCTTAAAACCCCCATACAAATGTGGAATACTCGCTTCACGAACAGCGACATCGCGTGAAAAGTGCGCGGGTCCCACAAAACCCGTGGAAGGATTCACTCACATTTCGGACGGTGGGCCATGGCTGCCGGGTGACGGAGGCGCGACCACCGGTGACCTTGGCTGACCGAAACTTAAGCGTTTGGGAGGCTACTGCCCACGATGGACCCCGCCACGTGCCGGAGCCGGCTGCAGTCTGTAATTCCAGAACAGAAGCAGGGTCGGCTTTCGCCACGGAAAGACGCCATCAGCATGCCCACGGCGGCCAGCGACACCGGTGTGTGGTATGTAATATCAGCCCAACGGTGACACCGAACACGGCTTGCCCTTGCCGAGCCGGCCCCCAGACATCGACCGGAGCCGCCGATGGGCCACTCCACCGCCATCGGCGCCCGGCTCGCTCTCCCGCCAGCTTTCGTCGTAAAACTCGTGCCTTGTGCCGTGTCCATTGTTTGCTGAGTTTCGAGCGGCGGCCGACAGTAAGTGAAAGCATCGTTTGTCGACGGTACGGTCGGCGTCAGGCTCAGGCCGCGACCCCGGCGCGCGCGCGAGTGTTTTCGTCTCGCGACGCGCGTGTCTGCGCGTGAAAGATCGAGCGGCAAACTTGGGAGCCAAACTTGAGTCATTTGTTGACAGTCTCCGAAGCCGGGATGTGAATATTAAGCGAGCATGCGGCGATCAGACCTGAAATGGGCGCTTTTTTAAAAGCCAGCGAATCAGGGTTGATATTTGACCGGCGCGTGGTACTTTGCCATTGCAGCATGGTTGACCCGCGACTGGCTGTGGCCTGTTTGTTAATTTTCCTGAATTTTGAAGTTCATGGTGGGAACTGCGAATTGCATTTGGATGAACTTAGAGAACGCTAGATTGCATTTCAGTCGTAACTTTTGGCATATCATTTAAACAGCATATGTAATCCTGGTGGATGTCGAATATTCCTTCTTTTACGAACGGATTATTTGTACTGAACAAACACTTATAAAAAGAAAGTTGAGAGGAAAATTATTTCCTTCGACAGTACTGTAGATGAAAATATGCGTGGAACGGACTGATCACATCATTTCATTTTTTGCAAGAACGCCGTGGAATGCCTGTCGTTGTCTGTTGTTTGCAAAACGATGACGCTGGATATGAGCTTTAAGCTCAGATGCAAGGCCATGAAAACGCATTCTATTTAAGTAAACAGCAGGCCAATATCTGTGATTATATATATATATATATATATATATATATATATATATATATATATATATATATATATATGTATATATATATATATATATATTCTATATATATACTACTATAATATGTGTGTTGTTCTGTGTGCGAATATACATATACAAATACATATATTTGTATATGTATATATATATATATCTATATATATATATATATATGTATTATATGCATAATCTATATGTATATATATAGGCCATGAATAATATATATATATATATATATATATATATATATATATGTGTGTGTGTGTGGTGTGTGTGTGTGTGTGTGTGTGTGTGTGTGTGTGTGTCACCTATGATTCATAGGGAAGTACACAACCAAACGATGCATGCGGAATAGCATAAATGACGCGCTTTGTTATTTTCTGTCTTCAGAATGCCAGCCTTGCCAGCTCCACTTACTTCATGCAAAGTCAGAATGCTGGACGTTTTGTGACACGTTATTGTGGTTATAAAACCAAGACAGCAGAAATTGCAGTCAGACACTGCTAGATGTCCATTAGTGCACTGAAACGAGCGCCGGCCGCGTTTTGCGCGAAATGGGCTGAGCCAGCTTATAGGGCCATTGGTTATAAGCGATCAGTTGCGTAGGAAGGGCAAATCTGAAACAAGACGTCTGTCGAGATGTATCGGCTGTCGAACAATAGCAACATATTTGGCCTACTCGCATCGATCTTAATCGGTATTAGCCCATAATCGCTTGACAGTAAGGCATGCGAGCCTTGATAGTCCGAATGCAGCGCGACTGTCAGCTGAGTGTAAACCATCACGCGCCTTATGCATTGCATAGCCAGATGTCAGTTGCAGTTGACACACAAATGCTGAGACAAAGTGTCCTTGTTACGGAAAAATATGATTGTTGCTTCAAATTAAGGCCTCAAAGGATGTTGTATCGTGGATGATGGCTTATCTTCTGCATAATACGCGCGAAACCAGCTCCCGACCGGTAAGCTGGGAAAGCCCCATGGTCTCATTACTGAAACGCAACGACGTCATATCGACACATGACAACATGAGCTCTTCTGTCTGCACTGAGGGCGGATTTTCTCCCTACTCGAACTACTGAGTCGTGTGTACATTAGAGGCCTCTTATTAGATCCGTGGTCGCTAATGCACCACATCTCCGAGTACGGGATTGAGCGCGACACGCCTACGTTTACATAATTTATTCACAGGCTTCGAGCATGCCATTCACATCAAAGAAAGTTACACAAATGAATTATTTCCGCAGTTCTGCGTTAGGCCTGCTGGATTATTCAGGCCCGCAATCAGCACTCCGCCCCGCCGTCTTCTATATGCAAGCGATCGGTGATGCCTTCCATCTACTTTGGAGTACCGTCATCGCAAACACCGACTGGACGAAACGAGGAGGCGACCTGGCGATCTGGGGCGAGCACAGAACAACTGAGCGCCACATACTGTCTCTCAGCGAGCGTATTACTAAAGCCGCTCCACTTCCGTTGTGGCTCGAACCCAAGGACGTGTCCAGGCCCTCTATACGCCAGAGGCTAGCACCGGGCCCAGGGACCGTGGAGCAGAACCGATCCCCGCGCCTCCAGAACCACGACCCCGCGGCTCCGCGTGACTGGGCGGAGCAGGAGCCGAGCCCGGTGGCGCCCGGAGACGTCTGTGGCGCGTTAGAGATGACTGTGGCGCACCAGCGACGGGCGCGCGGCCGCAGCTGCACGCCAGCCGGGCCGGGCCGCCGCGGCGCCGTCATTAGTTGAGTGCAGTCACGACAGGCGTCCTGGCTGCCACGATTTACGGGCAGGCCCAGCGCTAGATGGCGCCGAACGGTGCACTTTGAGTGTCTGTACTAAACAAGGCCGGTGCCAGCCACGCGCTGCGAGCCGGCTCGAGCTGGGGGGCCCGAGGCAGGGTGCGGTCACTCCGCCCTCGGTGGGAGAGACGGCAGTGTTCGTCGTGCTCCTGGAGGGCAGGGACATTCATCTGCTAGTGTTCTTCTAAAGACGCAGCGAGTTCGCCGATGAGTGGTCTCGGGGAAGCTTGATATGAGCTCACGACCCAATACCGTTCTGGAGGTAGCGGAGAACATTAGGCTACTTGCCGACGCAGCCTTGGCTCCGACGTATTGGTGTCAACGACGCAGCTGCTCCATGATGACTCGAGTGATGGCATCAGATTCACTGAAAGCTCCAAACAGCATTAACACAACTATCCACGCGCACGACGTGGCGTCGTGCTGAAATCGTTACCTTCGTGAGCCCGCAAATTGCGAAGTTGTGAACAAATTACACGGCAATATGAAACCTTCCCCTCCCTCTGCGCCTGTGCGATGAAACCACGTATCTGATCGCGCATGTCAGTGTAACCCCCCCCCCTCCCCCCAACGAGAATAGATCGGCACGTGCCGGCGACGCAGGTGAGGGCACACACATTGGAACGGTCATAAAGTTGGCCAGGAAAGCGTTGTGATCATTAGAAGACTCCAGCGGTTAGGACGATGTGAAAGCGGGAGTTTTGTTTTGTGCGTTGCTAGTGTCGAACAGCTCACGCAGGCCAGGGAGCCATTGATTCTGAAAAAGCTTAGACAAAGTGGCGAAGAGATTCGACAGGGCGGAAGAACTTGAAGCAATGCTCGCATTGCGATGCAATCATTTTCGACTTAGATCACTCGTGAAACACTGACAGATATTGTAGCGCCATGGAGGTCATGCCGGGCTCAAGCGTGATCAGATCCTTGGCCTGCATCTTCAAGTAACGGTTGTAAATTGAGGCACAGCTCGTAGTACCCTGATGCTTCTACCAGTCACCTGCGTGGGTGCCCAGACGGGCCGGTGAATTTAGTGAGCCAAATGTGGCAGGTGACTGATGGCCTGTCAAGCCCTCCGAGAAAGTTAAGATTACCTCCCTCGGAGAGCGCCATCTCCGGCGCGGCGCGGCGCTGCGCCGCCTCCCTGCGCCGAGTCCGCTCCAGGGGCGATCTTGACGGATCTGCAAATGGAGGCTCATGCACGTTAGCGCTAAATGACAAGGTCTGTGCGTTCTCTGAACACGTTGGTGTAATAGAACACGCGACGAGAAGAGATTTGCCGTGGTCAGTAATGGGTGTCACCATATGCTGTACACAACGATTTGCCATGTTTTGTTAGAACAGCCATTTCAGACGTTGTAAGGTGCATACAAAAAACAAAAACAAAAACAAACAGAAGCATGACGAACCGAATCGAAGATTTGTGAAGATCTGCGGTCCAAGAACTAACCGTGGTTGTCATTGCAATTGCCATATGCCGGTTCAAGGCTTTTAGCTCGCTGATTCAACCAAAACAAGCTGGAGATGTGAACCGGCAGCGCTTCTTTACCTCACTTCGACAAATGTATGCAGCCGAAACTTCAAAATCACTGCTGTTTAGCTGCGATCAGTGAAGACCAGGCAAACATCAAGCGTGATAAAACTGTTGAAGGTCATCAACAGATGTGCTTGCAGCCGTGAGTAACCGTGTCCTCGAGGCCTGCCCCATCCGCCCTTTCCAGCTGACGGCTACAACAAAAACTCACAGTGACAGGTCAGCAACAAACAAAAAAATAGAGAGACACATCCAAAATATCTGCTAACACGCTCGTTTCGGGGGCCAATCAGACACCTCCATGTTTTTTTCCAGAAAAGCTATCAAGCAGAATGATGTGGCGTATCAACGTCAAATTACTGTAAAGCTGTATAGCATGGAGTAGGCGGTAGGTTTAATGTGCAACATGAAGACATACCTGCTAAGATTAGTTACCTGTAGTGAGCCAGTGCCAGTGGTCGTCACTCGCCTGTCATGAAACGCTAGCGACTGCATTGGACATATTAGCGCTCCGGGGCATGGTGCAACCAGCATTCGAACCCGCCGTGGGGGTCCGACGCGCCAACCACAGAGCCATTACGCCCCGAATCCTACGAGCGCACGGACGTTTACAGGTTTGTTACTATGAAGTCCAAAACCTAAAATGACAACGACAAATCGCTTGCTTTGAATAATATTCCGACCGGGGTAGCTCCTGACGCTGATTTATACTGAAGTGCGAAAATATAACGAAGGTTTTTGTCATAATGACCTTCTAAATGTTATATAATGTCACTAACGTGGTGCGACGACGGACGAATGCTTGCTTAGAAGAGATGGGTGTAAAAACTGGGCATGAGTCAACCTAAAAGATTTGGAGACAATGAAGACGTTTCTAAACAGACTCGTAATTGTATCCTACATCCTTGGTAACATGCATTGTGTCATAATTACCCTCGCGACGCATGGTTGCTTTCCTCTGCTCCCATATCGGTTATATTGCAGCATACACTTTTGCGTTTACAGATCACAAAGATTTAAAGAGCATGCATCCACAAAGCATCACTAAAACGAAAGTTGCGGCTTGGATATTAAATATATCGTTAAGGGACCACAACTACCCAACGCGAATAAGCTGTAACAGCCGACCGCACAAACAACAAACAGGCATTGCGTGCACATGCTTGATATATTGTTCCACCGTGGGATTTGTCACAGGATTGCATCTAAATTTCAATCCAGCTTCGAGGATCGCACGTTGATTATAATTCATTTCTATTACACCTTGTATGGGTGATAAAATGCTGTATTGGTTGACATGAATGACTGCCACTTACATTTGATATACAGATTAAAGCAGTCCAATCTGTAGTGGACTGTGGATCCATTCTCGGGCTGGATTGGACCGGACCAGAAATTTCCACCTCAAAGGGAATGTTTCACGTTTGAGGACATTGAAGCAAGCGTCAGATATGACGAAACAAGTTCACCTATCACCCTAGTATACTTTGAAGTGCAAATGGAAGTGCAATGGAAAAGGCAACTCAAGACAGCGCAGCTCTCTGTTCGGTAGACACTTGATTGTTTCTGTCCTACTTCTACTACTCCCCCTGCATAACCCATACACAAATGATTCGATTCCAACAATGCATTGGCTACCCGTGATTCTTTTGTAATACCTTAGAATGACCAAGGCAATTTACACAGAAAGAAGGAAAACAACACGGGTCAACATACCACCCAAGACCGTTCATTCGTCCTCTAAATGGAGATTTGGTAGGATTTGAACTAGTTTGTACGATCATCAGAGCCTTTAGTAAGTCGGGCTAGCATGTACACGAGAAGTCAAATAACCAACGGTCATGACAGATGCCGGATGACGGCCAAAAAGCTACTAGCTCTTGCACCACCTTCTGTGACTACGAGAGGATTCCATATTTGGATCTGTGGCACTCACAGCACACGAGAGATATTACACATTTTGACGAAAACGCTACTCAATCCAACGCAGTATTTGTGGTAAATCTTTAGCGAACTGAAAACAAAACGGTCACGGAGCAAGGTACAGTTGTCAATATACGTAGAAATAGCTCTTTCGAATTGTTAAACGTGACTTCATGCAGATGTGCGATGCACGATTAAAACTAAAAATGTTTTCGTACTTTTCTAATATACGATCAAATACGTAAGATCTGGTAGCATCTTGTATTTTAGCAATTTCGCTAAGAATGGTGCCACTGTTTCCTTCTCTAGATGAGAGAGCAGGTACCACAGGCTTCCACCCGGGAATTGCCGTTCGCGTGAGTTATAATTTTAATTCAGCACGTAATCTGGCAGGAAAGTATGGTCGCAGGTGATGTGGTTTCTCCATTTGGTGTGACCGAGAACGGGTAAGCGTAAACTTACATTTATGAGATAAGATGACCGTGTTTTTTGTTCAGAATGTGTACTAAATGAGAATCGTCACGTGCTTGTAAACTGGGTAGCGCTGAAACTGTCGAGGGGCACGAATAAATACGTTGTATCTGACCTGGAGTCTGAAAATATTCGTCGATGCGCTCATGTCTTTAGGTTATTGAAACCAGAGCCGATTTTAACCCCTGCAATTTGGTGGTATTTGTGAATTACTAACCAATATGATTGTGATGCCATTGATAATATGATAAGCCTTGTTTGTTTTGATCCTCATGCAGGAATGCATTCACAAGTTGTGGGAAGTATCTTAACACCCACTGGCTTATGACAACTTATTGCACATTTGTTCCGATAAAATGAGCTAGTAACTAAAATTCCAGACGCTGAACCAAACCAAATTGCCTTCCAACATTTTACAGATATCTAGTGTGGATGCGGATTGGCACGAATGAATTTGATGCATTTTGCTGGTTGGTGGATTGCATTGAGAAACCTGGGAAAAGCAGATTCGTGGGCGGATTTGATCTGGACTGGCCGACCTGGACCCGACCAAATCCTGAAAATTAGACGCTTAAGTGCTCTGCTCCATAGACTCTCAGGTATGTGGTCACCGTGGATTCGGAAGTCGTTCGGTTCAGAACATGAATTTGGTCGAATTTAGTTGAGGGAATTTATATTTGCAAGCAAACAGAAATGGGTCTGCATTTTTGCATTACTCCATTGTGAAGTGCTAGAGATGTATGCAAACAGAAAGAGAGAGAGAGAGAGAGAGAGAGAGAGAGAGAGAGAGAGAGAGAGAGAGAGAGAGAGAGAGAGAGAGAGAGAGAGAGAGAGAGAGAGAGAGAGAGAGAGAGAGGGAGAGAGAGAGATGTATATATATATATATATATATATATATATATATATATATATATATATATATATATATATATATATATATATATATATATATGTATATATATATATATATGTGTATGTATATATATATATATATATATATATATATATGTTAGTGAAAATAAGGACTAGGTTTTCTACAAGACGTGTCTAATTGACAATTGACTTGATCTTAAGGGGTGATGGTAGTGCAGTGATTAACGCGTCTGCGTTGACCACTGCACGTCTGGGAGACCAGGGTTACGGGGTTCGATTCCCCGCGGTGCCCGCCCTTCCTGCCAGGGTGAGAGGCAGGCGACGTCATATAGCCTCAGCAGCTGAGTGCATCGTAAAGCCCCAATGACATAACACATGACTTGATCTTAAGATAATGGTGTATTTCTCCAAATAACTCCTTTCTCATCATTGCAAAACGCTGTTAGAAGAGTGCCTATATCATTTCGTAGCGTTTCATGGTTCCTGAAAACGTCATCAGACACCATACGCACAACGGCATTTGACGACAATATACAAAACATTCGCGATTTCCTCGGTTCGATACATTTCTGCATTTCTCCTGCTAAACAAAAGCCATTTGGTTTTGTAAAAAGGCTGCTGCCATGTACAGTACTAAAAGGCACCTTGTATGACGACCAGTACTGGATGAGCCTTCACCCGGCTTTGTCGCCTCCCCCCCCCCTCCGCCCACCATTTTGCGGCCTGTTTCTAGGTGATACAGACTGCCCATTCCACAAACACAGTGTCCCCCGCGTACCCATCTGCCGGTTGACTGATGGATATTCGATCCGGATGTTTACACCTTCCAGCACTTTCAGCTTCCCTTTTTGCGTGCACTTACCCAGGCTGCAGATATCAGCAGCTTCCAGCACTTTAAGTTTCCCTTTTTGCGTGCACTTATCCAGGCATGGGGCAATTTTCAGCAATTAGCATCGGGAGTGTCCTTCCATAAAGTTATGCTACATGCCGTTTTGGCGGACCACCCCGCAGGTGTACCATCAGCCGTTTTGATAGCGTGGTCGTAGCATCGCCGATGTGCAGGGTTGGTCCAGTCTCCGATCGAGCCTTTTGAACTCGTAGACAAGGTCACTAGGTGAAGTCGAGATGTCAGAGGTGACCGCGCGCCGGCACCTGGTTTGGCCAGCGACTGCGCGCATCGACCAAACTCGTACATCGGCCTCACTACGACCACACTATCAAGACGGATGACGATGCACCTCCAGGACGGTGCGCCAGAGCGGCATTTAACCCATGGAAGGACACTATCTCGATGCAAATCGGTGCAAAATACCTGCATGCCGCTAAGGGTACGCAAAAAGTTGGATCGAAAGTGCTGGAAGCTGCTTACATCCGGGACAGAGCTCCCGCAATTAAGCGGTAAATGGATAGGTGGGGCACGCCGTGGTTGGTGGATGGGCAGCCTCTGGCACATACCATAAGGCTGTAAAATGGGGAGGGAGGGGGCGATAGACCCTGGTAAAGGCTTAACCAGTGTTGGTCCTGACACGAGGTGCTCAATAGCACTGCGCTAGGAGTAAAAGTATATTAATAGCTTTACGTGAGCTTACTTCATCATATCCGATGCTTGCATCCACGTGTTCAATCGTAAAACACTCCATCTAAAGGGAGTACGCACTTGCGTTTGTCCTTTCAGTTATTGTGAGATCAGAAGCGGCTTGTGACATTTAATTGGTAATAGCACCAGTTTGTTTTAAAATCCTTCAGAATAGCTCAGCATTCCTATTTTAGTAACCGACCCCGCGGGAGAAATCTCATTGGACTCACTGGCCACCACTATGAAAGTAATACACTTTATTTACCTTACTTTTCCCATTGTATGCTCTATAATGTCTGCAACATACTAATACGTCAAATTGTTTGCATAACAAATGCTGAGAACACTTGCAACACCAGTGCTGTTCCAAAACGTTGGCAGCGTTATTTGGAGCCGAACTTAATTACAACTCATATCCTTATTATGTGTTGACGGTACTGCAGTGACACCACCCAGTGCTATTATGAGACGTAATTGGTCCTGAGGTTTCATGAGGGTCTGTTTTTGAAATATGCCCCAAAGATGAGACACTCCGTTTAAGAGCAAAGTGACTTTCAGCCGCAAGGGCAACTTCGCTCACCAATGTGGGCTGTACGCTTAAACAGCATCGAGCCGCGCGGGTACGCAAGACAAAGCGCTTCCTTCCCAGCCGCTCATAAATTATGCGAACGGTTGCATAATTATCCCGACACAACCGGCGGAGCCCAGACTGCTGTGCA
>NW_023597054.1:48420941-48423980 GCF_011947565.3 Pollicipes pollicipes | reverse complement strand
AACGACCGGGGAGGTGTAGGTCCAGGTGAGGCACGACCGGAGGTGGAGGTCCAGACGAGGCACGACCGGAGGTGTAGGTCCAGGTGAGGCACGGCCGGAGGTGTAGGTCCAGGTGAGGCACGACCGGAGGTGTAGGTCCAGGTGAGGCACGACCGGAGGTGTAGGTCCGTCGTGTGACTGCTCGCACCCCACTGGCACAACGGCCGCTTCCCGCGCCCGTTTCGTCCGCTGGTGCCTGCGTGCACCACGCCGACTGCTAAGCCGCTGCGCACGTTGGGGTCGCTCCCTCCCACCGCACCTCCCTGTCCGCCGCGCAGTGTTACGTCTTCGGATCAGCTGGATCGGATCAGCTGGGCCCCTCAGCTCCCCGCCGCCGTGCTCTCGGTCCTCCGCTGCAACGGCAGGTGCTCGTATCGTCTCCCCTCTTCAGTTCGACCCCGCTCGTGGAAAAATCGGCTATTACTTACCACGCATTTCCACCATGCAATTTTGTCCGACGGTGGCATTCTGTGCGTCATTTTGAAGGAAAACAAATAAGATGGACAAGATCTATGCTGCCAATCACGAAAATATCGCGATAATATAAAAGTTCCTGCACATTGCGACATCGCGCCGTGCGCCTGTGCGGAACTAGTTGCATGACGTCCACGCATGCGAACGACGTCGGTGTACACTTTATTTTGAGTTTGATATTGTGCAGATGAAAGCTTTCGCATTTGCAGTCTACGCCAACATTGTTTGATTCCATGTGGGAAAGCTTGAAATCTTTACCCTAGCAATAACATGGTTGAAGATGGAAAAAGTGCTCGAAGTGAAGATGTTGGATTACTTCGTATTACACATTTGGCATATCACTCATGTTAAATTCCCGTCGTACCTAAATTTCCGTTCATATGTCTCTGTGAGCCGCTGACTTTGGGTTTAAGAACTAGGTTTAGATTGGAACGCTGACATCTTCTTCGTGGAAGGAACTTCCGTTCACGCAGCGTTAAGCTCCCTCCATCGCCGCCGCCTCTCAGTTCAGGTTTGGGTTGTCACATCTGCGTCAAAAGCGTATCTAAATTAATGAATATGTTGAAAAACATCAACAACTTGCACGTTCCTTAAAGCATGGAGACATAACACGAGACGAAGAGAGGTCGTATTGACTCCTCCCATCCTGACTCGTTTTAAAGGAGTGCCCCCAGTTGGGACAAATTTCAAAAAACGTACTCTAGTGAAAGTTCAGAACCAGTTACGGCTAAAAAAAAAAAAAACACTGGGTCACAGCAGCACAATAGTCACAACTATAGCGAATAGTCACAACAAATACCAAAAAGTCACAATAGCACTCACTGCAGCACCGTCAAGACTTAAAAAGGACATCAATTTTATAAAAGAACGTGTGTGATTGGTCCAGCAGGCAAGGGCCTGTTACCAACAAGGATATTGGTTGAAGTCTGAGCTAGTGTGTCACGTCACACATGTTCACGTCATGTCACGTCACACATGTTCACGTCATGTCACGTCACATGTTGTGCGTCACGTCACATGTTGTGCGTCACGTCACATGTGCGTCACGTCACAATCATGTTCGCATATGTTTTTGCCTAAACGTAGTGCTTCGAGCTTTCGCAGCATACAATACACCGACGCTTTGACACATTAGTGTGTGACAAGATAACAGAACACTCGCGATTAAAAAACAAATTGGACATGTTTCTTTCATAGTGGTGAGCAAGGAGTGCAATGAAATTTCTCCCGTAGGGTGGGCTACTTAAAATCAAAATCTGAGCTATTCAGAAGGATTTTGAGAACACTGGTATTACTGATCAAATGTAGCGCATCTGATGTAACAATAAGTAAAAAGTCCGACAGAGATACTCCCTTAATATAAGTATGCCTGTCGATGCGCACACGCACACGCACACGCACATGCACACGCACACAATGCTTTCTCGCCCTCTTGCTTTCTTGTTCTCTCTCTCTCTCTCTCTCTCTCTCTCTCTCTCTCTCTCTCTCTCTCTCTCTCTCCTCTCCTCTCTCTCTCTCTCTCTCTCTCTCTCTCTCATCTCTCTCTCTCTCTCTCTCTCTCTCTCTCTCTCTCTCTCTCTCTCTCTCTCTCTTTTCTTCTCTCTCTCTTCTCTCATCTCCTCTCTCTCTCCTCTCTCTCTCTCTCTCTCCTCTCTCTCTCTCTCCCTCTCTCTCTCTCTCTCTCTCTCTCTCTCCTCTATCTCTCTCTCTGATATTACATTGGACATCGAACATTTCAGACAGGGCGAACACCAGTCGCATAATATATGTGCGTTAGATTCAAAAGTGCGGTGTCCACTTTCCTACCTGCAGGTTTTGAAGGTTGCACAAGCCCAGCGAGGTTGGGTTAACTGATTAGATTTAGCGCACCAATGTTGGCTTTGTGGAGCGCAATTCTGGGAAGTACTGGGGAAACGGGGAGCCGTTGGCTCTATACCCACACACCGATGACGCGCAGACACAGTTGTCACCGACGTGCATTAAAATTTTCGCTATCAATTGGAGTTGATAGCGCAAGCAAGGTGACAGCACGGATGGCTGTTAAGCCGAACTGAGCTGGCTACAACTCATTCAGACCATGGTTGTATGAGGGATTTAGATGTGGCCAGAGGAAGATACAAGAGGAGAATGGAGTGAAGTGAACGATGCCCCCACCAACCGGACCCAAGGGGTCTTCTTGGTCTCTAAAAGGGCCCAAAACCGGACGAACGTATGCAGGTTTTTGACAAAAAGGCGGACGAGTCCAGGTCTTGGATGATTGAGCCTTGAACGCTTGGGTGATTGGAATAGGCATGGCTGGAGAACGCTCGAAACCAATTACGCTGTCCAGGAGCTGTGCGTTGTTGAAGGGCTACTCCAAAACTTTGATTTGCTGAGCACTGACGATAACCCAATGACCTTTCACAAACGCCTTGGGTTTTTCTCACTTGCTCGGGCACTGTTTCATAATGGACACCGAAGGGGGGGGGTCGATGTGACCACCTGCCATTTTCACACTACGAAGGAAAATGAGTCACTGAACAATTC
>NW_023597054.1:48358505-48419941 GCF_011947565.3 Pollicipes pollicipes | reverse complement strand
GTGTGGACACATCAACCAAAACTGCAGGTTGGGATGCAGACACTAAAACTAAATCGCAGGGTGGGTGTGTGGACACATTAACTTAAACTGCAGGGTGGGGTGTGGACACTTGAGCCAAAACTGCAGAATATTGACACATAAAAAACTGCCGGGTGTGGACACGTCTGCTGAAACTGCGCAGTGTGGACGCATGGACTAAAACCGCAGTGCACGTGCAGTCGAAAGCCAACACGACTCTTTGAACCAATACTTTATGCTGGTTGTATGAAAGTCGGATGGATAACCCAGCTGTTAGTCCAATGGATCTCAGCCCGGAGAATCCAGGCTTCAAAGCAGCACATGAGGCGTGGCGCTGTCCCTGCATGCCGTGCCAACATCATGTGCATGCCAAGATCATTTGAATGCAACATAACTTACGGCCATAAAACTAAACCAGGCCAATTCGCAGCAAACATTTTGCCGGGCTTGTGCTCACGGCTCACGGCTTCGTCTGCGGCAATCAATGGCGCGCTGACAACAACGACGCGGCGGGAGCACGAGCCGGGGCGGGCAGCGCCGAACAGGCCTCTGAGCATACCGCACGGACCCGCGGCCCGTTCTGATGGTACGGTCCGACCGTATCACCAGTGGAACAAGTCCGGCCCAGTCGTCGCTGCCGACGCGTCGCTGCCGACGGCCGAGCACGCCGACCGGCGTTAATTGGGCCGCCGGTATTTTCTGTGCAGCACGAGCCAGCGGCGCTGGAGACCGGCGGCATCTGCGAAAATCCCTGTGGTGAGATGAGTGTAGGTGTTGCATGCGTTGACTTCGTACGTCGCACTGTATGCCTGCGGGTACCGGACAGCACTGGCAAGCCTTATGAGCAGCGCTGCTTATCGGGTATGCTCTCTGTGCGTCCAGGTATCACTTTGCGTAACAGCTGGCACACTAATACTGAAATCACCAGACGCACACCCAGGATGTTCACGAGGTGGAGGCAAATGTCTGAACGGTTGTCATGGGTTTTTATGGGTGCCATTCAAAGACAATTGGTTTTGTTAATTAGGCGTGGGGGGGGGGGCACACCAGAGACTGGCAAATATTGCTGATAAAGGTTATGGTGTGTGCAGAAATCCTATGTAAAATATGGTGTTATTGTGTCATTCAAATATTGTCTTGACCTAACGCAAGGCAACTAGGTATAGGGGCATTGGAAGGATTGGATGGAAGTTTCAGCTTCAACTCAACTGTTAATTAAAGAAGTCACTTTCCACCATCCCAACTCCGCCAAAGTTCCAAGTGTGCACACAAGCGACAATTGCTGCCCGAAGTGGGTTCGCAGCTGCTCACATGGCGTTTTTTAAACATTAGCTGTTGGATGTAAGAAGCACGCATCTACACGATGGGCATGGTAGGCCTTTCCAAAAGTAGAATGTTGTTTTTCGCTATCTGAATCCTCATTTTCCAGCCCGTTCGAATGCAAGTGACCTTAGATTCATTCGGCCGTCTTCACATTTCTTACGCTGGATTATACTTCACGAAAATGAACCGTGTCTATAATAATACGCAGAAGCCCATTACGTTTCACAGCTTATTTTAGGAAAATGACGCGTGATGCACATAGCACTTGAAGCATGAGAGAAAACAGTGGCATGAACAGCAGCTGTCATTCTAAGGCGGCCTGCAATCCGTTTCAGCTCGTTTGAGCTCGGTCAGTTTCCCAATGCGTTCCATTCCTGACATAAGTTTGAGCGATTTTCTTGCCCAGTCCGGTTCAACCAATGGGTTGTTAATCAATCATGTTAGGATCCATCCGATCCGTTGAAAGCTCGCATGTTTAGACAGAAAACTGAAGAACATAGTATGCATTCAAGACTAATGCGATGGGCATTCGCAAGATGAGTACCTCATGTCTGAATGCATTTACAATTGTCATCATGCTTTTCACTTGGCTAGTGTGTGTGCACTAAACGTCGCGACTATTGGTCCATTGAGTTCGCCTGCAGGCTCCGGCGGGTACAGCAGCATGTAGAATACGCCACTTATGTGTTATTGGCATGGAAGGAAAATGCGCATGGAGGAACGCAGTAAAAGAAATCTCTTATAAGCTTTGAGCAGGGAGAATTTCAATTGATGACGGTTGGAGACCGCGTTCGGCTCTATACTGAGTCCGAGCTCTATACTGAGCTCTATACTATACTGGGAGAGGGCACTGCCCCACCCAGAAGCCATCCGAATGGTGATCAGGTATGTGTCCAGTTCCAGGATGCTTACAATATAGCATGTATTTTGTTACAACCGCCGTGACGGGTGGCACGCGCAGCTCTCCAAGATCTTCAAAGCTGGCTGGTCCCGGGGTCGTGCAGACAATGGCCGACGGAGACACGATCGCGGGGGGACATGCACGGCGGGGCGGGGAGAGGGGCGCCCGAGTCCACTGCACGAGCCGGCAGAAACTCTGAGACGATGAGACAGCTTGGTGAGTCGCGCCCTGGCAGTGCCTGGGGATTAGCCACTGTAACAGGGCAGTCTAACAGAGACGGGACAGACACTTTCCGTAGATGCACAGACCGGTCGCTTTGACAGAGTGGTCCAACAGAGCTGGGGCAGCCACTTCCCGTAGATGCACAGACCGTCCGCTGTAACAGGGTAGTCTAACAGAGCCGGGCAGCCACCCACGTAGATTCACAGACCTGCCGCCGTCACAGGGTGGTCCAACAGAGCTGGGGCAGCCACCTCCCGTAGATGCACAGAAGCGGATGCGGAGCAGCAGCCCGCAAACGGAGCGATAAAAACTGCCGACAATGGCGACGGAAATAGAGAGGGCTGCATTGTGGCGCGTGCGTCGCGGGGTGAGGTCCAAATGGGCGTGACGCTCGCGGCCGTACACTGCGATGCTAACGAGCGGCGCTGCGTGACGGAGCGGAGGTGAAAATTGAGCCGAAAGTGACGTGGATAGATTTCGCACCATTTTTCCTGGGTGACTGGCCCATTATCCAAGGCTGCACGCACCACACCAGAGCCAGCGAATTGTTTGCAAAGCAGCCGATGCTTTAAAGGAGGAAGCTTGCTACGCTGTCGCCGGGCGCCTTCACGATTGGTTGCTTCATGCGACTGCTGTGCAAATGAGCTTATTTAGTGACTGTTTGGCCCCTAGCCGGACGAAGGGATCTCAGAGCGACCTTGAGCGACCTTTCTAGCAACATGAGCAAACGGTGCATGCCGGCGCCGTCAAATTCAACGTCACTGGCGATGCATTTAATGCGCCGGTGTTGTAAAAAGACGCCAGTTTATGGCAGGCTCACTGAGCTATGGCTGCTTTTTTGAAAACGTGCGGAGTCATTTGTTATGACAAATCGTGTTCTGCAGTCTGATGGCAGTAAAGTAACTTTGTTCGGGGATCAGTGCAAAAAAGGTACTAACCATACTTGCCATTTTCAAGACCAAGCGACGTATTCACGATAGTTTTTTTTAGATTAGTGCTAGATAAATCGTCTGCATCGCATCTGACCAACGGCGCGATTGCGTGCCCATTAGTCCGAAAGCTGATGATTGATGTTCGGAAGGGAATGCTTCCCTGTATTGTCGTTCCCAAGCACTAGGATCGAACTGACTTGGAAGGGAATTGGCGTTAAGCTGAACACAGATGGATTCTCGGCACACCAGGCTATCTGTACACTAGTCTTCCCGTCGTGTCTTGAACCCATTTGGGAGCAGATGGCGCGAGAGTGACCGCCGCTCCCTGGCATGACGCGGGAGTGTCCACCACTCCCTGATATGGCGCGGGAGTATCCACCACTCCCTGGCATGTCGCGGAAGCGTCCACCACTCCCTGACATGGTGCAAGGGTGACCGCCACTCCCTGGCATGGCGCGGGAGTGTCCGCCACTACTTTGCATGGCGCTGGAGTGACTGCCACCACCTGGCATGACGCTGGAGTGACTGCCACTCCCTGGCATGGTGCGAGAGTGACCGTCACTCCCTGACATGGTGCGAGAGTGTCCGTCACTCCCTGGCATGGTGCGAGAGTGACCGTCACTCCCTGACATGGTACGAGAGTAACCGCCACTCCCTCACACGGTGCGAGAGTGTCCGCTACTCCCGGACATGGTGCTAGCGTAAAAATAGCTGCCGCCCGGCGAGAGAAGTCATGGCAACAATATAAGCCAGTCATCACGCTTCGCGGATTCAAGCCTTGGTACGATCGTATGCGCAACCTTTTGCGTCAAAGGCGCAGTGCGCCTGGTACACGAAGCTGTTATGTTGCCTTCGCACAGCCCGCACGGACGTTGCCGCTGTCCGGGCTTATATTGTTGTCTGTCGCCTGGTTGCTCTCAATGGCAGATATAGATCATGACACGCTGCCAGTCACGCGCCCCCTCTTGTGTGGATATAGCACTCCAGAATATATGGCAGATATGAACCGGAGTACATCTAGTGGGACTACGACACGCATTGAGCAACAACCCAAATCACTGCTGAAGGCTAGATATATTCCTTATTCCTCCACATTCCCCAAGAAATCTGCCCCCTTGATTAGTTTTGTATTGATATTGGGAGCTGCATTAAGGACAAGTGCGTCCATTAATCCAATTTCAGATCCAGCTGGGCTATTTCAAAGAGCGCCAAACCGATGGAATGACACGAGTGAAGTTATTGAATCAGTAATGCCCCGCTATCAGCGTGAGCACCGGCGAATGCGTCACTGGCGGGTACACAACATGACAGCTGCCGAAGCCCCGCGAAACCACTCAGGCTTTCAGAGCGATTGAATAGGCAGCAATCTTGTCAATGACTTTACAGGGCGTTCAGCTACTATGGTCATTAGATGGCAATGCCTCGCGCCGAATGAAGCGAGTAAATCCAAACATGCATGGCTCTGAGCGTCGAATCTAGGCCTTAACCCGCACTCTTATGCAATGCCGGCAACTGTTGCAACGCATCGTGACATTCAACCGCAGCGACACACAGACATCGCGCTGATGCATCCGATGCGTCTTCATGCACGTAACTGTGTGGGCTTTGGGACCTGCCAAATTTTCAAAGGGACGTGTGTAAACTGGGCGTAGCTTTGTGCTTCACGTTCATGCTACGACCTACTCAGGACTAGTTCTGAAATGTTAAGCTACACTCAAATGTATTTATGCATTTATAATCTGCCTAGTGCCTATAGGCGCCGCAAAGAATATGATAACGGTATTGATTTCGGCATATATCATGCCAGACAATATCAGTCCGACATATATCATGATTAATACGCCATCGGCGGCCTCAAAGGGGATTTGGCTTCGCCCGATCTGAATAGAGCCACCATTTCCCAGCCAGCACTCCAAATCTTGGCTGCTGGGCCAGCGTGCACCGTCATTACATTGCCATTTTGGTCCGTTCTTGTGACATACATCCAACGTCTACCATTAGTCAGTGTGCCTGAACACAGAATGTCCTCGGACAGCCGAGAAAAACATTGATTTTCTCGGCGGCTAATGAAAAGGCACGCGTGCCATGATGCGATCAGTCTCGTATCAGCGGCATGTCGAGGGCCATATTGGGGGTTCCTTCGGGCTCCACACGTGCCAACGCCGTGTTTGAAGTTGTAATCGGATCGGAGTCATACCTGCCAGACATGTGCACCGCGCCATTTTTGGAAGCGTCTGCTCGTTAGCGTCACTAGCGCCGCCAGAGCAGCCAGCAAACTTTGTCGAAAAACTGAGTTGTTTGGGTTCGCGGTGATCGTCTGTTCATTTGGCCGATGAACATTAATTAGAAATGTTTCTTCCTCATGTGGAAGGAAGTGTTTAGGAGCATGACTAATGTCAATGATCACAGCCGCATGACCACACGATCAAGTGGTCCCCATCGGTAAGCTACGGCCAGTACTGTTGTAACCCTTATTAAGTACATGATGGTGAAATTTGCAGACGTGGAACGCTTGCTTGCTGAGATGTGACGACGGCGTAACTTATCTGGCCCTTTCGTAAAAATTGATGCGTTGCAAAAGACAAGGCCACAACTGAAGTCAAGATTTTACAGTGCTGTGAGTACATACCATGTCGATTGGACCTGGTCAATTCGGCATGCCAGTTGTGTACAGTGAAGTTAGTTTTTCGTTCTCCTGAGCTCATGCTTTCACGTGAAATTGCAAATTTTGTGGGATTTTCCGGTCGATGCCCCGATTACTGCCCAGGTAAAAAGGTAATGAGCAAGAATCATTTTGTTTTATCCCCAATCGACACAAATATTTTCCAATAGGCCACGTGACTAAACTGCTATCGCGGCGAGTCGTGCGGCCCCGTGTTGATAAAGGGAAGCCATTTAGCTAGTTAGCATTCAGCAGAATCCTTGTAGGCTTAGGTTTCGATGCATTACGTTCCATATTGTTAGCAGCGCAAAAACCTAGTCTCAGCGCACTGTGGCGAGTTTGACCGGAACTTCGGAACCAAAAACATTTCTAGAGATTTGTTTCTCCCAAGTATGTCCTCTTAAAATGAGAATGCGCGATGATTGTCCCAGCTTTTAGGCAGTGCTTCCATCTCGTAGGTCTTAGGCATGTGGGCATTGGCTTAAGGTTGACCCCGATTAGGTCAGCCTCAGATCTTTCGAAGTGACTTAGAAGTGAGATTTGAGTAAACAGGTGCGAATGTGGTTATAAGTATCCCTTCAACACAGCTGCGTTAGCGGCTGGAACACGAATGACGACGTCCGCCCCTATGTGAAGTAAGTTGTTGCTGTCAGTGGTGCAGCTAAGCGGGTAGACTTACTGCCCCCCCCCCCCCCCCCATGGAGGTGACGGGAGCTACCTGGGATCAAAGACATCAATACTTTTTGGCAGTTTAAAAGCCAAAAGGGCTTTTAAAATATACCAACGGACCCGAAGCAACAAAACAGAACTCGAGCCTAAAAACATCCTGCGAACAAAAGCGGGCTCCTACAGCGATGATGATGGGCCCCCTTGGGTGAAAGCGCCTGCTGTGGCTCGATTTGGCTCCCTCTTAAGAAAAATCTTAGCTTCGCCACTGGCCGCTGTTGAGATGTTTCATCCACATTGCATGCTGAAAACTGTATAAAAGTTGTTGTTATATTTCACTTATCATCCCTTGACTCAGCATTCTTCATCGATATGTGCGGTGATAGCCAATTATGTCTATTCATTGCATGGAGTTTTTTTGTGATCGTCTCAGAAGTTGAAAACTGCCCGTTGAGGAGTCCAGAGCAAAGACCCAAAATGGGCGTAATGAGCGAGAAATGCAAACAAACAGCTTTAGCGCAGCCGTCAATTATCGCTGCACACCCGGAGACACGGATGATTTGATAGCAAAGCAGACGGATAGTTTAAGCGTCGGTCATTAGTTCCGTTCCACTGTAATTAATGGAAGCTCGCCAACACAAACGTACGCCGACAGCCATTCTTTCAGTTGATTAATAGCGGACGATTTTATATTTGAGGCCATTAGGGCTCGCAGCAGCGTTTGATGGCAGCACTTAGTCTGGATGCCGCCTCGGCGAGCCACGTGGCCGGCTGGACCGTCTTCGTTTGCTTGCGGCAAACAGACGGCTGTTGCGCCGGCTGTCACTCATGGGAACGGACCGCACGGCTCGGCTGAAGCCAAAGCGACCGGACCCGGTGCCAGGTCCAGACCACATCCGGATGAGCGTTACCAGAACCAGCGTGGCATTGTGGGGCCCCGTTCGGACGGGATGCCACCAGAAGGGGTACGGCAGCGCATCGCCGAAGTAGGCTGGGTGCTGAAGCGTGTCACCAGGACTGGCGCTGCGGTCTGACGTTGGAGTTTGGCCGATTGTATCTTCTTCTTTTTTGGTACGGAGGACTGAGGCCTCAGACCAGTACTGCAGGCTGACGCCGACGGCCGACCGGGGGTACCAGGACTGGCCCAGAAAGATTGACTCGGGTCTCGAGCCGGCCCTGAGCTTCATGTTTACAAAGCTGACACTGCAGAGCGCGGCTCCGTAGATTACGAGCCTGCCAACTGACGCATTCAGCTCTCGGCGGGCCCGCTCTGTCAGATACGCCCGGTGATTTGTCCGTCCGGTCGCCCAGGCGACTCGGTCCCCGTCAGTCCAGTCTGCCTGGGCCAGCTGACTGCACCAGTCCAGTCCGCCTAGGCCAGCTGACTGCGTCGGTCCAGTCTGCCTGGGTCAGCCGACACTGCGTCAGTCCAGTCTGCCGGGGCCAGCTGACTCTGCGTCAGTCCAGTCCGCCTGGGCCAGCTGACTCTGCGTCAGTCCAGTCCGCCTGGGCCAGCTGACTCTGCTTCAGTCCATTCCGCCCGGGCCAGCTGACTCTGCGTCAGTCCATTCCGCCCGGGCCAGCTGACTCTGCGCCAGTCCAGTCCGCCTGGGCCAGCCGACTCTGTGCTCCGACCGGTCGTTCTTCAGCAGCATGCTCCTATGCTCGCCGTCGGTGTCTGTGCGGTGCAGGTTGGCGGCGCCCAGCAGCAGCACCGCTGTTCTCCGCCCAGCGGATCCAGCGGGCTGCCTTCTCTGTCAGGGCGCTGCGGCACAGCGACAGACGCTAGCGCGCCGCTCGTGTCGACCGCCACAGGCCAGTGGGCTGAGGGGAGGGGAGTCATTACCACGGCTGATACTGCAGGCTGCGCTGAAGCCGCTGCCTCCCCTCCCCCATCGTTAACAGCCCCCCATGGCCGGAGCGGCGGAGGAGCCTCCAGGCCGCGGCGCAGCTGATCCCCGGAGACTTCCAGGCGGCATCGGGTGACAGTTGGCCTCGAATTGGATGGCGAAAATGACGGCAAGAATCGGCGTCCCTCTCCGAAGCATCCGTCCGGGCTCCCATTGTAAATATCGATAGAGAAATGGGTGCGGCAGGGCAGCGACAGACTGCAAATTATTAATCTGCGGCGCTGATGCTGCAGGCCTTGTCAGCAAAAGAACTGAGCGGTTTCGATAAGAGCGTTCTGTGAGGCTTTGATCGGCAATTTTCGCTGCAGAATGGCGAGTCATTCCATCATTCCACGGGACGAATACTTCAGGTCAATTTGATAATGGGCTCATTAGTTTGAATCAAATAAAGGACCAGCCAACTTGTCAGCTAGACCCTGCGGCCTGCTAGAAGGAAGCGATCCACTTCAGCGTGCTTGTTAAGTGGATAGTGTTTCTCGTACAGGACGCGATAAAAGCTGTTCTTGTCGTCCAGAACGCGATTGAGGCTGCTTTTCTCATGCAGAATGCGACTTAAGGCTGTTTTTCTCGTTCAGGACGCGATTACGCCTGCTCTTCTCGTGCAGGACGCGATTAAGGCTGCTTTTCTCATGCAGAATGCGGTTAAGGCTGTTTTTTCTCGTGCAGGACGCGATTGATGCTGCTTTTCTCGTGCAGAACACGATTGAGGCTGCTTTAACAACCGGCATAACATTGCCTATGAACATTCAACCTAAGCACATGCCAAAACATTTAGGCACAAACATTCAAACAACGTCGAGGATGTTCAGAAACCCCTGCTGTGGACATGCACCCCGGAGGTTCAGATACCCACAATGACTTTTCTAGAGCGTCGCATTTTACCTCGCGCCTCACAGACATGACTAAAAACCCACAACTCTATTTCACATTTACACCATGAATAACATCACCGACACAATCTGGTCCTCGCCGTCCGAGAGAGACCACTCGGCCAAGCTCGCCGGGCGAACGGTGGCGTGTCGAGCGCCACAGCTGAACCCAGACCGCCCGTCAACGCCACCGCCCTCGGACGTGCGGCGTGTGAGGCGCTCGCGCGTGCCGGCAAGCGCACGCCCTGTACGTGCCGCACGTCACCGCGCCGCGCCGCGCCACGCGACGCCCGCCGCGGCCGGGCCGCCGCCGTCGACGCGTCGCGGACGTCGGTCGCTGTGAGCGGCTGCCGGCCGGGCCGTGCCGCCCGCGCCCGTGCCCGTGCCGTGGCCCAGGCCGGCCAGTGCGCGCAGCGGAGCGTCGCTGGGCGCGGGCGGCGTGCCGGCGGCGGACCAGGACCGGCGACCGGCTGCGGGAGCGTGCTGAGGTAGGTCAGGCGGGTAGGCGGGGAGGGGTAGGATGGGGGAGGGGAGGGTAAGGATGGGAGAGGGGAGGGTAAGGAGGGGGGAGGAAAGGGGTAAGGATGGGGAGGGGAGGGTAGGGATGGGGAGGGGAGGCGGCTGCTCCAGCAATGATTCATTCGACCAGCTGCTGTGGCGACTCACTCACAGTGTCCTGGCGTTGTCGCTGGGATAGAACGTGTGCTGCAGAAGCGACGGAACGTATGGATCCCTTGGGTTCACGCATTAGTATCGTTCTGTGAATGAGAGGCGTACATGTTGCGAAGCTGCGACGTTCGCGGCATGCGTGCTCGTATACTAAGAATAAAGTCTTCATGATGCTCCGGTGATGGTTCATATTGTGCTTTCTTCGCTTCACAGACTCATTCTTGGCTCATTCTAGTATGACTTTAAATATTCAAGCAGTTTTTTGGCAAGGACAAAGTTGGTGTGAGAGCGGGGAGGGGTAGCGGGGACAGCCAGGGGACAGCTTTGCCCATCTTTGTAAAGCGAAAGCAACTTCGGACGCGGAAATGGGAGGGGGGAGGGGAGGAGCCCATGGTGTGCATGAAAGGAACCGAGGTAAGGGATGACTGGCTCCCCTCCCCAATCTCGTGTGAGGCTCCGTCTGGACTGCCCGCGACCTGTCCCTGATATTTAAGCCTAGGTTTCACGTATTTAACAATATCGCATGGTGCAGTCAAGAAATAGATATATAATTTTCAGCTTCAAAATATTGGCCCTAAAACCGGGTGAAAAGCCCAAGTTGTTTGTATCATATATCGTGGGGGGGGGGGGGCATTAGTTCTATAGAGCAAATCATCTCTTCTTCCACCTGACTATTACGTGACCCCACCATCGCACGAGTTAAATGGTCGCGGTCGGTGCGTAACGTGCGGACATTTAAGCCTCATTTTCCTCACGTGCATGAATGCGATCCTCTATCATAGCTTTGCTTCGGGTACAGGGTTTTCATCTGTGTTGGGTCTCTAGCGGAAGGTTCGGAATCAATACATGGCACGTATTTATCACCTGACGTGATACCCAGGGAAAGGACAACAATAACAGGACAGAATGACTAGGAAAGCCCACCCAAATAATGGCCAGTTCGTGACAAACAGGGCCAATGAACGAGGATCCCTACGAAATGACCTCAGGGCGAAATTGCACAACCTGTTCGTGTAAATCTCGTGTCGCCCAGGAAGGGGAGGGCTATCCGTATGCTACGCTGTTATTCTGCCACGACTGATAAGGGCGTTTGGAGTAGGGCTGTGGCCATGTGCTTACTGCGCTAGCTTAAATCGCTATTCAGAGTATATCAATATCGGAAGCTGAGGGGTGGAAAGTTGGACAGGGGTATGTACCACGTAGAAAAATAACCACATACACGCCATGGATCTGGCATTTCAGTTGTGGGATAGTGTTCCGGTTAAGTCTGTGTTCTTAGTATTATAAAGGCACACGAACAAATCGTCACGAAGTTCAAACATGCGCTGGTACATATAGAAAGTTATGTTCAGATGGCCGGATATGCGTCGACGGACGCTTGCGATAATGGCCAGTTCGATAATGGCCAGTTCATGGCCACGAACTGGCCATTATTTGAGTGCGTAACTGTTTTGCTACGCTGGAAATGGAGGGATCGCAGGCGTTAAGAATAAGTATCGGTATGAACTTCTACCGTCGCAGGGAACGAAAGCCGACATGTCGGAGCGATAGGAGTCGTTTCATGCGGCGCGTTCTCTCCAACGGCGCCCGGATAAGTCAAATGGTGACGGCAGTCCGCCAGATAAAGGACATTAGCTCCCATAAAGCGTTCAACAATGTCAACACAGCAACATTAAAAATGGAAAGGAGCCACATTTTACCTTGATCCACCAAGTCACCCAGAATTGTGTTCGTTTCTTGGCGTCCACGGTATCTCTTAAATAAGCCAGCTGTCAAGTCTGGTCAACTTGGGTGTAGTTTCACAGAAGCAGCCGGCGGGGAATGGGAGGGTGGATCCTGCAGCGAATCACCTAATCTGACATCAAAACTGGTAAGTATCCTTTTCCCATTCCGCCAGCTCCGCGGCATGACGCTACCCAGACTGAGATCTGCGGTTTGTGGTGGTATTAAGGTGTCCTTGGCTTTTTGTAAATGTTATACAGCCGTATGCCGTTTGTCCGCGGAACAGAAGATGGCAGGAAGAGGGCGGGGTGTTGGGGGGAGGGGGGGTGGAAGCGAGTATATTTGCACTCTCTGAACCCAGTGCGACGCAGTGAGCGACTTGTTCATTTACAATACCTCGATAAGAGTAGCCGCTAGAAGGGCTGTGCATTTTCAGCTTCACCGCTGTTGAGATAACCGGCGTTTATGAGACAGTGGCTACTCACTAGGTGCGCCACTTCATGTACTTTCCAGGGTGAGGGGCCTGAGCCCCCAAATGCTGGCTTGAGCCTCCGCCACTGCTCTTCTGAGCCCCCTCGATGCTGATATGGGCAAAGAGGGAATACTATGCCAAATGTATGCACAACGCTTATCTTAGCCTTTATATATATATATATATATATATATATATATATATATATATATATATATATGTGTGTGTGTGTGTGTGTGTGTGTGTGTGTGTGTGTGTGTGTGTGTGTGTGTGTGTGTGTGTGTGTTGTGTGTGTGTGTGTGTGTGTGTGTTTGTGTACACGTTCTAGGTAGAAGGTACCTTAACACATTACTTTTAATATCGTGTTAATTTTGTGCACACGGTATCCTTCATGTATCTACTTTTTTGTCATGCCAACTCTTTGAAATGTTAAGCCAGTCTGCAAATGCTTGATAAGCTTTTCAAACCATAGCATCTGGATCGGGATCACGAACAAGCCATCACAATACGCAGCAGCTTTTATAATTGGCCCAGATAGAAGTTAACGCATGCTTTCCCCAACAGTGGCAAGTGAATTTGGTGCATAATTGTCGCTGCTGTGATTATGGCACGCGATCAGCGACAGCGGTAGTCACCATTGAATCCTTCCTAAGATTTACTGAGACGCTTTCTGTGAATTACACTCCATTCTAAGCTTTTCACAAAAAGACAACTCACATCAACTTGGAATGGGAAGCCATTCCTTTGCAGGAAAACCACTTGGAATCTACGAAATATTAAACAAGTTTTTAACTCTTAACATCGATGACGAAAAATCAAGTCACCGAAATCTGGGGAGAAATCAGGTTTTGAGTAAAGATTAGGTCAACCTTTTGGGCTAGCCCCCGAGTCCATTTTAGAGCGTGACACCTCTGTGATTTACCCATCACTTGCCATGTCTGATAGCCCACACTTGCCCGAATCACAAATCTTACACGGGATTAAGAATGCAGTGACTCATGATTTCTCCAGTTCTGTGCGCACTTCTCATTTGTAAGTGCTGCTTTCAGGTTGTTAACATACGGCAAGCCGTTGCCTGTTTGCTGTCTTGATTTGCTATAAATCACCCTCAAATCTGATGGATCGCAATTTTGTGTCTCCCCGGTCATTGCCCAAGCAAATGTCATATGCCGGCAAACTTCATGTTGTTTACGACGCCTTTGTTGAAGAACATACATCGTGTCTGCAGAAAAGCATCCCATGCATTTAAATAGCCTTCTTTGCGACATGTATGTCCGCTCTGACAACATCCCCTATAAGGCCGGAAGGCAAAAAGCCATGCAAACCTACGGCTTCGTGCACGGAAACCGCTGAGGGAATGCAAACAGAGGATTTGATGCATGTGCACGTCTTGCTATGCAATAGTCTTTGCCAAAAGGGAGGCAAGTGGCCTCATATGCCAACTTGCAAGCAAATGCTGAGATGTTCTCAAGTGTGACTCACTGGATGTAGTGCTTTAAAACTGGATCCTCTCCTCTGGTAGATGCATTTGAAAAGATATGGTTTTCCCTACCTTGATTTCCTGCTCAAACAAATCACTGAAATTCGTTCAACAAAAAATTTGGTGGAGGTATGATCTCATGCAGCTCTCATTAAAGCACGAACCAACTGGCCGTACAAACCGTCGAATCCCGGTAAAAAGCTTACATTCCGAAATCTGCCTTTGGGTGAATTAAATCAAACACAACTGAACCCAGGACATTGTGTCATGAACACTTATCAAAAAGCAAGACACCACGCGTTTTCCGCAGGTAACGGGGTCAGGAAGGTGACCCCTGAGCCATAGTGTCCACGTGTCTAAAACTGTGTCTTAATTGGGTCCAACGTGCTCCCTGTGCGCGAGCCATACATTCGTTTAAACGAGACTATTACACGCATCGGCTGGGTCGGCAGCCCGTTTCCATCTATCAGGCGCGCCCGGCCGATTACGCCGCCATATTCAGGCGGCACCAGATTAAACCGCCCACACGACGTCACATGAGCCGGCCGCCGCTGGCTGAGTGACGTCACAGACCCGCTTGTGTGACGCCATGTGAGAGGCAGATGTCCTACGTCACCGTCTGGCGACGGACGATGTTTTCAGATGGCGGAACAATGAATGTGACTTGGAAGCCCTCGTGCTGCGACACTTGACCTGGTCATGTGACGTCTCCAGATCACATGACCGTCAGATTGACAGACACTTGACCCGGTCATGTGACGTCCCCGGATCACATGAACGTCGGATTCACAGACACTTGACCTGGTCATGTGACGTCCCCGGACCGCATGACCGCCGGGTTGACAGACACTTGACCTGGTCACGTGACGTCTCCGGACCACATGACCGTCGGATTGACATTTGAGCGTGGTGGCAGACGCGTGACCT
This sequence comes from Pollicipes pollicipes, assembly GCF_011947565.3. Taxonomy (NCBI): domain Eukaryota; kingdom Metazoa; phylum Arthropoda; class Thecostraca; order Pollicipedomorpha; family Pollicipedidae; genus Pollicipes; species Pollicipes pollicipes. Next base: position 48,405,168 of record NW_023597054.1, on the reverse strand, counting down.
CGGGCACCGGACAGCGGGCGAGTGACCTCGGCCGCCGGACTGCGGGCGCGTGACCTCAGCCACCGGACTGCAGGCGCGTGACCTCGGCCACCGGACTGCGGGCGCGTGACCTCGGCCACCGGACTGCAGACGCGTGACCTCGGCCACCGGACTGCAGGTGCGTGACCTCGGCCACCAGACTACGGGCGCGTGACCTCAGCCACCGGACTGCAGGCGCGTGACCTCGGCAAACCGGACTGCAGGCGCGTGACCTCGGCCACCGGACTGCGGGCGCGAGGCGAGGCCAGCTTTCCTTTGAGTTGCAGACAACTGCAGGTCAACTAACAAAGCGAGCTTCTGCTGCTAATCTACTTCTGCTATTAAACAAACTACATTTCGTACGCTGATCAGAACTACGCCACAAACCGTTACCACTTGTTATGCAGGCATTTTATGCCGATGTGTTCTACGTGGATTAACTCGATCATCGTCGGCACAAGACGCTATGCTTAAAGAGTTAGTGGTAAATTAACAGACATGAAAACGGTAGAAATATCCATAAGTAAGCGAGGGGTAATAATATCCAATGCAACAGTATGTAACGCGATATTAAAGCAACTAAGAGGCCATGCATTAGTACATGCCGCGGTCGGCCGGCCTGTGTCGCCGGTCACATGCCGCGGTGGACCACCCTGCGTCGCCGGTCACATGCCGCGGTGGACCGGCCTGCGTCGCCGGTCACATGCCACGGTGGACCGGCCTGCGTCGCCGGTCACATGCCGTGGTAGACCGGCCTGGCATGCCGCGGTGGACCGGCCTGTGTCGCCGGCCACATGCCGCGGTGGGCCGGCCTGCGTCGCGCCCAGTCCCGACGCTGCGAGCTTACCGTGGCGCGTTCGGCTTCGCGCCAAGCCCCCCGCGCCGCATTCGCCACCTGGCGGTGTCACCCAGCGGAGCGGCGTTGACGCCGCAGATAGTGGCCAGAATAAACGAGTGGACGGCGCGCCGGCGCCCGCCGCCGGTGCCGCCGCGGCTGGACAGCGGGTCGCCTGGGCACGCGACGGGCCCGGCGCTGGCGGGAGGGGAGGCGAACGTTTTGTTCAAGCGTTTCGCTGAGAATCACACGCAGGACGGATTCATGTGAATGCACGTTTACGTACTCATGTCACGTGTGCATTGGACTCATCCAGGGACACTTGTCTCGTGGTGCGGGGTCTGTTAACCAAAGACACCGAGAATATCTGCCGTAGCTTTCTTGCATTTGTAGTTGTTAGGTCATTTTCACTATTAAGTTATGTCATTTCGTTAGCCATCCAATGAAGGTGTTGCAGGCTGCAACGTAATTATATTGATGTAGCACATGCTGCAACTTGCAACTTCAAGCTGCAGCCTGTGTTTTGACATGGGCACACCCTTTATTAATATGTTGCCTTGCAAGGAACACACACTGGACAGAATAATAAGCGACCAATGCGGGTTGTAAATGGGGCCCTATACGTCGACAATGAATGGAAGCGATGCAGCAACCAGCGAAACTTAAGACCACGTAGGAATTACTTCTAAAATACTTTTCGTGTTTGCGATCAGGCCATGCCGGGTTTAACATACAGTCTTGGCATAGTTTAACGCGGCGATTGAAACTTTACCCAAATGTTGAGGTGAGGCATGTCCTTGCTATCGATTGCTGAATCAGCTTCATGACTTGAATCAATTGTTAATGAAGGATAGTTGCTTCAAACAGCTTTCATGTACAGAGTGCAAAATGTTCACCCTGCATTGGACCAACAGCAGAAGTTGTGTAATCTGTGATAGAATTGACAAAATAATATGACAGCGTCTCACGGACGCGCGTGTTATGCACGCGTCCTAGTGAAGCTCAGCCGCCTGCCCGTCTCCCCCTCCCCATCCCCTTAACTCCGCTCATTTCGTGGCTCTGGCGACACCTGGTTACATGACATGGTCTAATATGACGTCAGCAAACTGCAGGCACTGTTGACGCACAGCGGCCGATGAGGGGCCGTATTTGGCCGGCTGAGTCCAGGACGTATATCACCCCATCCCCCACCCCCATCCCCACCCCCACCCCCACCCCCTTCCCCGGCGGCGGCCCGGCCGGTGTTTTGCTGGCCGTGACACGCCCCGGGGCCAATATTGCTTCCATCGGATTCCCGGTGGCCCGCGAGACGCCCATCCATGCACGCAATGGTCCGCTTATAGTCGTTGTGGGTCCACGGCCTGTCGCATGTCTGCGAGAGACAAACGGCCTCCCCATGCGGGTCCATTCACGGAAAATTTTTAGTTATATTTAAGATAACTTTTTTGTCTTGGTGGTCATTCACCGATGCAAAGCAATGACCAACCAGAAGATCCTAGAATACTGTTCCCCGATTGCTGTTTCAGAAAAGTTTTGTCAGACGGCGCTAGAAAAAATGAAATGCCGATGGGGGAAAGATTTAATCCCATCACATTTCGTCTATCTCCTACTCAGTACATTGCTACCTCATCGTAACTTTTTTGAGGCGACGTGCGACCGCCATTCGGTTATAACGTAAATTCAGGATATGACAAACATCATCACTAAAAACACGTTCCTGTTTTACTGATCCACTCCCGAAATTCAGTTTTCAACACTGCTTCATTGGCGTCGCGTCGTCTCCCATGTCGCATTTTCCAATAATGTCGCACTCGATGTGGGGTCAACCTGCAATACGCTTATATGTATATATATATATATATATACACATATGTATATATGTATATATATATACATACATATATATATATATATATATTATATATATATATATATATATATATATATATATATTTATATATGTGTTAAGATTGTGGCATGTGGGGGGATAAATAGGGAATTATACAATCACCAGCCGTGCTTCATTGTGTTGCGTTTTCACTGAGTTGTTTGCCTGTCAGTATTAACGTGTTGTTTGGTAGCGCTGTCAATAAGATGGATAGTGAGTCGGCTGGAATAAGAAGTAGTTGTGACGCCGTTGTAGTGTATCCCACAAGGCTTGCAACCTTCGTACGGACAAGATAGTTGATAAACGATATTGGCGCACTTACAGACGGTATTGTTTGACATCATTTTGTCATAAAACATTGCTTCCTCTAATAAATGGTTGGTTGAAGGTGATTTGTCGTGTTGGTACACATCACGTTGCCTCGGATGATGTCACAAAGGATGGATGTTTTCTTTGTAAGCTAATGACATGTGAATGCAATAGCTGAGTTTGATTATGTTTTGGCCATGTTTGGGCTTTGGTCTTCCGTTTCCCATTCTACGTGTCGTTCATTTCTACAGTTCGTCATAAATGTCTGCATTTAAAAGCTCGGAAACAAAATATGTTTCAGGAAAAAAGAGCTCCGCGTGAAGACATTTCCAGGTGAGACAGTTTTTAACAGATTTCCTTATGAAAGGTGTGATGACGCTATTTGCATATCTGAACGGGCACTCGCTATGGTTGTTTTAAACATCTCCGCAGACTTCCAATAATCTAACGTTACACATTTGTGTCGGTGGATGCTAACAGGGATGTCGGGAAAAGGTGGCTTTTTGTGTGCGGTGAGCTCAAAAGTGAAGTTACATACAGTGTTGGTTTGCATGCTTTCGCCGATGCATCCCCTCAGCTATTTGCTGCAGGTATGTCGGTGATGTGTTTGTTGACGTGCGGAATATCAGACACATAATCGCACGAGCACCACTAGGCACCATCGGAGGATGCGTGGTGGTGGGCGTTCCCCGATAAGAAAGATATGTGAAATACGTGAAAGATATGTGGAGGGTGCGGAAGTGCACTCTGTGTCTGCATATGCATTGAGGCTTTTTGACTGGGCATGTTTATCTGAGGCGTGCCAAACACATGTCACGATATGCAGTGCTTTGAGCGGGATCATCGACTATGCGTGGAACGATCGTGGAAGCCATATCTTATCTGTTTCAAAAAGAAGTTTTATAATTAAACCAAATCACAACGTCTTAGTGAATATGCGACCACTGATCGACATTTTACGACTACTATCGCTGATTTATTCTTTGGACTGCATCCTGACACGAAAAAGCAGTTGATCAGGCACATGGAATGACTAGCAGAAAGTTATGCTTAATGCTAGATAAATGATAAATAAACAGAATGCTTAAGCTCAAAACGCCTGGGATTTCAATGAAACTTTTTTAATCGAAGATGTCTCACCTCAATGCATATATATATATATATATATATATATATATATATATATATATATATATATATATACATCAACGCTCGTGCTCCATCTGTCGCTGTTGAAAACCCCCTCAAAACGATAAAATGTCTCACGAAGCATGGTTACGTTAGACACGTTCCAGTTCACGTGCTTCAGCACATCACTACATCACAGGCAAGGCATGTTGGTGTTTCGCAGTGCAATAGCCTGACTCAAGTACATGTAACTGTGGGTATTTGACGTGCCGCCACTGTCCTGGAGCGTTACAAGCCCGCAGGACAAGGTTTGCCCGTTACCACGACACGTTTGCTGTTTAAGGCACGCCACGGTCCGTTACCACGGCACGTGTGTTGTTTAAGGCACGCCACGGTCCGTTACCACGGCACGTGTGTTGTTTAAGGCACGCCACGGTCCGTTACCACGGCACGTGTGTTGTTTAAGGCACGCCACGGTCCGTTACCACGGCACGTGTGTTGTTTAAGGCACGCCACGGTCCGTTATCACGACACGTTTGCTGTTTAAGGCACGCCACGGTCCGTTACCACGGCACGTGTGTTGTTTAAGGCACGCCACGGTCCGTTATCACGACACGTTTGCTGTTTAAGGCACGCCACAGTCCGGGCCGACTGCAGCTCTTCTGCTGGCGACTGGCGTGTGCTTTAGTGAAGCCGGCCGGCCAGACCGAGTCCTGCAACGCTGAAGCCCCGATTCCAGCGAACCAACCGTACGTCCTTCATGTGCATTTCCAACGATCTGCCGATAGCATTCACTTGGGGAACAGTACGCGGAATCTGCCACCGCAGCCCACAACCGTTGATTTCTAAGAGGTTGAATCAGCCCTCATTCCATAGGCATTGTGTGCCAGCCATCAATCTGAACTGAGCCGTGGTTCATTAAATACTTCAGAGCGGATACCTACTAAGTGCACGGAAGCCGACAGTCCTCCTGCGCTACAGGGGGGCCGTTTAAGTTGTAATTACTATTGATTATGATAAGTGATGATGAACGATGACACCGCAGGGTGCAGGGGTCAGGCCGGACCGCCTACCTGTCAGGAAGTGTAAAGAATGTCCCACTTTATCAAAGACGAATAGTTCGCGCGGGCTGCCTTCGCTCCCAGCCGCCCACTCAACACGGCAGCCATCGGCGGCAAGGCTGTGCAGTACCGCACAGCGTGGCGCAGGCCGGCGGCAACACGCCAACTTTTGCCATGAACTTGGCGGCCGAGATAGTGCAAAGTTAGCATGTCCATTTCCATTTCATTCCATCAAATCGGACCATGCTCGGGAAATCTGCCATGTTAGGATTTAGCGCCCTTCTGCGTTGCGTTTGGTGTTCTAAATGCGTGGTGCGTGGTGCGTGGTGCGCGAGGACCAGCAAATTAGGCCTATTATCGCGTGACTGCGGACAGCTTCGAATGCGGCACGAAATCCGTTGGACTTAGGGAACAACGTCCGTCACCATTGCCCATTGTCGGTTAAACTGCAACACGGTTAGCAAATCACGGCATTGTGCGATAAATCACGTCTGTATGTTTGGGAACTTTGCGGAGTGCACTCACCGATTCAAACTGTTTGCGCCCAGGAAGGCCGCCTAGCTAGTCCGGCTAGTGTCGGCTGTGATGACCTCCATCGCCTGAAGCTTTGTGTGTGCACGTGAAGATGTGATAAATACCCGAGAAGCTTGAGGTTGAGAGACAGATACATGTACAAGGCTTATGAATAAAAACAGAACTTTCCTTAAATATGCAGACCATGTCATTTCACGCCTCACAGTGTATCGCGATAAATAAATGTGCACTCAGAGCAAATAATGACACCCACAAGATAGTGGGACGATGCTGAAGCCAACGAGACCTGCATGAAGTGTCGCTGTTACAGTCTGGGAGGCATCTAAACATTCCGCCTGACTAAATGCTTAAGTAAGCCCATAAAATGACATCCGTTGAAACATCGCCCCCCATTCGGCCAGTCACCCAGAACGGTTTTAAATGGTCAAATCGACGTCACGGCACTGATGTTCACGCTGCTGATCATCAGCGCCGCTTCTAGTGGCGTCTCGGTAATCAGCGACAGGCAACAAACTTATTGATAAAAATGGGAACATTTTTTGTCTGCGAAGATGTTCTGATGTGCAAAATTGTACATTGGAGTGTAATCAAGGATGGATACAAACGGGAATCCTATTTAGGACGCAACTAGGGACAAAATATTTAATTTCTTACGTAATGCGGAAAATTCCATAACACTAAGGCACTCTGCTGCGTGGTGGTGCCTCAGTCCTTAGCATGGTGACAACCTGCATCCGGTGTCGGCGGATTCCACGGACATGGCGGGGGATATTACACAGTGAGGAATGTGAGAACATCCTCCCGCGTGGCCGCCCAGTGACACTGATCGCGACCTCCGGCTGGTCAGGTGGCAGGCCAAGTGTCTCCAGCACTAATCGGCTAGTGGGCAACGGTTGGGTGACGAGTGGCCGTGTCAGTTTTCTAATGACTTGTTGGCGGCGAGGTGAAACATCATCCTCAAAGCGCAGCCAAATCCGTTCCCAATCACCGTTCGTAATTGTCTCCCGCGGCCGAAAGCCAGTCGCGCTGGGCGGCGAGCTGCAGAAGCAGGCCGGCAAAGCAGAGCCGATTGGGTCACGCGTGGCTCGACACTGGAGCGGAGACCGAGGCGCCATTCATCATGCCGTTGGCAGTGCCCGGCTCCGATCGGGAGTGTTTGAATCAGTGAGCCAGGCCTGCTGAAGCGAGCCCCTAAAGCCATCGCGGATCACTGCTATCGGCCTAGTAGGTCATAAATTTCGCCGAAACCGCCGCCGCCGCGCTCTGAGGGCTGGATGTGACAGTTAAGCCCGTCTCGACATGGCCAGCCATTCGGTCACCGCAATCGCCTGCTTGCCATCGCACACCCGCGAGTGGCGTTGAAATCATCAGCCGAGCGATGATTCCTTATTTGCAGTGGTTGGTTGGTTAAAGCTGTCATTGGATAGATGTCGGAATTGCTGCTCGTCTATCATGCGCAGACAATTGACGTCCTGACCGTCGGCCGCGCGCTCTTACTGCAGTCGGAGCGCGAGTAATCAAGGCTACAGCCGGAAACCCCAACAGAGCGGCTGCACCGCTTTCTCGACACGTCTCGAACCGAGGCACCATCGCGCGGTCCCAAGCCGGGCTGCCAGCAGCAGGCTGTATCCGATGAGAGGCCCAGAATCTCACAGCAAGCCATTTGGGCCCGGTGGCTACCTGGCCCGGTGAAAAGCCAGGAGCTCGAGCCAGACAGCCAGCCACACTGTGCAAAGCGGGGCCTGCGCTGGAGTCGTTCAATGTGGGCCGTTCAGCCAATCCAATCAGCCCTACGCCCATGACAGTAGCTCGGTTCGATCGTTCAAATAATGCCTGTCGACGGGGCCTCCGCATATCAGTCGAAGTAAATCATGACGGCCGGGGCTCGTCTCCTGCAAGAGGGCTTATTTGAACGGGAGTGGTATACCGCTCGACTCATGGGGAGAGGTTTTGTCACTGCGACGGGTCGATAACAGCTGGATGACGTGTTTGCGTACCGGTCTTGTCGCATTCTCGCACGGCTTTGAGAAATGGCACCTGTTCAAGACAACGACAACGAGTTCGACTTCGGCCTTTGTGGATTTAGACAAGCTTAGGGGTGAAATAGTGGCAGTAGACATGCAGCTGGTTCCAAAACCGCTGCAACCAGCCATAAGAGTTGTATGACAGTAATGCGTGCCTGTTCTACAGTCCCTAAAGAAACGCTATACGATTGCATGCACCTCACTGTCATCTGTCACCACCACCAATGCAGTTCGACACGGATGCACGCCTCGATAGTTTGTTAATTTGATATTGGCCCCCTCGCAACTGATTCTTTTGTAATCCCTGGAAGTCGGCCACCCAAACTGCACGCGTCCTTCGGCGCTCACTCAAACTTGAAACCACATGGTCGCCGACAGTCGTGGGCTATCTTTGATGAATCTCGAACTATTCTGAGGCGTGCGTGATACAGACTCTTCTCCGTAGCGGTCCAAATGAACTCCTCAGCATCGCCACGCCGAGAGGCGCCCCTGACGGCCCGGCTGACACGTGGTAGCCGAGCAGGCCGCGTGGGTCCGGCCGGGGCACCTCGAGACTCCTTTTCCTTAGAGGCCAGCCCTTCTCGACAGCGAGCTAAGCGGGGCGACAGGTGCCGCCGTCAGTTTTGCCCGCCCTCCCACCCAGCGCAGGCCCGATGAGCAGCGCCGTTTGCGTCGCTCGCCCGCGCCTGCGGCGGAGCCTACCGGAGTGGCAGGCGGCCGGTGCCCGCCTGTCGGCCACCGGGCCGACGCGGCAGGCGTCGTCGCGGTTCACTGCAGGCCTATTGATCTGGGCCCGCCGCCGCCCGACGCCGGCCAGGTGAACGGCCCTAGTTTCGGCACCCGGTCTGCCGCCGGTTGCGACAGCCCTAGCCAGCTGGGCGCAGGACGGCGGCGCCGCCGGACCGCACCGCAAGCTCAGACTTCTTTTTTTTAAAGCCCATCGCACTCCCACGGAAATCAGACGCCATCTGCGACACACTGCGGCACGACACGCTCGCCGCACCGAGCGAGATGAGGCCGCAGGACTCGAGCCAGCGCAGAGCGCCGTGTGAACGGCGTTGACTCGGGCCTTGCCCGCACGTGTGGCGGCGCGGCGGGCCGGGCGCCGTGGATTGGACGGCCAGTGGCGTGCCGCGCTCGGCTGGGAGCTCCTGGGCCGTTACCTCCGTCACGGGATGGTCGCGGTCATGCTCGACGCCGGGCCAACATGTCCGTTGGGATTTATTTTGGTCCGGTCCGAGTGTGACATTCAGCGAATGTGACTGGCAGTCGGGCGATGATGCTGTCAGGCTGCTCCATCCGCCGCCGCTCGAGGGCTTTTGCATGCAATTTCGCCTGTCTGGCGCCATCATGTTCTTGTTGTTTGGAGTTGGATTCAGGAGGAATATAGTCGACTGGATTTCTTTTCGATGCTGGCGCCTTTTATCATATGGTGAATGACGTCCGAGCGTCAGACATCGGGAACGAAACACTGACATTTGCACGCTTTCTCGACCATTCCCATATTTAAAAGCAGCCTTAACCTTCGCGCTGCAAGAGGCCTCAGGATAGAGCTTTTCACATCTTGGATCAATCCACGGATTGTGGATCCACCCGCGGACCGGATTGTGGATCCCTCCGCGGACCGGATTGGGTCGGATCAGAAATTTCCATCAACACAAAGAAATCGAACCGGATTGTCAAAGTTGTCAGGCCACACAGCTTGAACGGACAAAATCAATAAAATAAAAACAGTACTAAATGGTGCCTGAAATGCTCAATAGACACATAGACTCAGAAAATAGCCTATACGCCATTAGCATGTAGTACTCTCACTTTAAGCAATGCGTAAGCGGGCTACATAAAATGTACCTCAGCCATATACTGCGCAAACAAATTTCTGATGGACTGATCACGTTGACCAATTAAAATCAATGAGGGACACTTATATATGCTGCTATGGAAAACTAGAGCTCTGATTCCTCAAGGGAACAACCATGTCTAATAATGCGCTGCTTAACATAACGTAACTGCCATTCATTCGGACCTTACCAGCAATCCCATTTAACCCAGGTGAGTGGCATTGTATTTCAAAGTTAAAAAATTGTATAGGCGCATGTTGTGTCGGTAGCTACTTCTCACAGTTTGAAATCCATGCGCTTGTCTATGAAATTAAAAAAAAACAATATTGACTACATTACAACACTATAGGTTTTGTTTATCTAGTCATTCAGCCTAATCTGCGAGCTTAACATCCAGCTTAAAATTGATCATGTTGCTTTAACTCATCCATTTTTCAGTTGTGTGCCAAAACAAAGATTGTTGCAGCCTCGCGTGTTACCTTTTATCCACCCCCCCCCCCCCGCCCCCAACTCATGTGTCACAGAATGAGCATGCTGGCCTCTACAGCTAGAGCTAAAGGTAACGGTCTTACCCAGCAGTTAGCTGTTTGACGTGAGTCGGGTACTCTTGACATCCAGCAAAAAGTGGCCTGATATTGTACTTGACTATTTGTTTCGTATCTATCATTTGTTTCCTATCTATTCAACTCCTGCTTGCATAACCCATGCACAGATTGGATGTCAACAATGCCTTGTCAGGCCTGGGATTGTCCTGTAATGACCTAGAAAGTCCAAGACATTTCACACCGAAAGCTCGGAGATAAACGTGGGGAACATGCCACCCAAGACCGCCCATTCATACCTCAAATGAAGATCTGGTAAGATCTGAGGTAGCTTGTGCGATCACTAGCGCACTTGGCAAGAAGCTCGTATGTATATGAGGTGTCAAAGTGTCAGCCGTCATTACGGATGTCGGATGACAGGTGACATTTACCAAACTCTTGCACAGCGTTTTGTGAGTGTGAGAGGATTTGATACTTGTATCTGAAGCACTCCTGCCGCACGAGACGTGACACAGCGTGCCAAAAAGGCTGCACGATATGGTACCGCTTTTAGCATCTGAATACAAAAGGAACGGGAGTTTAATTCTAACTATGCGAATGCGACTCCATGTAGCTGTGCAATGCACGACTAAACTTATGATAGCTTTCGTATTTTTCCAGCATGGGCAAAAAGAGATATCTGATATAATTTAGGAACTTGGTAATGGGGTTCAAAAAATGACGCAACTGTTTCACTCTCCTGGATGGGGGAGTGGCTACCGCCGGCGCCTGCCAGCGGACGGTCACGCTGGTGGATAGTAATTTTGACGCAGACGGTATTCTACTAGGGAATGATGGCCACAGCTGAGGTTGTTTTTGCAGTTGGTTTGCCCGAGAACTGGTGATCAGTGCCGTGTCTGAGGTGAGATGTTTGCTTATTTATTCCGGAGGCGTATTTCATGAACGTCGCCCTTGACTTGTGAACTGGATACCCCTGACATTGTCTGGTGCCTTGTATAGCTATGCTGGACTTAGCCTGGAGCCTAACAATATTAGGTAGTGCGTCCATGTCTTTAAGCTACTGCAACCAGAAGTTATTTTATGCCTATGTTCTGATGGTGCTTGTGAATTATGGGCAAAAATAACTGTGGTATGATAAAAATATGAGTAGCCTCGTTTGCTCTGATCTTCATGCAAAGCTACATTTTTAACAGCCAGCCAGCTGTGTCAGGTATCTCAGCTCCCACTGGTTTTTGGTGACTTTTGCACATTTTAGCAATGAAAATTAATAAATAACTGAGTCATGGAAACTTTTCACCTTTTACCAGGGGAAACGAACAAGGAAATTAGCTTAAGATAATCAGATGAGCTAAATTTGCAATTTTTTAAAAGTTATTCCAGTGGTAGTGGATTAGCGCAAACTCCTTTGATCCATTATTTGGTAAGTCGGACCGGACCAGAGCGGATCGGCTCAAATAACCTGGGAAAAGCAGATTAGTGGGCGAGCTGGTTCTGGACAAACCGAGCTGGACCGCCGGACTGGACCGGCCGGGATCCTGAAAATTAATTCGGTTAAGTGCGCTTCCTTAGAGAGGCCCCAGATCAGTTTTTCGGAATGGTTTCTGAACAGGATTTAAAGGGACTGTTTGACCTTTGCAGATACTGAAGAAATCATCGGATTTGATGAAACAAGGTCACCTACAACTATTGGTATGTTTTTGGTAACTTGGTATGCCAATTTACGATTGGTATACTTAATGGTGTTGCATACGTTTGCTAGACAGCACAATTCTCTGTCTAGTAAATGTGCTTCTCAACTCGTCATGGTTTGATTACGTCATTGTACTTTGCACATCATTGGTTGAGAGCCAGTCGACGGCCGTCATATCTAGAACGTGCGCTCACAAACGCCAGATATGAATGTTTCGACAAATATATTTCTTGGCCTTGAACACCATAGCTTATGGAATGACAGGATTTAAATGATGTTTTTATGACGTCATGGATTTCAACGTGCCTTGACATGCTCTCCCCGATATGCTATTTTCCAATGTTGTGGGCGTGTTGCTCAGAAAGTAGAGCGGCTTAGATCTTAAGAAGGGCGGGATTGAGAAGAGTACCGCGAGGTCTTCAAGATGGCTTCTTCGAATTCAGGATTTTATATAACTGTGAAACACTTCCTTTAAGCAAGGTGCTGAAATGTTGGGCGCTGAATTTCAATCACTTAGCACTCGTAAACATAAAGATCCTGAACAGTGTATCATTCACTATCTCTTTCCTGAGGTTGTAGTAATCACGTTTTCTTCAAAGCGAGGCTTTCTGAAATGCTTTTCTTACTGTATCACTATGAAGTGCATTTATAGATCTCTGGCTGTTTTTTGGAAGATCAGATCCAGGATCAATGAAGGTAATTTTGGTGACCAGTTGTGATCTTTTAAAAGTCGCGCGGCTTAATCCTGCATAGTGTACATCTTACTGCTTTGGAGCCCTTTCTAACGCCGCTTTTCCCACGGATGTGGCTTAATACAGCCGTACAGGCGCTGCATCAACAGCCTTGACCCCTTTGTGACCTGAAATGACGCACCACATGTCACATGTGTCGATATCCACTGGTATTCGTTCGTTGAAACTTTTCAAACTTATTTAACGCTGCTCTCACCATTTTTACAGCTTTGCACTGAGTTCTTGTGGCAATGGATGCGTCTACAAAGTGCTAATCCGGTTACTTTGACTTAATGTGAACTAGTAAAGGGCACGTGTCAGTTGCCCTGTGCTTCCATATTCAGACACACTAATGTGCCATTCATCTGGCAGAATTCAACGCATTTAATCTCAGAACGAGCCACCGATCAGATGCTGCATAAGAGATTGAAACATTCTAGTTCCTAAGAAAGCACTTCGTTTGCACGCTGGCTTCGGCTGGGCTATTCCCATGCATTAGAAATGACATTTACGGTGTAATTATGCCAGGCTTATAAATAATGCATAATATATATATATATATATATATATATATATATATATATATATATATATATATATATATATATCATTAAAAAATATTTATTACACAATACGCAACGCATTAAACATAGCGTATAGACGTATTCCAGGCTTCTTTGATTGAGCTTTGACAGCGCGACAACGCCGGGTTTTATCCCGATTCGACATGTCAACCGATGACCACCTCTGGACAGCTACACCCGAATGCATAGTTCACGGTTCATACCGAAGAACATTCATCGCCGTCCACGGCCGCCAGCTGCTGTCCACCAATTTCAATGCCGTGCACCGCTGCCCCCCATTGTCAGGATTTGTCATTGTCATTGTCATTGTGACGCGCTTTGCGAACAGATGACCACATTGCACATACGCCGAAAGGTTGAACAAATTAGGCCCTCGGTGTCCTCCCTTTCTGCCAGGGTGAGAGACAGGCAACGGCTCAATAGTTGAGTGCGTCGTAAAACGCTGATAATGACAAATTAGACCCGCCAACGAGCATCCACACGGCAACGGCCTTCAGGTTGCCGTTCGAGCCTGGGCTGGCGGGATGATCGCCCGTGAAGGTGCCGCTGTCCGTGGCGGTGTGGCTGATGTCGGCTCGCTCTGTGTTCGGCCGGTGGCTGGCCTTGGCGGTGTGGCCGAGGTCGACTCGCTCTGTGCTCGGCTGGTGGCAGACGTATCGTGAGAGCCACATTCGACCACGATCCGCCTATCCCTGTAACTGGTCCTATCCGCGAGAAACGGCAACACCATTTTCCACGCGGATCAAAGGCGCATAAAAAGGACGCAAACAACATAGAATGAAGACATAAAATGCCGCCTTTTGGGACGGATTGTGCTAGAAAGTGTCACCAATTTTCGTTTTACGCGCACCATCTCAGCAAAATGAACAGCCAGACTGCCCCCGGGTGCCAGAAATGCGCAGCTTTACCGCTCGTCTGCCGCCGTTCTGATGGCTGCGTCATAACGCTGCGATCAATCGCGTACCGTCTGCATTGCTAACCTCGGTGGTACCGACCGGACCGTGGTCATCGCCAACTCATGCAGCAACTCGAGCCAAGCGCCTCGGATCCCTTTGTCTGACGCTCCCTGTAGATGCTGGTTGGTCTCTTCAGAAGCTTTTAAATGCCCGTCAGAGCGCAGCATTTTTAGACGTTTAGGCGACGTAGATGCTGTCTCATGCGGTTCGTGAACAGTTCGCTTGTCTGCATGATTCAATTGGGCAAGTCATTCATTTAAAAAACGAAAGCAGTATACCGACAATGTCATTTAACACGCGCCAGGGTGGCCGGCTAGATACCTTTCGTTCGGGTGGGGGGCGGGGTCAATTTATCCCCCCCTCCCCCAGGAGGTCTCGGGAAATAAGAAAGCTAGAAATACCAAATTTACAGCGCATCTTAAGCTGTACGTGAACTCACTTGGGTCAAAGTTTGAGCTTCTTAGGTCATGACCTTCAGGTTAAATAAGTTCAAACAAAGTCAAATTCCAGGTTGGTCTCCAAAGTGCCCCCAGAACCTAGGCAACTGTTTCTAAGCAAAAGGTCAAAAACCCATTTGAGGTCAGTGACCTCGTTTGACCTTTTGAAGGTCATGGTGAGCAAAATAATGCAAGACTGCTCTGAGTTTTGCATTTGAATGAGCGACAAATATTACGCTAGGCAGTATGTTCCTAAAAAAATTGTCGACCTGTGTCATCTAGGTCAAAGACCTTTTCTGACCTCTTAGGAGTCAATGGAAGATGTATAATGCGGTCTTTGCTGTCGATAAATTCGAAATGAGCACCGCAAACTATCCAATACAGCAAGTCCTAGAGTAATAAATCAGATTGGTTGTGACCTTGGTCTGACCTTCATACCTGACCTTAGGTCAAAGTGATTTGCTCCTTCAATATTTGTGATGCCTAGGAAAGCATCTCAGAGATGTATGGCTTTTTCAGACACTCCATTATTGTATCAGATTGGACGATTCCTTAGATATTGCCTTCGCTAAAACCATGGCCTGACTTTGACCTCCCATAGGTTAGCGACCTTACAAGGTACATATAAAGTTGTGATGTCAAACGATTCGCTATTCAAATGTCTACAGGTATGCAAAACTTGGCGCGGGTACCGGGCGTCGTTCGGAAACCATTCTAAAAAAACCTTTGGGGGGTCAATTTGAGGCCCCCACCCGAGCGCGTGTTAAAGGGAGCGTGCTTCCCTTAAAGGAGAGACTTGCGGTACGTTTATACAAATCCCTCACGATATAAACAAAGTTTTACCAATTCTTCCTTAATTCCTAAGATTTCCCATTAGCAGTGCGTGTTATAATGTAATGCCTCCATTGTACTCTTTGCCTAACACTATGAATGTTCTAAAACGTTGCTTGGCCTTATCCACCTGCGGCACCAGTATTTGCTTCGTTGTCTGTGAGCTTTGCCATAAATCGTATGATGGTCCATAAAATGCCTTGTTTCGATAACAACGTGCCGTTCAAGACATTCTAATATCTGCGAAGGCCGGCGAGTGAGCCTCGGGTGCGAAACACAAGCTGCTCGGATGCTCAGCAGCGTCCATAAAATATGTACCTCGCCGTTATGCATGAGGTGATTGGTCAAGCTATTCAAATTATCTACCGGTCTAGTAAATCAGGAGAGGACTACGGAGCAACTTGCTAACTATTTCCTCCAACGATAATTGACAATCGCGCTTATCGCCCTTCCAGCAGCCATTCCGAACGGATTATAAATAGATTTAGTAAAATATCGTAGATATAAAGGAAAGCCTTTTCCTTTTTCCGCTAACAACTCGAAAACCGTTAAAGGAAGACCACCGAAGCCCGACAGTTTCTGAGTCAGCTCGACGAGATGAAAGTTTATGTAACACTTCGGTCCAGACTAGACTTCCCTGCACGGTGTAACGCGAGGAAATATGCCCCTTGTGGTTAGCATTAGCTGATGTGATTGGCTGCAAACCATATACCGGTATTACATCTCTCACAGGATCGTTCTTCTGTAAATAACTGTTATACGTTGAATGGAAAAGGAATTGGGCTGTCCAGTGTCACTCATGGCACAAGTGAAAGGGTGTGAATTTGCTCGTGGAAATTGCTGTGAAATAACCCTTATCAGGCCAAGACGGTCGGCTCCGTTTCATTTGAGATTTCTTAGTGGCGAAGAATTTCGCTATCGCGTTCTAATCGCTTGAGAATCTGTCAGGTGCAAAGAGTCTAATATACCCACCAGCCAGAAGTAGAATATAATGACCAGTGAAACCCATAACAAAATTAAGTGGTGTTTCCAAAGCGGCCCGAATTGCCTGGCTTGTGAGCAGTGCTGGCAATGACGTCACGTGGATCAAGACAGTGCTCGTCCATAAAAGTTCCAACGAGCGCAGCAGCACTCGCAAAGACACTGTCAGCAGGACGGACGAAAGCTAGCAGCGTTAAGCTAGGAAATGGTGAGATGACATGCTAGGAATGTGCTGCAAAGGTGATGCATCAAATTAAAAGCCTCACGTGGCCATCGTAGACCCTGCGCGGACTCATCACCGATGATTTGCCACAAGAAAAGCTTTTAGGGGACGTGTAAAAGAATGATGCAGCGTACGCGGTGACCTCCTTCCGTGACAACAAAGACTTCGCGGACTGAAGGCTTCACTTCTCTGCAAGAAGAGAAGTAGTCTGTATTCGTCCTAGTATAATGGACGGGAGAGACAACTGAGTCGGACGGCACTGCAACCTCAACCAAGGCATCACGTGGAATATCGTCCACCAGCTGCTGAACATGCCCGTGCGAGACGCATCCTCACCTCGAGAGCTTTCAGTCTGGCCTGCCACATCTAGGGACGGCAGGCCACAAAGCTGTCATCCGGGTGGGTCTGTCAAACAGCTGGAGAGAAGGGTGCTTCAGTATTCACGTCGCCAGACAAGTGGCCCGCACTCAGGTTAACGGGGAGCTTTGTTGGAGCATGTCTAAGCGGTCAAATACAGGCAAAAACTATTGAACCATTGATATGTTCAGGTTATTCTGCAGTATCAGACCGAAGGCAGCATTCTCACATCGCTCTCCTGCAGTAAAAATAACTAAATTACCATCAACGTAAGTTTCAGTTAGTCTTTGAAAAGTCTGACTGTGACGTCCTCATTAATGACCGGCCATCGAGCATACCATTGCAAACAAGTTTAAGGGAATGAGAAAGAGAAAGATAGATAAAGAGAGAGAGAGAGAGAGAGAGAAGAGAGAGAGGAGAGAGAGAGCGAGAGAGAGGAGAGAGAGAGAGAGAGAGAGAGAGAGAGAGAGAGAGAGAGAGAGAGAGAGAGAGAGAGAGAGAGAGCGTGATATATTATGTATGTATGCATGTAAATGCATATATTTATATATATACATATATATATATATATATACATATATATTGCATATAATACATATTATATTCCTGGATTTACTTACATATCAAAACGTATGTATGTATGGTGCTCGAACCCTCTTGAGCATAATGGCGCTATGAAACGCTGTGGTGAAGACTTTCATTCACCGAGGTTCGCCAGAAAAATAAAATATTTGCGAATACCAATTCCCTGGCTTAACGTTGACCATGCATTTTATTGCAATTGGTAAGCTACTTCATCGGTTAGGCTACAGCTTGTCTTCAGCAATTGCACAGTGTAAAGATGCCTTGTATGTCTTCAGCTTTACCACTTTTTGCTCTTCGTTATAGACCTTATCCAAGGTAACACACATTTTCTGGACAGGACCCGCGCCTTGTACGATGCTAATTTAAAATGCATGTCTGAATTTGCCTTTTCTCTTTAAAAAGCTCACAAATGCCAGCAATTTATCTCATGTCTCTAGAAAGCTACACGGTTCTACGACACTGCAGCCCTACGCTGCGTGCAGTGACGTGACGCATACCATGTGGTGTGTGGATTGTGCTAACAGTTCTGTGGTAGACATGAGTTGAAAGTTCCTATGTTGAGGTAATGACTTTGAGGATATAAGGAGGTACTGGTTAAACGTCGTGGTAATGCTAAATCAGGATTATTTTGACGGTACTTAATACTTCTCGCTGTGCACTTCCTCAAGGATAACTCCTGAGAGCGACTCCTGAACCATGAGACAAAAGTGTCTCTTAAGGTAAGAGAGACCCTCGAAGATGAGCGCAGCTCGAAATGTTGAGTAACGTCACAATAGTCGTTATTTGATACTACAACATCGTTCAACCAGTGAATCCTTGTATATTGAGGATTGCCAACTAAACTCAGCAACGTTCAACTTGCAATGCCAAAACAAGTGCAAAAGCCTGCTCTAGAAAACGAAGTTACACTATTCCTAAATATGCTCCTGTTGGCGTCATCGTTTAGTAGCACCATGGAACGCTTTTATGACGTCAGAGTCGCTGCCAGACTGGCCGTGTTGGAACTACCATCGGAGCGAACGATCTGGCTCACTTGTAGTGCTTCAACTTGCCGAGAGGTGGCTGGTTGACTGGTGTGTGTACTGAACCCGGGCATTGTTATGTGCGGGTGTTTTTCCCCTTTCTAGTTGTGTTCTTGTATATCTGTCCGCGATATCGTACGTTTTACTTGCATTCATATGCTCAGTACGGCGCTATTCTTTAGTTATTCCATTCCCAGTCTCAGTTCCCTCATAACTCGGATCACTGCGCAAAGTCCCGTATATGTAGCTCAAAACGTGAATCGCGTTCGAAATATGCACTCAATACGTTAAGCTGGTAGTAACCCAATTGTTGTCCGTTGATACCACGAATCGCACAGACGTACGCCAAGCACGAAACATTCGATAATCGTATATTCCCTTAACCTTGAGCACAGTATGCCACTGAGGTGGTGATGTTCACGTGACGTCTCTATGACGCCATGGATGTATGTGTGAGCCTGAAATTTCCTATATGGAATAGTCAGTACGAGTTCGCAAGCGTTATGCACAGAAAATTAAAAGGCATGACTGTGAATTGCACGAACGATCGTCAAAATGGCTATCTTATTTCAAACCCTCATGTAGATGCGGAGCAGTCCTCTTTAAGCACCACGTACTTGTGCCGTTGCTATGCGATGAGCCACTTCGCCATATAACCACTATTGTGTGCCACTGCACCATACTGCAGCGCATACAAATGGTACACATGCACCTTATGATATTGTTTCATGGGACAGCGCAAGCAGGAAAACCTTGGCGTGGAACATCCTTGACCCGTAGTTTTCTAGAGTAATTTTGAATCGCCCGCCTGACCAGAATCACTGGGCGGGCCCGCTGTCAATGCTAGGTTCAAATGTCGGGCAGAAAGTTTAAATTACGTCGCAAGTCGCCGGTACTTTCACCGAAAAGATAGACAAAGGCGATCAAAAACTTTCTGGCGGCATCGCTGGCCGGGATAAGCCCTCGGTGTAGCGCCCCCTGGCCGACGGCAGGCGATCACACCGAAAAACGCCGCGCCCCTCGCGAAACTTCCATCCGAGGCAAATCATTCATCGCGTAAATAATGTAGGCCAAGAGATGGAGACTGACTCCTCAGTGGGACACCGTTGTTATTACGTGCCTCCAAGGACCAACTCGCCGGTGATAAATTGCTCAAGTTGCCGCGAAACATCTTGCTCTGTGGCGAGCTAAAAGGAATACCTTCCACTTAGGCCGGTTTGAGCTGCAGCAGAAATCCTGACCGGTAATCCCGTGGGAAATGGGAACAAACGGCTGTGGCAGGGGGGGGGGGGGGGGCATTCTTAGAGGAGTGAAAAATTCTTGCCGCACGCGATGCGAATATTGGTGGGCGTAGCCACTGAGGGGAGGGGGCTAATTGATATAACATCTACCCAATTTTTACAAAATATGATTTAATTACCCCTACGTCTGATCTTAAATGCACGTTCAAAACCTTTCTAATATCAGTTGGTCCGTTCAGATCAGTTTAACCCTCAACCTGATCAGTTGTCCCGCCCCCATCTTGGAGGAGGGTTGGTTGCACAGTATGAGTGGACCGCTCGCTGCTCACTCGATGCAGGTTATGTTTCGGCTTCCTATCGCAAAACTTCTCGGAATTGTTTTGATTGCTAAGCGACGGCGAATGTCTGCACTGAAACTCAGAGACAGAGGTGATGAATTGTGTCAGCCGTAAAGGGTCGGCGAAAAAGTTATCCGAATGCAGTATGTCGTGGTCTGACTCTGAAATGATCAACACAACATAACCTGCATATCTTTCCGTGCGTGTAGCTTAGAAAAAGCAGGGGTAGGGCCGTGAACTCCACTGAATGATGAACAGTGTTGCGATGAATAACCCCGGCAAGTCTTTGAAAATGTCGTGGGTCATTGACCTACCATGTTCGGCACCAAAATTGTTTTGCAAAACATTCATGATGGATATATTCACAGGCGCAAGCAAGAGAGAGTGTGGACTCAATAAGACCTGCATTTTTTGTTTTTCATCATAGATTCCCCTTCAGAGAAAGTTAAAAAAATAATGTGATTTGTTTCAACCTCCCCCCCCCCCCCATTCCCCCATAACAAAGTAACGATTACGCTTCCGGAAGCACTTCGGGTATGCCAGATTGTCATGCCATGCTATGTCATATCTTAAGGCGCTACATTTTCTGTTCTTTCGGAGTCTCGAAGATACCACTTGGAGAGGGGGGCAGCAACACCCTGGCTCCCAAAGTTGAGATGCTCTGTTCGTTTGATCCTAAAAAAAGCTCTTTTGTTTCCCTATCCCGTTCCCTTACGTCCTCCTCAAAAAGCCTCTCTATCTCCCTCTCTCTCTCTCTCACCCTCTCTCTCTCTCCCTCTATTTCCCTCTCTCTCTCTCCCTCTCTCTCTCTCTTCTCCCTCTCTTCCTCTCCCTCTCCCTCTTCCTCTCCCCCTCTCTCTCTTTCTCTCTCTCTCCCTCTCTCTCTCTCTCTATCTCCCTCTCTCTCTCACTCCCTCTCCCCCCCTCTCCTCTCTCTCTCTCCTCTCTCTCTCTCTCTCTCTCTCCCTTTCTCTCTCTCTCTCTCTCTCCCACTCACCCCTAGCCTCCTGGTCCACCTCTCCACAGCCGGCGCCGCAAAGGGCTGACGCGCCGCGCCGCTCCGCCTGGCGACGTCCACAAACAAATGTCGCCATCCGTCCAGCTCGCCGTGTTCGAGCCGAGATAAGCGACGCTCCCGGCGTGCCGCCGGCCCGTGCGGCCGCCGCCGCCCGCCCGCAAAGCCGACGTCGAGTCGCGAGACGCGGCGGGCATCTCAGCTATGCAAATGAACCTGGCAAAAACGGCGAACAAAAGACAGATAAGAATAGACGCGGCGGCTCTGTCAAATGCGTACGGCTCAGGCGTCTAATGGGGTGTGGCGGCGGCACCGCGGCGCGCCCGACGCCGCTCACCTCGGCCGTCACCGCGCCCGCGCGGCTACACACCGCCTGGCGAAGGGGGGAGGGGGGGGGGCGACCCCTCGGCCTTGTGGGCCGCGGCTGGGAGATGCTCGGCCCGCGGCTGCCCTGACATGGATGGCACTGACTCCGCTGTGTGGGTGTGTCTGGTGGGCACGCCTGGCGCGCGAGGTCAGCACAATACAGACGTCGGACGTGTGCTAACTGGAAGCTGGCGGCTGTTGGTATCCTCTCGGCCGGCCGCCGGCGTGCTCCAGGCCTCGTGGTACATGGTGATAAGGCTAGAAATAAAAACTAAATGGAGACCAGATGCGCCTGTCACCGACCATGATCCATCGCAATAATATATGTTACGGTATATATGGGGGCTGGGGTGAAACCCCCAGAGTGCTCAGCCGACATATCTGCCCAACTGATTGACGGTGAGGCGTTGCATATGACGGGCTCGAATGGGAATGTACGGTGCTTGGGTGCGCGTTACCATGGCGCATGATAGATTAAGTAAAGCGCTTGCTTGCCGCTTCTGGGATGTGCGATGCAACGGCATTTCGCAGAATGCGCTGAATCGAAATTCCATGTAGCGTTGACCCACGGAACGGGCATTTTATGAGACCGACTAATTGGGGGACCGACCATTCCATGAGACCAAACATTGTGTGAGACCGACAATCTTCATGAGACCGAACATTGTATGAGACCGACCACTGTATGAGATCGATCATTTAATTAGACCGACCAGTTTATTAGACTGTCATTTTATCTGACCGCCATCTTCCTCGAAGACGCCTTGTACTTATCACAGCATGTAAAACAAAATGACGAGACACGCAGGGATGGCCTGCTGCTTGGTCCAACGCCGATGTTTTGGAAGTGATTGAGATTTTCACCGGCATAGCCCCCAGCCGGTTTGCGCTTACTGATTACACCTCTCTTTATTTCCGTGTTTTTTGAGTGTTTAATGCATCGGCTGTAAGTTCGAGCCTCTGATGCTGATAATCTGCTCGCATCGCTCCCACGATAGAAATATTTGGCCGTCGCCAAGGCAGAAGCATCGCGGCGTCGGTGCGGGTTGGCTAGGCTCAGCAATTGTCCCGTGTGTAATCCATGCACAGTGACATCATTTAGTAGTAGGTGCCAGTGGCAATACACCTTGCAGTGCAAAGAACAATATTAAAGCACAAGCATTAGCAAACGCAGTAGGAGGCTGGTCCCCAACCAAAATTTGTTCCGAACCCTATAAATCGAACTTATTCATGGTCAGGTATCTGGCCGTGGCCAGCCCCACCCCCATCCCATCCCCACCCATCGCAGCCTCGCACATCAAGGTGTCGGCCTGTACTGTTGTTGCGCGCGCCACTTTCTGCCCCCCCCCCCCCCCCCCCCTGCAGAGCACGGCGCCGAGACGGCGAAGAAGCGCTCCGTTTTCTGGCGCACTGCGACGTCCGCGGCGCGCCCGCGCCGCTCTGTTTACCAACTTGGCCCACGTCGGTCTGCAGGCTGAGGCTCTGCGCGGCATTATGATTATGATTATGGGAGACGGCGGGCGCCACGGCTGGGTTCAGCGCGGCCACGGGCGCAGCCAGCTGCAAGACCGTGCGGGCGTCGCTGGGCCGACTATGCAGCCGCCCCCCCCCCCCCCCCCTCCTCACCCCCCTCACCCGCTGCGGTCGCCGTTCAAATATAATGTGGTCTATTTTCCGGCGGACGCAGCTGCATAGTGTGTAGGACGCGTCACGAAGCGATGTTTTTATGACCCAGTCTTAATGCGCAATAGCTGGAAGCTCAGATCCTGTGCTGCACTTCCAGATAGGACGGTGTACACCCTTTCCAACGGCTCTAAAGGTCACATCGACCATTTGGGGAGCATTTGGTGGGCGATCAGACTACACCATGAACTGCACTTAAAGATTTGCGACGAAAAGTTAGTGCACGTCGCTCATCAGAGCTGCATTAAGGAGAGGTGAGGGAAAGTAAATACGGGCGGGTTTGAACGTTACTTGTATGATTGCGCCGATTATCACGATACCATTGAGGTGTTTTTTGCGGTCCCAAGCGCTTCCTCGCTGTACGTATGCTAGGAAAATGCTCCAGTTCGTCGCATCGAGCGTACGCATTTTACATTTTGGAGAGGCCGACCATTTTCGCCGGGCTTCACAGCCGTGAATGACCTGACGATGCAGCAGTGCCAGTCAAAGTACGCATCTGACCAACCAAAGTACGCGACCGTCGTGACCACCCCCCCCCCCCGTCCCGGCTCGGGACGCTTCGCTCGCGGCTGGCGGCGCCACCCACCCCGCCGTCCCGGCTCGGGGCGCCTCCCCCGCGGTCGGCCTGTCGCCGAGCACCAAACGGGCCGGATAATGGCGGAGACGGCCCGGCTGTACGCTTCCGTGGCTCCCTCCGCGGGGGAAGTCGAGTGAGTACCTTCACTGGTTTGGTGCGTGTGAGGGTGGGGAGGCGCCCTCCGCCTTGCTGACGCTGTGCTTCGTCTGCGATGACCGGGTGCCCACGGCCGCGGCCCATAAGTGACCATACGGTCCCGCCGTGCTGACGGTGGCGGCCAGCCAGCCCCGCGGTCCGCGCAAGCAAGCTTTGTATTGAGCGGCGCATGATTCACCAGGCATTGGAACGCGCGGTGCCAGATGCGGTGGATACACTGCACGGCGCATACCTTCTGCAACTGACCGCGAACCCACATGGAATCCAGCCTGCCTTTGTCTGACGTCACACGTCGAGTGACGTCAGGCGACGGCCCGCCGGGGCGCGGTCAAGCCCTCCTGGTGGAGCGCTATTTGGGGCCGCTGCCGGCTCTCTGTGCGGCGGCATGCCACCATCATCGGGCCGCCTGACCGCCGCGTCGCGCCGGAGCGCCCGCCGACGGCTGTGCGGGGAGGGGGCCGGCCTCGTAAAGCGGCCGGAGCACCTCCGGCGCCGGCCGACGCAGCCGTCAGAGGTCGGACGAGAGCCGCCCGGTCAGTTTAATCAGAGTGAGCGACGCGTACCTGGTCGAGACAAGGATCGCAACTCAGCGGGGAGTGCCGCTTGAGAGGCGCGGTGCTGTTTCACAGCAACTATAATAGCTCTACATGCGGCGTGTGCAGCATCCACAGCGTGCTGTGTTCCATATGATATGCTTGTCGTACTTGTCCACATCACTAGGGTACATGTTGGTAAGGTAGGCAGTATCTTGGAAATATTTCAGTGATTTGTTTTCAGGTCATTCGAGTGTAGTTACCTCTGTTGAGACTTTTCATGAGGCCTTAAATTTGGTTAGTTTGTTGTTCCTTGGCCAGCCACCGGAGATACCAATTGCATCGATGCGACGCCCTGCCCTAAGCCAGTGACATATATGGCAGCTTGTCGAACGTGGTGTCTCGCATTCTCTCGAGCTGCAAGCCAAAGAGGTGATGACACCTCGAATCCACCATCATCATCACAAAATAAGTCGAATAATTCACCTCTGAGAAATGCAAAGCTGGGCACATCCAGCTCATGCTGACCCTTTCAGTTTCAGATTCTTGTTTGTATTCAAGCTTGCTTGTGGCGCCAAAGATTGTTGGCTCATTACTGGGCTTTCGCAGCGGTAAAAGCCTTGGCTGCGCGCCATCACATTTTCTACGCTGTTTGGCCAGCTATTGTTGCGTCAGGCTGGAGCGCACACCATGGTTAGTTGTTGGTTATTGTTGTCTCACTTTGTTTCGTCGTCGGACTGGAGCCGACATTATGGTTAGTTGTTGGTTAATGTTTTCCTACTATTGTTGCATTGGACTGGAGCCGACATCATGGTTCGTTGTTGGCTATTGTTGTCCTGCTATTGTTGCGTCGGATTGGAGCCGACACCATGGTTAGTTGTTGGTTATTGTTGTCTTACCATTGTCGCATCGGACTGGAGCCGACAGATCATGTGCTACGCGTCTGGCTAAACGGTCCCTCTCTTGTGCAGCACAATGTGCACTACGTCCATTGCGTACGTGCGCATGGGGTCATTTCAACCTACCGGTGATGATTCAGGAAGCATAACTCTTCAAATGAGAGCACGCCCCGCTTGGTCGGTGTGGGGTTTCCTTTTCGCGGGGGCTTCTATCCTTGCATGGACACATTTGTGGAAATATTTTTGCCTAACATGAGCACTGACGGCGGCGAGCGTCACGCCTCTTTTGATGTGGCAGTGCTTCAGTTCGTAACATTACGGCTGAAGACAAAGTGCACAGGTGGCCATATTACGGTTTTCAGGATTGTTGGGATTTTTTCTCCGCTGAAGGTAAAATGCTACTAGACATTAGATATCTGGTAGACCCGGTTAGGAGTGTTCTCCATGAAAGGAAAAATGCTAGCAGACATCAGAGATCTGGTAGACCCACTCCATCATTTACCAGCACTGCGCATTGCCATTTTGCGACGTGGGGCGATGGCGGTGGTAAAAGATATACAATTTGCATCAGCTGTCACGTGGGTGCTTCTAAGACTAAGTCAATAGATTAGACATATCCGGTGACTGATATCAAGCAATTGCTCGAGGGGTCGTAAAATGGGTTGGTCAAAAATATTTTAAAAGCAGTGAGCCTCTGACGTGACATTTGCACGCCCGTCAACACATGTTGCTTGCGCTACTGCCTGCCTCTGTGCGCTGTCCCGGTCTAGCCGGGGTAAGCCTAGTCGACCACATCAATGCGTTTGAAATTATTACGATTCTGGCAGTTGAGCCATTAACACTGCAAATACTGCAATTATTTTTGGTGAATTTTGATAAAAATGAACAGAACGTTAGGCCAATGTAGTTTGAAGGGTCCAATTTCTCTCTCACGGAGCGGCCCTACCAGCTATGGCGTTTTGTATTTTGAGTGGATTTCATGGAAGGTGGCAATGTGCGGTTACCGTTCGACGTTTGCCACACGTATGGACTGCACAGTTTTGGGATATATTAGCAAGTTGAGGCTGGCGCATTTTCCTATACCGTAGAGCATGATGTACGTCATCATTTGCTCTGATTTTTGAGAGTCGACTTCAATCCTGATAAACGCCCCAGAACGGTGGGATCCATGCTTTGCGCAAGATAGTGCCTAGTGGTTTGAGCATTTTTGCCAGTACAGTTTGTTGCATTTTTTGCAGGTTTGATGCAACAGTTTGTTTGCAGATACTTTCATGTATTGGAAACATGTAAATAGTTGTGCTGCTTTTTGTGCAGACCCCTTGAGATAAATGGCGGAAAAAATAATGGTTTTTAGGAAGTGTGTCGGCCGATCTGCACCGGTCCGGGCCGCTGAAGTTGAAATTCTTGTTATGGTTCAAGTGAGACCCACTAATTGGTATACAGCATCGTAGACAATAAGACGTCTTCAAATTGAGAAACAAGTTTCAATGCGCATTCTAACTTGTTCCGAGCGAAAAACATGAACATCGTGCATAAGTTGAGTGCATTCTATCGTCAACAAAATATCGTTCTTTTTGGTTTTTGACGCATCACTTCCGGTATTTTCCGCGAGATAAATTAATGAACCACATAAGAACATAATCCTTTCCGAACGTGTGAAATAGGGAGACGCGTTTGAGAAGAGAAAACCTGCCTGCATTCTCCACGTGAACGATGAGACAGCGTTTACAAACCACAGAATGTATTTCGCAGTAGATTGTAAGTCCTTTGATGCCGTCGCGTTCGACGCATCGGACTCTGACCCCGGCCGTCAGCTGAGCAATTTATGTTCGATATCGTGGTTCACGAACGCACGAATTTATCCGCCGCCGGCGGCGCATTGGTATTACAGCCGGCCGCCGGGGCCGGTCTGTTTTCCAGCCGGCGGAGGCGCAACTTCTGCTTCGATAGCCGCCGGCCGGACCCCGGCCAACAACAACGCTTCTTGACAAGCGTCCTCTCGCTAAGTTACTGTCGCGTGGTTTTGCGAGCGAGTTTTCGCGAGCACTCCCCGAGTTCAGTTCTGTTGCATGTGCCAGCTTTCGGAGGAAGTTTCGCCCGCGCCCGCGCGGCGTGTCACCGTTGTGACAACCCCGCCGCTGCTGCGACGATCTCCTCCGAGTTGCCCCGCGCCAGGAAATCTAGCTCCCCGCGCCGCTCTGTGTGTGACGTCACGCGACGGCGAGAACGAGGTGTTGAGTTGCAGCTATGACGTCAGACGGCGTTGATCATCCTGTCCGTTCGCGCCATGCAAACCATCCTGAACGCGTCAAACATGTCGCCCGACGGTGTTGGCAGCATGCCAATTCAGTGAACACGCTGCGCACCAGTGCACTATATCGTGTGGATGTGTTCGAGAAGAAGCGGGTTCGCGTGTCACAACATTTGTGTTGGTATTCGTGTCCACCGCTGCGGGCCATTTCCGGGAACGCCACCGAGATCGCGCGGTCCCACCAAACCCCAAACGAAAAACTACGCGTCAAATCGGATTATTGCCGATCCAATTCCAACCCGACCGGCGGGCTGCCGGGTCGGCGCGGGGGCACACCTGGCAGGGGCCGCGCGCGGTGCGGCGGGCACGCAGGCCAGGGCAGGGCGCCGCTGCCTGCGACCTGTCGGCGCCGCCGGCGGCGGCCCGGCCGGCCGCCATTAGCTGATGACAGCGGCGATCCCAGCGGGGCAGCTGCATCCGAGCGGGCTGCGTCGGCACGGCCGCCGCGGCGCCCCTGTTTGTCGAGCGCCGCCGCTCCTCCAGCCGTCCGCCGGCGCCGCCCGCGCCGCCGGTCAGAGCATGCAGGCTGCAGCTCTCGGGACCGGCGAAGAGGCAGTGGGAGCGGGGATGAGGTGAGAATGGGATGGAGGCTTGGATAGAGCTGCCCACGGGATGGGGCACGTGGAATGAGCTCAGGGTGGGATAGCAGCGGGAGAAATGGGATGGGTCTGACCTGAGGTTAGTGGGGATTGAGCTGTTTGAGTAGCATGATATATCGGATATTTGCCGGAATAAGGGATGAAGATTTTAGGCAAGGTTCTCACTTCTGTTATGGGTTGAAATACAAATAGGCTGTGCGCAGGGCGAAAGGATGAGCTGGGAATGGGCTGGGTATGGGCGCTGGCGGAGTACCTAAATAAAGCCGTGCGATGGTTAATGGGGTGGGACGAACTGAAAAGCTGGAGATTGACTTGTGAGTGGGTGGGTTGCGACAGTGCTATTGAAGTCAGCCGTCTTTAGCTCCGACAAGAATGATCCATTCGTTTGTGGCTCACGGTGTGTGTGAAGCATTTTCCCGCAGTGCGGGACAATGAGACGCTAAATATACGGCACGTATGAATGTAATGGCGACCCCATCGTTCCAACTGCTGCATTCACACACAGCTCGCGAATGTAACAAGAGGTGAGCAAACAGGAACTAGAGGCAGGCTTTGGAAGTGGCTGATAGAAATATGACGGCGTGATAGAAGCACGAATTTTCGGTTGTGATGGACATCCAGCAAGGGCCAGCAATCGTAATAGAATACTGCTTGCACACAGTTCAAGCCTGATTAGGGAGCTCTCCTCACACGAGCGCAACGCTGCGATTAATGTAATAGCGGACACAGCTTTCCGAATCAAACGACCGTGCATGGAGATGCTTTCACCTATGTTGTGAGTGATGCATACCGCTGAGTGGCGCACTGCACCTGCTTCGTAGCAGCCTACATCAGCCCTGCGTTTGAGTTGGGACGGCAGGATCGAACTCAGGTCGACGCCAGGATGAAGCTTGGGTTATTTGTCCGGCTGGGCCCCTTGACAAACAAATGCGCCAGCGTGCCTGGCTGGAAGCTCACAACTTTGATTCTCGCCACTTGCTCCGTCGCTGGATAGCGTTACGAGAAAAGTTTCTGGAAGATTGGCTGTAATGTGTTGCTGCTCCTGGTCCGTTTTATCAGACACCAACTTTGAGAAACAATTTTTAAAAATACAACTAGCGAGGGATGCCTTGTTTTGAAAACGTTATATTAGGGGCGATCAAAATAGCCAGGGGCAATATGAGACAATGCCGCAAGTCTGGATTCTTGGCAACAATGTGCAAACAACACATCCAGACTATAATCTTGCACAACTTCGAGAATGTGGGGTTGCACGAGGCAGGGCTCTTCGCCCATACTGAAGTTCATGCTCGCATGAAACACGAGCTGACAATGCTTTTTGTGAGACGCGTTTACCTAATTATTCGCAGGCACTCGAAATGTTGTAGCTTTGTTTTCACCAAACGGGGTTGGTTGGCACGACCCTATTGCTAACTCGGCATTGGATGCGCCAGCTGACCAAAACTGCGCTGTCATGACGATAGGTGCTGAACGGTTTCAGCAAATGTCCCTGAAGGTCAGGGGGCGCTTCCCTCCCACCCTCTTGCTCTGGCGCGCTTTAAAAACGGCGTGCGGTGGAATGAGCTAGCTGTCTTGTCAGTCCGAGGATGCCGTTGTGCGAGCAAAAATGCAGGCGATTCACAGTCCAACTGAGCACGTGCTGCAGCGCAGAGAATGCGGCTCAGTGACGGTCAATCCTAATTTGTGAAATTCTTAACCCAGTTGAAAATTCTTAATTTTTAAAAATTCTTGAAACAAAAAAGTGAAATTTTTATTTTGTATCCAACGCGTGACTCGCTTTCCGCACTGGCCATTTGCTGAGTGGGCTGACCTGCGACCGTTCCCAGCAGCCGCCATCATGGTCCAGGTGATGTAAGGCAGGACGGACCTTGCCAGCCATTACAACACGTTTAACTTTCTTCGCTAATCCTGCCGCCTATAAGTGAGATGTGGGCTGTGTCATTACCTGCTTACCTTAGGTGAAAGCAGAGTGGAATGCGCGCTATGGGCAATACAACGCTAAAAAAAACTAGTTCAGTGTAGGGCAATACGCGCTAAAAAAAACTAGTTCAGTGTAGCAGCGGGTTTCGCTCTAAAGTTTGCTTAACGTGGGAAACACAGCTCACTACAACTTGTGTATCATTACGCAACAGTCAGTCCAAACAAAATACAGATAGTAGAATCACAATTCCAATGATCAGTGCATCAGGCTGCTCACGTAAAGATGGACGAGTGAATCGTTCCTCAGTGTTTAATGGCAGCTCATGTTTAATTCCGCGCTTCCTTAACCAGTGAAAGTCATTGCCCAACAGATGTATGGTAGGCAGAGACACTAGATGCCTACTATTTTAAACAATCGTTTCCCCAATCGCTGTACAGAATAAGACTTTCCCAATCGCTGTACAGAATAAGGATAAGCTTTCTCCATGGGAGGAGCATCTTCAAATGAAACTCATCATTGGTAAAGCTGAGGAATGGGAGGCTACTGCCTTTACCAAACCAAATCGTTTATGAACAACATTGCTGCCAAGGCACGCCCCATTTCTGCGCGATTTCACACACAGCTGCAATACATCATACTCCGTTTATTGCGCGTCACATAGATTTACAAACGGAACGCGTCAATGGCAAAAAACACGCGGCGGTTGACGCAACTTAATGATGTTGCTGTGCGGAGATCACATGCCATCAAAGGCGGATGGGCGGGGTATGACATTAAGTAACTTATTGCGGACGGTGTGCTGTTTCCACGCCCTCTGATTTTGGTGAACACTACCTACCGTACTCTACCTTCTTTACATACCCTGATCAACGTCATTTTTCATTCCAAGGGTAACAATTGTAGCCGGAAAGCATTCCTTCCCAGTTCATAACATATTGTAGTCGCTTCGGTTTCGAAAAAAGTGAGTGAAAAGTCTGTTTTCCGTAATCGCTGGGAACACAAAATAAAGTAGCATATGCTGCAAACTTGAGGAGCAGGTTCACGTTTTTCAGTAATATGTATACTTCATTGATTCTTACCATGCCAATGAGACACACAGCTATACGCAACAGCGAAGTGTAAAAATTAAGGCAAAGGTCACGCGACGACCTTGGAAAATTGACAATTTGTATGGTTGTGTACAGACAGTTTGACAATTTGTACAGAAATGTACAGTTTGTAAAATTGGAAGTCCACATCAATAGTTGGCGGAAGGCAGTGCTTTTGCTTTTGGACATTTGTTACGGGCATATGAATGGTTGTTCAATGACAAAATATGTATGAACCCACATATGGCAAACAGAAAGAAACACTTCGCAAAAAAGTATAGGAAATGATTCGGCACGGCACAATATGGTGCAACTTTCTAGATATTGAAGAAAAACACGATTGTCGGCAGGCCCGTCGTCTTCAACCTGCATACTTCTGGTTGAAGGCGATGTACATATAGGCGATATCATCGCCAATATGTCCAGCATACTTCTGGAGGGCTTTACACAGTGATTATTATTTACACTATCCATATAAATGCATGCATCAATCGTAGCCAGCGATTGACCACTGCACAATGTTAAACTAGCGCGCTCGTATTTTTACTCTTTCAAATTATACATATTTACCCAGATTCCAGCCCATGCGCTTTGCTGTCACTGAGACCTCACAACGCACTCAGCAGCGGAGGGCATATGGCGTCACCTGCCTCTCACCTCGGCAGGGAAGGCGGGCACCGCGGAGAACCAAATCTCGTTGGTCTGATCTCCCAGACGCGCAACTAAGCCGTCGCATTATCGATACCCACCGCATGCGCGCGTGGCAGCAACGCTCGTTCAAGTCAGTATTGTGAGTCTTCGGGCCTTCTCGTGTTTGAAACGTTAAATGAATCTGCCGGGTGCGATCCTGTGATGTCATGAATAATGACGTAAGGACTCTGTTTATATTCGCTGCGGCCTTCGATAGCTTCATCGTGCAGTGACGTATGCCTGATATGTCAGCTAATCTGGGAACGCGCTCCACAACAACTCCAGTGTTTACCATGGCGTTCGTCCGTGGGGATGTTTTTTATGCAGCGGGGTGATCAACGCCAGAGAATACAAGGTTTTCCATTGCTTTCTTTACAGTCTACGGGAATACTGTATATCCCTATAGCCTATGGGGACAACGCGTCCTAGGCTACAAAAACGTAACAATGCAGGCCTATTCAAAAGGCCAGGGACATCGGTTGGGAGGGCCTGCCTCTGACAATAGAGTTTGGACCCGGGTTGAGTAGTAAGTGTTCTTCTGAAAATACTGCAAACGAGAAGTATGCGTAATGCTCTGAAAAGACGCATCTTAAAGGCAGGAGTACCAAAGTATGTAGAGCATTTCGAGCACTTAAGAGGTTTAGAGCCAGCTACAAAAGACCGAAAGTCTAGAAGCATGTCTCCCGTTAATGAGGCCTCCGAAATATGCGCACCTTTAAAAATGGTTTTAATCACGCACGGCGGTTCTTGCGAGTGCTTCGTGTCCAGAAATACAAAAAGCTAAGCCGGCTCCAGGTTATGGCTAGTTGAGTCGTTTGTTTCAGAAAGATAACTAAATAAATGAACCATTTGATAAACAGAAACGGCAATGTCTCAGCACCAGTTGGCAATGCTAGTCTTAGTCTTGTGAATTGTGTGCACCCTGTAGATATGCTGTGCTATGTAATTGCGAGCAATATAGATACCAAACATAAAGGTTTAAACAATTTGGACCAGAAATTCTTGTTTTGTTTTCGGCTCCGAACCGCAGTATGATGTCTTCGTCCAGCGGTTCAGCTCAGCTCGGTCAGAGCGAGACGTGTAACGACGCGGCGATCTGTATTGGACCGAGTCCAGTGGCGTCCTCTCCCTGCTATCCCAGGCAGACACGACATAACGTTTAGTCCGGGTGAACAACCACTCATAACTCAGCTTGCATCATACACGCACCTATCACGCGTCCCGTACGGTCCGCCACGGGACGGCGGTCAGCGCCCGCGGCGATAGGCCGCAGCCCACAGCGCGGCCGAGGCCCCGCCGCGACAGCCACGGGACGGCGGTCAGCGCCCGCGGCGATAGGCCGCAGCCCACAGCGCGGCCGAGGCCCCGCCGCGACACGGCAGGGACGGCATGCTGTGCCGCGGGGCCGGCTGAGCGTGCTCACAACACGCAGGTTGCAACGACAGCTAAGGCTTGAAGAAAAGAGTCGGCGTAAATGTGATAGATTTCTATCATGTGCTGATTTTCAGCTGAATTTTCCGAATGAGGGCTGTAGGCCGCAAGCAGCTTTATAAAGCTATTTTCTGTTAAAGCTGTTTTTCGAGCGTAAATCTTTGAATTTCCTTCTACTGCTGGAAAGTGGAACGGGCCTAACCTTTTCTGAAGATGTCATTCCACAGTGGCGTTCGCACCTATCGTTCTTTCTTTTTTCGTACCTTTTGTTTTCGTTCGACGGATTTGTTATTGTTAGGTCACTGGAACATTTCCAGCCACTTGCTTGCATTTCCAGCCACTGCACAACTTGGCTCAAAACTATATGAGACGGGCTATAGCGGCCATAGCCATGAACTGCTTGCAAAGGCAGCATTCAGTTATCTCCCAGGTGTCATGTCCATTGTGGATGTTATCACCAATAGCGGAGACGAAAGGTGGAACAATATTCAAACCGTACTTACAAAGCCCGCATAATCACACATACTTCCTCAAACAGGCCAGGTATCAAGGCATCTCACAGGATTACGTTCCGGAGACATCTACTAAAGATCCCACCCATCCTGCTTGGCATAGTCCGTCCTCCTCACCCGACCCTCTGACCTCATCCTTGCAAGCCTTCCCCGGGCATCATCTACTCCTCGCCTGAGCACGTGACGCTTCCCGGACATTCGCACCGCGCGTGAACGTCCCTCGCTGCCCGACGGTCCGGGCGCGGCCGACTCGGCCGCCCCGGCCGGACGGGCGCCGCGCGTGAACGTCCCTCGCTGCCCGACGGTCCGGGCGCGGCCGACTCGGCCGCCCGGCCGGACGGGCGCCGCGCGTGAACGTCCCTCGCTGCCCGACGGTCCGGGCGCGGCCGACTCGGCCGCCCCGGCCGGACGGGCGCCGCGCGTGAACGTCCCTCGCTGCCCGACGGTCCGGGCGCGGCCGACTCGGCCGCCCCGGCCGGACGGGCGCCGGCGTCGCCCGCCTGTCTGTGGAGCCAGCGCGCGGGTACGCGGGCGCGGCACGCCCGGCCGCTTGTCGTGAGGCACGACGGCGACGCACCGCGGTCCGCCAGCGACGATTTGTCGGTTCGACGGCCGCTGCTCTGTCGCCGTCCCCTTCGATCGGCCGCGGTCGTCGCTCGACACGGCGGCGGCGGTGGCGGAGCGTGGGCGGAGGCGAACCCTGCCCGGAGGGCGGGCGGACCTATGATTCATGGCGGCAGCGCAGCCTTAGAGGCCAGGTCAGCAGGGGAGGGGAGGATGTCGTTAGGTGGGGTGCTAATGGTGGCCCCCGCGTAAGCGCGGCAAATGAAGATGGCCCGACTTGACCTTCTGGCGGTCGGGTCGATAGCGGGTGTCGGCCTGCCTCTCTGACGCTCCCAACATCTGGCATGGAGACGAGCAGAACCGATGGGAAGCAAGCAACAGCCCTGTACGCTGCTGACACTAAAAGGCGATCGTTTCGCATGTTTCTGATATGAGCGGGACAGTTTACCTCGGGATGTCCAACGCCGAATCAACTCTGACATGGATTTAAACTTAACTGACATCATGCATGCATGCTGTGGTACATCTGCACCAGATTGCTACCAGGTGACGTTGGCTATATAACGTGAAATCGTTGCGGTTCGATCAGTCGCGAGCGTTCGCTACCGGTTCGTTCAAGTAAACACAACTGCGAGGCTTGTGTGCCCGCCTCGACAAACCGCTCACCCAGAAGCGAGCTTTTCCTTTAAGGACCTCTCCAGTGCAGAAACGCGCCGGCTGCTGCGACTGTAGTCGCTTAATCCCGTTGCAAGAGCCGGTGAGGGCTCTGGAATCCCTCCGCTGCCCAGATGATTGCCGATCACGATACTGAATGGGTGCTGCAAGCAGAAACGCCAATGCAGGTTCTAAACGGCGAAGCCTTCTTTGAAAGCCCTATCCCCATTCCAGGTTACCGGAACCTTGATCACGTGACTCGAAGAGCGTACGAAGAGTTTACCCATGGCGCTCACAATTTTTAATAATTGTATGTAGCATTTAAAGG
The DNA here is from genome assembly GCF_011947565.3 of Pollicipes pollicipes. Classification (NCBI taxonomy): domain Eukaryota; kingdom Metazoa; phylum Arthropoda; class Thecostraca; order Pollicipedomorpha; family Pollicipedidae; genus Pollicipes; species Pollicipes pollicipes. Next base: position 48,369,685 of record NW_023597054.1, on the reverse strand, counting down.
TTTTTCTGAATTTGCCCACTTTTTGTCTCGTGCCAATGTGGACAGAGTACGCAGCTCTTTCCACGCCCCCAAGTACGTCTCGAAACTAATATCCATCCGAGGGCCACACCAGCCGCGATTCTGCAGCAGCCACAAACCCAAAGAGCCTCATCGCCCGACAGAACAGCGGGCCCGACAACAGTCACGTGTCGGGATCTCAGGGTCGCGCGCGCAGACGGCGGCGTCGGCCGAGCCCGGGCAGTGGGCAGGGGCAGTGGCGGCAGGGGTCGGCTCGCAGCGTCGCGGCGCAGACGGCGGTGTCGGCCGAGTCCGGGCAGTGGGCAGCGGGCAGTGGCGGCAGGGGTCGGCTCGCAGCGTCGCGGCGCAGACGGCGGCGTCGGCCGAGCCCGGGCAGCGGGCAGCGGGCCGCGGCGGCAGGAGTCGGCTCGCAGCGTCGCGGCGCAGACGGCGGTCTGGGCCGAGCTCGGGCAGCGGGCAGCGGGCAGCGGGCAGCGGCGGCAGGGGTCGGCTCGCAGCGTCGCGGCGCAGACGGCGGCCTGGGCGCCCGGGAGCGGGGGACGACACGCGGCAGGCGTTAGAGCCGCGCACCGTGAAATCGCATTACGTCTTCACGCTACAAGCTCCAGCACACAGATGACCTTCTGACGACTACATGGTCACACCGCGGACGAAGGATGATGTCTCATGGGAGGGGCGCTGTCCACGTTTCGTGCTTAATATTCAGGATCCGTAGCTTGCATCATGTTTTAGTGAATAATTTCAGTGGCTTTCCTAACGCATATTTGCAGCGGCTCCATGTATTTTGCAGCACGTTATCTTGGGACCAGAATGATGATCTTTCTCTGCATGTCCAAAAAGGTTTCAAGCGTGCGACGGCGGTCCTCTGGTGCTCGCTTCAGACGTGTTCCTGTCAGGAGACCTGCTCCAAACGTGCGAACTTCAGGAGACTCCCTCCAGCCGCACCTTACCACAGCCAGAGCCCCGAGGCGGCGGTGCCTTCCCGCCACCGGCCCACCGCTACGCGTATCGACGCGGCGGCCTCGTCGGTCGGCGCGGGGCGGCGCCGCCGGCGGCGCGGGGTCAGAAGGCGTACGGAGGCGGCGCCGGCGGTGCCGCTGCGGGCCGGTCCGGACGGCAGCGAGCTCGCCGCCCTGCAGTGAGCGCGCGGTGGCGCCAGCGTGCGCGGTAGTCCTCACGGGAGGACGACGGAAGGACGAGAGGAGCCGCGCTGCAGGTACGGCGGGAGGATCGGGCAGTGGCCGGGGCGCGGCTGCGGGCGAAGGTCGGGGTCGCGGCGGGCTTGTACGCCGCCCAGACAGTTGTAAACGATGTACTGCTTACTGCGATGGCGGCGGGGACGAGGGACCAGTCGTGATTAAAATTCCGGTGCTGTGTAAGTGTAGCTAGGTGTAGCGAGGCTAAGCCCAAGATCAATGATGAATGCAGCGATGCTATGCTACGTTTCGGAACTGGTTTTCGCTTCCATTATCACTGTTGCCTTCACTTCATAATTTTGAGCACTTATTCACTCGAACACAGTGAGCCACCCACTTGAAGTAGACGATGCAAACCACTTACCTCTCTTAAAAAAACCACAAATGTTGTGTAACAAAGCGAAGAGAACATTTTACTAAGCGACGACTGTAGAAGCAGCTCCTTTATCAGTCAAATTTCCGCGCGCAGGGTGATAAGCACATGGAAGTACTGAAAAACCCATAAGAACGGATGTTCAACAAGCCTCACAGCTGCAAGTGGCGCACCCAGATGCACAATGCCGCGTCATAAGGTTCGTTTTGGAGGGACGCCGCTTGTATTCGGTTCGCTGGCACACCTGCCTCTTCCCACCTCGACAGTGCAGGCAGCACAATGGGATTACGTGATACCGCAGTTGTTGAGTGGGATTGGTGGGACTGGCCACGGTATGTGTCGCGGAATGAGGGCATGAATGCCCAGCACTACTGATTGGAACGGCGTCACATGAAATGAGGGTGCCCCGCAGCGTTGTGTACCATCCATAGGGCTGGTGCAGCGACATCAATGTCTGTGGCTAGAATGTACGGCATACCATATAAAAATGCATTCCCCAGCTTCGGCACCGGTCGCTGGCAAAATTACGACTGTAGCCAACTTGCGCTATTCTGCTCGTCATGAATATCACATAGCACATGACGGCGAGTCCATGCATTGGCACACCATGGCAGAAAATTATGCCCAGCTTCGAGTTGAAGGTGTACGAGGCTCAGTACGATTCCGTACGCTGAAAGTGATTAGGGTCTCCTGTACTCGTGTCATATTTCTGAAAAAAATATTGGGGTTTACGTAACGCGTGCCAACGACTGGTGATAAGCATTGCGTGCGTCCTAGCCCTGCTGCTGGTCATATACAAATAAGAATGTATAGGATCTATGTTTACACACTTTTTCAGCCTGCGCCCATGACCTATAGAGTGTGCAGGGGGATATTCCCTTAACAATCCAGCACCACCAACATATTTACTTTGTTAAATAAATTTCTTAAGAATAGTTTGCATGGACGGTATGAGGTTCAGGGAACCTGTTTAGTACAGCTTGTTATGTGTATCCTCAACTCACCACCGACGTTGGTGTTATTCTGTGCAACGAAGAATTTTGCCTCTGCACTTGTGCCGTACAGGAATATGGAGAGTTTTACGTGCCACACAATGCTGCGACAGGACCGCCCCAGTTCTGAGTTGACCCTCGTTGGCCAGTTGCCAACTGACCTTTCCATTTCAGTCGGGTCAAACAAGGCTCCTGGTATTCGTGCCCAGTGCTATTGGCTTGCGAGTCTAGCATCTTTCCCCGGACAGTTGCTGGCAATTATTGTAATTGCCTTCCACGAGATCTACCACGTAGACGGCAGACGTGGATAAAAGACACGACTGGTCACGTAACAGTAATATGCCCTTGAGACATGGCACATTAGTTGTTATGTATTCCACCCACGTAAGCTGGTGGTGCCGCACTGCCATGCAGATGGCTCCCAGGCGTGTTCCTAGTGTCACGGGCACGCGCTGAACAATCTATGCCACGCAAGGCGATGGAGAGAAAGAAATCAAAGCTAACTTTGAGGAGCTCAGGCAGACAGTCTGAGATTTCCACGCGGACGATGTAGGAGTGCACGCTGAGACAAATAAGGAAACCTGTCAACCATCAAAACAAGCATATGCAGCCAATGGAACTGCCCTCCCCCCCCCCAAAAAAAACAACAACTAGGAATGAAATATGGATAAGCAATGGGGCCAGCCATAGAGCACGAACAATGAAGCAAAAGAACGTGCCTTCCAAACTTCATTCATTCCAAAATAAGCTCAATAAGCCTCCTAACCAATGCTCGTGAATTGATAACCAAGGCGAGTCCAGGCCCCGGACCTCCAGGCAGCGTCCGGCCGCCGTGCGGCGTCAATCGCGGCTGGTACCTTGATTGTGGTGCGCATTCAGAGCAGTAAGCACGTGCTCTGGTCTGACCCACCACCTGTTATTCGCCCATCGTGTAAGCGCGCTGTGTTTGGTTTACAGTCGATGTTATAGCGTCATAAAAGCACTGTCCCAGTGGTAGCCCGCAGCTACGGGAGGCGCCCGTAAGTTAAACAGCGGTTTTATGTGGTTAGCTCGAACTCACGAATTGCAAACAGCTCGGAGTTATAAGTAAAGAATGCCGGGATTGATCATCATCAATCAGGGAGATGCTGCGTTCATTTGGCTAGTCAGCATGTGCTATGTATTTTTCTGGAACTGAATCCCATGAGAAACAAGTTTTTGTAAGTCTGTTCGCCATCAACGGTGGCGACAGACTTACAATTGCGATACACTTACAATTGCGATATGTTTTTTTACAATTACAATTACAATTGCGACTTACAATTGCGATATGTTTTTTGTAAGTCTGTCGCCATCAACAATTGCGATACAAAGGCTCGACAGATGTGGGGGAGGAAAAACAGAGCTTAAGTCGACGCCCGTATTATTCGCTAAACTTTGTCAGTGTGTGCGGACTGCGGGCGTTCCTGAGGCGTCTGTTTTACGTTAGCTCCGCCAGAACCGAGGGCGCCACCTATCAGCATGAGGCATCCCTCTGAGCAGGGCGCGTGTCGAACCGGAGTCCATGTCCAGGGGCCAGACAGCCCGGGCATGCCGAAGCTGACAGTTACAGCACAATATCGTCGTTGCATGGTCATATGCCAGCATTGTTGTGTCTGATAGGCACCAAACGTTGGACGAGCTCCTTAAGCTCTGCAGGCTCGTTCTGGCTCCGCCTCTTTTCACGGTGCGACACGAGCGCCAATCACGAACGCCTAGTTGGCTGCTTTGTCGTCTATTTATACTAACGCTGAGGAACTTAATATTGCACTATTGCCTGACATGATGGCTAATATGACAACTTTCCTCATCGTTTGATTACAGTATTTTTCATCGTTTGGATGATTGACTCACGTATGCGATGGTCCGCTAACACCTATACGCTACAAGAGGGCTCCACATAGGCGCTGGATTCTGGAATTCTTTCCAGAATGGCGGGAGCCACTATTCCACACACACTTGTTTGCTCTCATAATGGCCTTATAATGCTCGCGTACGTCAATGAGACTTGACCAATTCGTCAGTTTATGGGCCAGTCTTTGGAACTTCAAGTGGGAACATTTTTAGTAAATGCGAGCGATCCACCCCATCCTGGCATTTACTGTAGCACCGGTTTGCTTCACGCGATCTCTGGCACCTCTTACGAATCTGTGGACAGCCCGATTCCAGAGAGCACCCCAGAGATACGCTGACAGAGCCCCAGTGTGTCTCCAGCGTACTTAGTGTCTGCTGTTCAAGTGCAACGTTTCGGTGGTTGCGACATGAACGAAGAACAAACACCGGGCCGAAATGGGCTCATGCAATTTTACTTTATGCTACGCATTGAACGTCGCGGATAGTTAGTGCTTATTGGCTGACAAAGTTTGAGGCTTCACTGGCGCTCCATGATGGGCCCAATTTATCCAACGGTCTTTCGTGAACTGCGCGGCACAACTAAGCGATCCGTGCCACAACTTCGTGACCCGTCTCATGCTGGAAGGTTTTGTACTTTGTGTAAGTGGCTCGTTGACTGATGGCCCATTTTCTGAGCTAAAAACTCCTAAGTTAGTTTGGAAACATATTGCTCCGCGTTGATTAATCGCCAAACGTTGGTTTCAAGATCTAGAAATAACAGCATAATGAGAGGGCTAAGTGAGAGCGCTGCATATTGGCTAGTTGAGAATGTTTTCCTTTCTGCTTGTGTCCGGCAAGGTAAGAGTTCTCCGGCGATGCTATCTTTCAAAAAAATTCAAACAATAAAGACGCGTTGGCTCACCGATAAAACTGAAGGTTCTCTGTATGCCGAAACAAGACAGTTTGTGAACCAAATTGTATGCGGTACGTATTTCATAACACGTGTGACCATGTCAGCATCTTCATGTCTGGGGCGAAGCAGCACATAACGCAAACATACACACATTAAACAGGGTTTCCCCAGCACATTAGACAGGTTTTCTCCAGCACATTAGACAGGTTTTCTCCAACACAATGGGAAGGTTTCTCAGTGATGTGTTTCATAGAATAGGACAGCATATCTGACATTGGCCTTCTTTCTGGAAAATATCAGTTATCCGAAATAATCGTTTCCCATCATCAAAAAGCTGTTAAGAATAGTGCGCTTGTTGAATCCTAATTTTTAATTGGTCCTGTTAACATCATCAGATGACATAGGCACAACTAAACATAACAAATATATTCAAAGCGTTCGTGGTCACATCGGCTCAAAATTGCACTTCTGCGTTCATCTTGCTCAACAAAGATCATTTCGTGTTATTAACAGGCTGCTATCATGTCCAGAACTAGTGGGTACTCGGCATCATGGCGGATACTGGTAGTCTTAACCCAGTTTTGTAACCATTCCCCACCCCCTACCCCCCACCTCCCCAACACACACGTTTTACGGCCTATTTCTAGATGTCAGAGGCTGACATCCTATAACCTTAATGTGCAGGCACACTGTGGTACTGCGAGGTATCAGCCACACGAGACGGAGGTATATGTGTCAGCCAAATAGCCGTCAGTTAGCTGCTGAATGGCTGCGATAGTTGGGGAGCAAATCACAATATCATATAAATTGACAACCAATACAAATGTCTTCGGCGGCAAAGTACTTTTCAGGCAGTGCACCACAGTTGTTTGCGTTCTGTTAAATCCTTCGCACATATAAACTGATGCAGGGCTATTGTTCTAAGGCAGGGTAAGGTCCTGGACCTGGACCAAATATGGAATACATCTTGAAGACAAAGCTTACTTATATCGGCGCTTTGTCTGCTTTAACATATGTCTGCTGTGTACCACAAATGAGACAGAGTATCACGACTAAGTCAGGGATGTTTGGTATGTGTCTACGGTTGTCTGGAACCAGCGACCATTTACGATGGTACAGTTATATGAATATACTTGTATTATAATATACACATCCTTACGTAATGCGTGAGCAGTATTTTGTATGTGACTATGGTTGTCTGGAAACGCTTACATGCTTTTCCAGACAACAACCATGTGTGAAACTACAGTTATATGGATATGCATATGTCAGAATATACCCATCCTTTTATAAGCACGAAAAATGTCTGGCTACGGAAGACGAGGACGACCAAATTTAGAAGCTATACCCAATTCGATAGAACAGCTAACTATATTGGCAATGATCTTCCAGAATTTCAGATTCTCCCAGATATTGAGCAGCAGCAGTGACTGGAGGCAGTGTGGCGCGAACATGTCAATAGTGGATCTATTTCGAGTTTTCATCGCTGCTTCAGGAAATATTAGAAATGTTCCATGGGGAACCATGATGAAAAGAGTGCTTTTGATCAGGGCTCATCGCGTTATCAAACGCACCGTCGAGATCGTGGACGCAACTTAGAAGTCTGGAGATTTCCGGCGTGCCTTGCGGAAGAAATGCTGAGGCAGTGGCACGTGCGAGTTTTGCGCGGTAGCAATATATCTACAAATTGGTGCAAACCGACGAAACACGTAAGTAGGGTGTTCGACTGAGAACAGCCAACCGTTATTTTACCAGGAGTTACTAGTTAAACGGCAATATTAGGCAACCATTAGGATTTGCTCTCACAATTTTCGACGCCTGCAGACAGCGGCCATGATCACGAGTGAGCCATGTTATGCAATAATTAAGTTCCCGCATGCGAACACCCGATACAGGCTACCATACGAAGAGCTGCTGGCAACACAGACTGCTGAGCCGATATGTCCCGATGGCCTGCGCCGAGTGCAAGGTTAGAAAAAGGCTGAACCGATATGCCCCGACGGGCCGCGTCGAGTGCGAGGTTGGAAATAGGCTAAGCCGATATGTCCCGATGGGTCGCGTCGAGTGCAAGGTTGGATATAAGCTAAGCTGATTTGTCCCCATGGCCTGCGTCGAGTGCAAGGCTAGAAATACGACTACCGCGAACATCAGCGCAGTCGTGCAAGCTCCACTATCATAATATCCTTAACACGATACCGGCAAATGCTGCCCGAAACATGGGTGGCTATGCTGAACGGTTTCTTTTACTGAATACCGATATATAGATGCTGAATTTCTCACTGAACTACTTCTAAGGAAGTGATTTATTACAGGTCATTGGTTTTCAACGAAGAAGCTGGTGAACTTTTCGAATCAAACCGTCCCTGAAGCACTGTTCAGAAGACGTTCCAGTGCAACGTTGTGCGCTTGGTCCCGAATAAAAATTTCAGACGTATAGCGTCTGATCGTGACCGAAATCCATGTAGACATTAGCCGGATAGGAGGGTAGCGTCTGGTTGACGGCCGGATAGGAGGGCAGCGCCTGGTTGACCGGTTGGCTGGCAATGTGCGGTCCTAACCACCCTGGCTGAGGTTGCCAACGTGCCCGACACCTTGGGCTTTAACAGGATGTTCCCGCGCAACCACCCGAAAGCTGCTCCCCCCCCCCCCCTCTCCGCATCTACTCATTAACCCATCCCGTCGGGAGGGCCGGCGTCTTTCTCGATGACAGTGATGCTAAGCTGGGGTGCCCGCGTCGCCAGCATTTATCGCCCACATCGATTCCACGTCGGCTGCGCTGGGTGGTGGCGGCCTTCCCCAATGCGCGGCCTTGGGTGGGCCGGTGGTGTTTTTGGTGGATGCGGTGTTTGCTGAGCAAATAGCGTTGACCGCGGGTGTGGGAGCGGTGCGTGCTCGGCGCGACGCGTCTGGGACGGCGCGCGCGAGCTGCGGGCTTACGAGCTGCACCAGCTCAACGTTCGTCGAAACAGGGACGAGGCGGCAAAAAAGAAGAACGGAACAAAAACAGGGAACGGTCCTGGTCGGGACGGCGGCAAGACTGGGCCAAGTCACACCAAGACACAACTCACTGTCTGCCAAAACGGCCTCCACTGCGCACTGCGACTGGACGGAGCTCCAGCCAGTACAGTGCCACAGGTAGCGCCCAGGCTTGCACCTCCTTACCTCATCCACCTCCCGACCACTTATCCACTGACGCATTGCGTTGCATAGCCGATCAATCTCCCACACAATCGGTCAATCAATCGATCCACCAATCCGTCATTAATCAGAGCCAGTTCAGCCGCCCAGTCACGCACCCTGAAGCACTACTTGGCGTACGGCAGGCTTTGTCTTGACTCTGTCCTGATCCGCCGCGGCTCTGCCCGGCGCCCAGCGGGCTCGGCATTCGTCGTGTTTTGATGTGGGTTGAGCTCTGACCTGAAACACAGTGCAGGCGATGTCTCGGTCCGGTTGTTTTGCTCAGTGGGCTCCGTTTCGTCAAACAGTGAGCTACATGTGCAATATACATATATACATATATATGCATACATACATACATACATAAATACATAGATAGATAGATAGATAGATAGACAGATAAATAGATAGATAGATATATAGATAGATAGATAGATAGATAGATAGATAGATAGATAGATAGATAGATAGATAGATAGATAGATAGATAGATAGAGGGAAAGAAAGATGAAGAAAGAGGGATATATGTACGTGTGTAACATTGTATGATATACACATTAAACATCTCCCTATATCCTTTCTCTCTCTTTCTCTTGCTCTTTCTTCTTATTTCTCTTTCTCTCTCTTGCTTTTTTCCTTCTTTCTTTCTCTCTTCCTTCTCTCTCTATCTCTCTCTCTCTCTCTCTCTCCTTCTCTCTCTCTCTCCTTCTCTCTCTCTTTCTCTCTCTCTTCCTCTCTTCTCTTCTCTCCTCTTCTTCTCTCTCTCTCTCTCTCTTCTCTCTCTCTCTCTCCTCTCTCTCTCTCTCTCTCTCTCTCTCTTCTTTCTCTCTCGCTCCTCTTCTCCTCTTCTCTCTCTCCCCTCTCTCTCTCTCTCTCTCTCTTCTCTTTCTCTCTCTCTCTCTTTTCCCTCTTCCCCTCTTCTCCTTCTCTTCTCTCTTCTCCTTTCTTCTCTATCTCTCTCTCTCTCTCTCTCTCTCTCTCTCTTCTCTCTCTCTCCTATCTCGTCTCTCTCTCTTCTCTCCCTCTCTCTCCTCTCTCTCTCTCGCTCTCTCTCTCGTCCCTCTATTCTCTCTCTTCTCTCTCTCTTCTCTCTTCTCTTTCTCTCCTTCTCTCTCTCTCTCTCTCCTCTTCTCTTCTCTACTATCTACTCTCTCTCTCTCTCTCTCTTTTCTCTCTCATCTCTCTATCTCTCTCTCTCTCTATCTCTCTCCTCTCTCTCTATCTCTATTCTCTCCTCTTCTCTTCTCTCTATTCTCTCTCTCTCTCTCTCTCTCTCTCTCTCCTCTTCTCTCTCTCTTCTTTCTCTCTCTCTCTCTCTCTCATCATCTCTCTCTCTCTCTCTCTCTCTCTCTCTCTTTCGTAAAAGTTTAGAGCCCCACGTTGCCGTGAGCCCCAAGCCAAACTTACCTGGATGCATTGGTTTTGTTTAGTTTAGATTAGAGCCCTTTCAGCCAGTTTTGATCCTTTCAGGGTAATGGTATGAAGGAAAACGGATAGTGGTGAGGAAGAAAAATGGATAATGGTGTGGAAAAACTGCATGCACCTGGCGCTCCCGTGCCGCCGTTTAGCCTACACAGGGACGTGTTGTGCTACTGACGCTCGGCGCGGGTTTCCCGTCAGGGCACTAAAGCTCACTCATGACTGGCGCATATAGCTCGTCCGCGACACACGGGACGCGTGAGGATGCAGGATGAAGTGAAAATAGAAAAAGAAGGGCAGATAACATGGATACATTCAGGCGAAAAGCAGCATCTTGAACCACCAGGAAGACGCTTGAGAAGAAAAGCCACTGTTTATTTTAAAAATCAGTCATCAGGCGTTTTGTAAAGCATGCCGGCCGACGATAGACGTCTTATACGTTAGAAAAGTAATGTATAGTTTCCTCCTCACAGCGTACCTACTTTTCTCTGAAGCAATTTCAATCGCAACAAACTGCCGCATTACCAGCACTGATGTCTACGTGATGGCCGTGCCGCTAATACAATGGCCCATTCTGCCAGACATCTCTGAACGTATGGCGTTGGCCGCGCTCGGCGGGCTTGTAAGTGCACATGAGTGAAACCCTCCGTAATCTGGGGAGTGGACCCCTAATTTTTCTCATCATATGATATTGCACTAATATAAGGGCGCAGCATTTGCACTGTCCCAGTGCATAGCTCATATGTATTGATACTGTCTCAATACATGCACTTATATAAGGGCGCAGCATTTGCACTGTCAATACAAAGCACATGACCGAAGGGTAAACGTGGTTGACCTTAACTTTGTGGTCTCATGATTGACCTCGGGTAAGGGGGCAATGCCCCCTCCCTCCGAATATTATTTTCAGAATAACTTCTGAATAGATGCAGTGTGGTGTAAATAACTGAATAGCCAATTTTTCAGTGTAATACAATTATAAATACCCTGTAAGGTCGCTACCGATTAGCACACCATAGTCAGGTCATGACTGTCAGAGAAGGTATTTGCTTTGGAATCGTGAAATCTGATGCGACGATGTATTTTTATACAAAGTTATCTGTTTTGGAGATGGTCTCTGAGACAATAAATAAATTTGTATCGGGATTATGGATAATTCCATTAACTTTGGGTTAGGTAAGTAGGTCAAATTAAGGTCAAAGCAAACAGCTTGATTGCTGAAAAATCTACATGGAGGTCTG
>NW_023597054.1:48307336-48358495 GCF_011947565.3 Pollicipes pollicipes | reverse complement strand
TGTAGTTTGGATCTCTTGATACCAATTTTGTATGGGTTTTGGGCTAAATAATGGGGATCACGTCAGGGAACGCGAGCTTGCACCGGCAATAGTTATGCCAAGATTATGAGGTAAAAACAAAGTGCTGTTGTTTCGGGTGCTTGTAGCAATCATGTTATCGGTATTGTAAGCCCGCAAGATGCAGTTTTGTAAAATGCATAGGTGAGAATGAAGGGGAAGGGGGGAGGTGCCGAAATAAAAATGGCTGTGCTGCCTTCAAAGCACTTAAAAGTTTTCTCCCAGATTGACGCAATTTTTCGTAAGCTGGCAGCAGAGGTTGTGGCCTCCTCAAAATCATTGTTTGGGGACCAGGCCCCCCAAATCATAATAAATGAAACTGGACAAAATGATGCCTAAAATGGGAAGCTGTATCTCTGGTTAGGAGGCCTGATCCTCCCCCCCCCCCCCTGAATAGATCTAAAACCTTAAGGCTGGCTATGTTACTATGCCTTTATCTGATAAGTCTGTAAGGTGTCTCAGTCAACCGTCATGCAGTGTTTGATGGCCAGCAAATGAAACTACAGCACAAATGAACGTCCGAAACTAAAATCCTTGATGGTTGTGCCGCATGCATTTAATTTGCATTTGCCTTCTGTGTTTATATGCATTCAGAGGCATATTGCAACATTTCTTGAAAGATATGACCCCCAAGTGACAATTCAGACGGTTGCCAATTTCGTCGGTGACAGAAAAGATACTTTTTCACCCCTGCTCGTGGGTACAGTTTCTTTTTACAAGCGACTTGGTTGTCAGATAGTAACATGACACATTCTCGGCGCTGTCTTTACGGCTTTACATGCGGCTACAAACGGCTTTCACATGCGGAGGCGTTGCACTTCGTTTAGTGAAGGAATTTTCCACATTTTAAAGTATTGAGGACGAACATCAGCATTGATGAAACGAAAATCGCTTTCACTGTTGGTATGCTTTTTAGTGGAAAAGACTGCTCTAAAGAACAAAATTTCAATATTTATTACACTGCTCCTCGATACATCTTTGCTTGATTACGTCAGGGAGTGTTGTGTGACGATGAGGTGCTGCCAAACTAGCCGTACGAAATCGCCACCCTAGCACGCGCTTGTACTTCAGTGGCCCGAGACGTGGCCGTGCCAGCGCTGGAAGTTTTTGCTGAGCCGCGTGTCGTGATGGGTTCTTGTTTGGCCCTTTCTCGTGATGTTCTTGCATATTTATCCTTGAACTTACGATGTTCGCTTGTATTCACGTCCTCAGTTATGGCACTATTTACTTGCCCAGCCTGCTCTACAATGACTGAGAGCCAACTGACGTCATTATACCTGGAGGGCATGTTCGCGAACACCAGATCCGAACAGCTCGGTGATTATTTTCTCCTTGACCTTGAATTCCGCATGGCCTGTGGGGTGGAAGGATTTGAATGACGTTTCTATGGCGGCATGCGTGCCTGATTGACCAGAAATAGTCTGCGCGAAATATTTTGCACATCTTGGCGTGTGTGTAGCTCAGAAACTACAAGGTTTTAGGTCTAATAAAGGGCAGGGCTGTGATCTTCACCGGATGATCTTAAAATGACCATTTCATTTCAAAACTCCATACAGATGAGAAACATTCCCCTTTAACTTTATGTTAAATGTGTGCTTGAAGCAGAGTTTGAAGAATATTTAATTCCACTAATAGTACTTCTGATATGCGTTGTTTCTGCCTGCTTAGTCTGCTGGGCGGATTTGCCGACCATCCACAGTGTTGCGATATGCATAAAGCTCTGTACCTACAAGTATAAGCAGGCGTTTATACACGACTGCTGCGGTCGATATACTCCCCATTGACGTATTTGCGTGCATTGTGTATTTTACCGGCTCTGGGAACATGGTGATAGTTCAAAGACGAGACAACTACACCCCCACCCGTGGCAGCACACGTAATGAGCTGATGTGTTCTTATCGTGCGAAGCGTAGAGTGCAGTGAGGTGAGGGTGGGTGACGAAGCCAGCAGTGCGTGACACAGCAGGTTTTACCCCCTCCCCCCCCCCCCCCACATCGATAGCGAGACGGGAAAGCCCTGGGGCTAAGAACGCCACACAACAGCCATGCTGCGGTGCGGAATGTAGCACCTGAGTCAATGCCGCTGAGGCGCTATAGATTATATAACTTCCGCCCCACATGCAGTTCGCGCGGATATAAACGATTGTCCGTGGCTCAGCTTTGTCCATAGAATCTCTCAGCTGCGGACTAACGCCGCTCGCTCGCCTCTCAGGTCATGCTCTCGCTGCTGCTGCCGCTCTGCCTGCTGGTCCCAGCCGCTGGGGTCAGGACGCGCCGCTGGCCGTCGGCGTCTACTACGAGTCCCTCTGCCCGGACTGCAAGAACTTCGTCGTCGATCAGCTGAACGTGACCGTCAGCCGCGTGCCCCGACCTGGTCAACGTCACCCTCGTGCCCTGGGGCAAGGCCAACGTCTCGAGCGACGACGGCAGCGTGCACCTGCAGCACGGCCCCGAGGAGTGCTGGGCCAACCGGCTGCATGGCTGTGTCGCCGCCGCCATCGACGACGCTTCTGTGCGCACGCGCGCCGTGGCCTGCCTGATGGCCGCACAGAAGACCCCTGCGGGCTGACGGGCCGGCGTGCCTGCAGGAGGCGGGTCTGAGCTGGGATGACGGCGTGGCCTGCGCCGGCTCGGCGGCCTCCCGGCAGCAGGCGCTGGAGTTCCAGCAGCTGCGCACGCGCTGCAGCCGCCGCTGACCTTTGCGCCGACCATGACCCTGGACGGCAGCCAGGGCACCCGCCGAGCAGCAGAAAGCAGCTGCTGGACGACCTGCTGGGTGTCGTGTGCAGCACGTGGCAGCAGCGCACCGGGCAGACGCCCGCCGGCTGCCAGCAATAGGAGCACCGCAGGACGCTGAGCTCCCCATGCACGGAGTGCGTATGGCTGAGGTCACTTGAGGCCAGGGCATGTGACGTGGCACTGCATAACGTTTAGAGCAGGCACATCCGTTGTGTTTTTCAGGACCACCCATATTGGTCTTTGCCTTAAGCTACTGACATGGGATGTCGGCGCTGTACCATCAGGCTAAGGATGTGTGTTCAGCAGGCCCATGGCAGCGTTTATTTGCCTGTCTCTGATTACAGACCTGGGTGCCCCTTGGTACAAGGTGCATTCTGTTTGCGTGGGCTATTCAACGACGCTTCAACAGTGTGTTCTCTGAATGGTGGCGACGAAGCGCCAACACACTACGACAGCCACGTGGATCGAGCAACTGTGTCCCAAGCCCCATGTCACCGGGGCCCCGACCTTCATAAGCAAATGGAAACCCATTTCTTACTTCGGGGTGAATCCATTCATAATCTATGACGTACGACCCGAGCCCATTTCCTGCTCGGCCGAGAGGCGAAGTAAGTGCGTTTGTTTGCAGGTGAGTCGTCGGTGCTCTCCTTGCGACACTATCAATGGTCGATGCGCTGTTCGGGGTCTTGTTTGTCCGGGAAACAGGCAGGTCTCGATCTCAGGCGGGCACGCGGGGAATCGAACCCCGTACCTCTGGTTTTCCCAGACGCGTGTCGTGATCAACGCGGACGCGTTAACCGCTACACTATCGGTACGCTCAAATGCGCCATTCCAACGCGCTGCATGTTTCTATGGGGCTGGATCAGCTGATTCTACTTTTGCCCATATTTGGAATAAAGGCGTTCCCTATGGCAGCACCTCAGTGCGTGGAGCTCGGGCCGTAAAGCAATGAGGAACTAAGCTTGGCTGTGTGCGTCCTTGCCTGTTATGCAGGCCCGCCGTGCACCGCCCAGTGTGAACAGCGTGGCGCGGGTGCCGTAAGGTGCAGAGCATGGACTCTTTTTGCTTAAAGTATTCTATTCAGTGACAGTAAGGATGCAAGGTGAAACGCGGGCATGATGGCGTGGGGGGGGGGGGGGAAGCCAGGTAGTGGTGGTTTATCATGGCAAGGTGTTAGCCCATATGTTCATGACTAAAGACAAAGCGCAAAGTGGCAATGTGTCGGGAGCTTCGGCTTTGTTCGGGTTAAACATATTCTTAGTAACGAAAATATTCCGGCAGGTACAAAATTTCATGACTTCCTGGCGGGCTAAACACTTTTACACGAGCGATCTTTGTGAGACTCTTGGGTTTCTGCTTGCTCCTAGACGAATGAGCTAATGCTTCATTGAGATGTTCTTCAGAATGATACCCCATAGCTGCGCTACATACGCCACATCGGGTCCTGTCTGTTTGATGAAGCCCGGCCAGCTGCCACCGGCGCCGGGCGGACCGCTACCGTAGTCTCCGTACCTGCTAGCGTATTTCCACAGTCGTCGCAGGCCTCCGCGTTGTTTGTCGCGCTGTACCGAGATGGAATGCCCGCTGGCCTGGCGTGCGCAGAGCTCGAGCCCATCGACCCACTCCTCCGCTGCGGTATGCCCTCATGGTTTCCGCTAATTTGGCTAAGAATGGCTGCACGTCCTGCTGTGTCGAGTCGTAAGCTGCTGCATTCCTGAACACCTCATTCCGTCACCGTGAAGTCGGGTGAAATTCATCTCTGAGGCGGTGTCGGTGAACACGAACGCGGGATGCAACAAGATATGGTTATCGTCTTGTTTTATTCAACCAGAAACTGATATATGCAAAACTAGTAGACCCAGAGTAATAGGAAGAAGGGATTTAAAGATATTTCATTCAAGGATCGCTATTTGCACTGACATTGATTGCTTCAATATACATTTCAGAACGACAAAATGCTGTTATCCCGACGTTTCAGTGACAAAACTTTGCATGCGCCATGTATACGATCCACGAAATCGTGGACGCAGTTAAAGGAAGTGTTTCCACATTTGCAGGAGGTTTTGGGATGAAAAAATCACCTTGTAGATCAATCAGTGCAGTTCATAGCCCTGCACTTCTTCAGGCCCTAAACCCCTCTAGTTTCTGAGCTACACGCCCGCGAATATGTTCAAACTAGTAAGGGGGACTATTTCAAGGTCATGCAGGCATCCACGACGCCATAATAACGCCATTGAAGTCCTGCCATTCCACTTGTCATGCGCCGATCAAGGTCAAAGAAAATATAGTTGTTGAGTCGTTCATGTCTGGCGTTTATGAGCACGATTTCCAGATGTAACAACCGTCAATAGACCCTCAATCAATGTTGTCCAACGTACGATGACGTTATCAGCAATAACGTGTTGAGGAGCATGTTCGCTAACCAGAGAAATTGTGTTGCCTAGTGCAGTATTTTCGAGTCAGAATTACACCAATAGTGATAAGTGAGCTTATTTCATGACAACTGATACTGGCTTTAACATCCTCAAATGCGGAACATTCCATTCAAACATGGTCAGGAGAAGATCATGCACGAACAGGTTACACGGCATGGCTGCACCCGGAAGTACTTTACATATTCATTACAACATGGTCATTATGTGCGCAATCATGAGGGTCCTTCAACAGCTCCATCAAAGTCTTTGAGAACATGTGTGATGAAATTCAAGATCTACTAATCTCTTGTTGACACCATACAAAAGAAGCCCTGACGACATAAACTTCGCACAGCAGATCAAAAATTTATTTTGTTATACATCATGTCGCAGGAGGAGGACAACTTAAAACACCCTAGTGTAGTCAGTAGCTGCAGTGCCAAAATAGCATGAAACGAATGTTGCCATCGTGCTTCCATATTTTGCGCGCCATTTCAATGATCAACAGATATCGCAGCCAACAGCCATCGGTTTGGTACTGCTGCAGAAAAACGCAATCGTTAAGACAATTGTGTCCGGCGGAAGAGAACACAAGTTTGTGCACTCTGAGACAGCTGTGCAATGCAATGCATGAATGCGTAGATACCACTGCACGTTGTTGACATATCTTTGTTTGGAATCTTTCTTTATCCATGGGCCCCGCAGTCCTGACACTTAAGGGCCTCGCTGAGGCGTCTGCTGTTGTTAATCCTGTCACGGGTCATAATGGCAAGGCATCATTGACCACTTCGCCCGTTTTTCCGATGTCTCTCACTGCTACCGTCGGTAACGCGACAAACCCTCCAGCCCATTCCAAGGGAACCGTGGCTCAGCTGGCATGGAGCCTCGCACCACATGGCCGGGATGTGAGGCCATGTTGCTGTCTGCTGGTGCCGAGCCGCACCGCTTCCCTGACGTCTGGCCCGCAGCTAATCGGGATATGTCGAGAGAAGCCAGCAAACCGCTCAACTCTGAAAGAGCACCCAAGGCATGGCTGCAGTGGATCTAACTTTACGAAGCCTGCAAGTCGTGACGGCAAGCCGACCGACAGTGTAGCTTCCTGTTACATGAATAATTGCGCAAATTCCCAACAACATGTCAAGCCTCTGTTAAAGTCGCTCCGACTCTAATGAGCCCGTCCGGCCCAGCCCTCCGGCCGGGCGGCTGGCGTCAGCACGCTGGTCCGACCGCGGCGGTTCCGGTGGCCCGCCATCTCACCGGAAACGACGTCGCCCGGCCGTTCGCAGCGCTCCCCGGGGGCCATAACTCGGCCGGGGGTTGCGGCTGCGTCCCATGGTGCCATAACGACGCGGCGCCGCCGGCCGGCCGGCTCGGTGCCGTGATAGCACCAGTGGTGCTCCGCCGCGGCCAGCTCGGTACGTTGATAACGCCAGTGATGCGTCGTCACAGCCGGCCGCAAGTCTGTCTTGGGTGTGCCCCGCTCCGTCTGCGGACGGCTACCGGCGGAGACAGCTTAGGCTGACCGCTGACCACTGGGTCGCCGATCTGGGCCGCTGCTCCACTGGGACGCCGCTTCAATGGACCCTCGTTCGGCTGGACCGCCGCTTCAATGGATTATCATTCCGCCGGACCACCGCTTCAATGGACCATCGCTCCGCTGGACCGCCGTTACAATGGATTACCATTCTACTGGACCGTCACTTCAACGGATTATCATTCCGCTGGGCTGCCGCTTCAATGGCCCATGGTTCCGCCAGAGCGCCACTTCAATGAACCATCGTCCCGTCGAACCGCCGCTTCAATGGACCACGGTCCCGTCGAACCGCCACGGCCGCCTTGGCGGTTGCGGGACCTGAAACATGTAATTCTGTGCCCGGCCCTCTCTTTTTCTTTGCCTGGAACTCCGAGCGGGATGGCCTTGTTAATTCCGCTCCTCGTGTGAAATGGACAGTTGCCCTCAATGTAAACAGTTCTGGAAATAGCTCCTAACTGCCCAAACAGCTGCCTCGAAACAAAAGGAACAGCCATTCGCAGCATTGTTTTTCAACTACACCGCTTTGAAGCGCAGCGTTTGGGGCTGCGCGAGGTTGCAAGTAAATCCAAACCCTCGCATGGGGTGGTCTTCAAAGATCTGCTCGTTCAGGAAGTTTTAGGCATACGGGAAGTTTTGTGGGCCCTGTAGTTAACCGAAACTGAGTCTCATTGGAGTTCATGGGGCAATCTAAAACCGCTTATGATCAGGAGCACGAAGGCGTTACTTGAACTTTTGAAGGCAGCAACAGGAGTCTTGGTAAACAGACGCGATGATTGTTGGCATTGCAAATTGATAAGCTTTCCTTTTTATGTGTCTCCCCCTCCCTCTTCAGACAGCGGTGACAGCATCTGGGAAGTATAGATATCGTTGCTTTCTTCGCGCCACTTGTTGGAGTGAATTAAACTGAACAGTTGAACATTTACGACAACGCCTGGCTCGTCTGGTTTTCAATTGAAGCCGTATCACACTTTTTCAGATTCCTCTTCAGGATGCGCGCCACCTCATGCTCCCGGAGAGGTAATTTGTTCGAGCTTTGTCATCACAGACTTTGTGATGGAGGGGGCTTGCAGGAAAACGTGTCTGCGCAAATTCTTGGATCCCGAGGGTAGATCCAGGATCCCATGGGTTTCAATGCTAATGGGGTTCCGGGATCAGATTCTGGTATCGGACTTTGGGAACCATGCACATGTTTGGTGCAGAGACATGTTGTAGGAGTGGTTGACCCGAGGGATTTCCGGTGGGAAACTGCGTGAAGCAGAAGGCTCGGAGCGTACGGATTCGTAACGAAAAGGATTCATAAGCCACAAAAGGCTATAACAATAACAGGCTCAAAGTAATCAAAGCTGACCTAATCTTTGAGAAAAAGTCATAAACGGAAAGATCGCTGGCTTCGTACGCCTGCAAAAATGCTCCCAAAATTCATCGCGACAGTCAAAACGGAATGAAGCTTATTGAAGGTATCGCCCGTACACTAATGATGCTTTTACGCCTGTAAACGTACCAGAATGACAGTGTAGACCGCACAGCAGTGGGCGTTGATTTAACAGGGTCGTCCCGGTATTCAGGTGTACAGTAGCAGCAGGTATCTGAAGTTTATACTCGTAGCCCCAATATGTTATCGAGGCGGCATTGCTGAGAGTCGAGAGAATCACCAAACCGTCAGAACAGAAATTCCACATAGAAATGTTGCCCGCTGCGAAAAAAAAACATACAGTCATAACTAAAGATGACACTGAGCATCAGGATTCTCATAATCTGAAATGGCTCACCTATCTCTCACAACACCCAGGGTTGTATTACAATTTCCTAAAGCGCAGTTTATTGCTGATCCTATCGACGCTTAACAGTGTGTGCCATTAGCCATTTACGTTAATCAGCGTGTTAATGAACAGTTCCGACCACATCAGCCCAAGCAACAACTTAAAGAAGTTGTGGCAGAGAAAAAACAGGAGACGAACTTTCGGCGGCACCGAGCGGATTAGAACAGCGCCCTTGCTGCTCTCGTGCCTGCTCGCTTCCTCCCGGTAATCACAAGCTCCCTCGTGCTCACTTGAATATGATCAAAGTACATAAATCCACTCCCTTTTCTCTTCTATCATCTGCTCAATGGATTTGGCAAATGCTGTCTTTAGGTACATTCACTTGTCAGAAATACTCCTTTGGCAACTTGAAACCGGGTACCTCCGGGAAGTTTTCGGCCAGCTCTACTATGGGTAGGCAGAGGAATCTTACTGCCAATGCCCTAGTGCTTTGACGCCAACGTTCTGGCCGACGACGTTACGTTGCCGGCAGATATATAGGCCGCCGCCTCCACCAGACCCCTGGTTCACCCGCTTGAATGAGTGGGAGATGGGGAGGGAGTGAGAGTCATGCGCCTCGCGCTCCCGAGTCGGCGCAGGCCCGCAGCAGGCGCCTCGGGAGCCGTTCGCGTCGACGAGTCGTCCGCCCAGAATGAAAAATCTACGTGCCTCGGGTGCAGAAATTCCATTAGCCAAACACGGCCGGCGACCGTCGGATGTCATCTGGACGAGACGTGACCCCGCGGGGCGCGCGCCTGTTGACGGGCGAGCGCGGGCGCGCCCCGCCTCAGCAGGCCGGTTCAAAGGCGGCCTCAGCAGGCCAGCTCAGAGGCAGCCTCAGCAGGCCGGCTCAGAGGCAGCCTCAGCAGGCCGGTTCAGAGGCAGCCTCAGCAGGCCGGCTCAGAGGCAGCCTCAGCAGGCCGGTTCAAAGGCGGCCTCAGCAGACCGGCTCAGAGGCAGCCTCAGCAGGCCGGCTCAGAGGTAGCCTCAGCATGACGGTTCAGAAGCAGCCTTAGCAGGCCGGCTCAGAGTCAGCCTCAGCAGGCCGGCTCAGAGGCAGCCTTAGCAGGCCGGCTCCGAGGCAGCCTCAGCAGGCCGGCTCAGAGGCAGCCTCAGCAGGCCGGTTCAAAGGCGGCCTCAGCAGGCCGGTTCGGAGACGCCCTCCGTTGCCCGCTGCGGCGTCGCGGAGAAGCACTCGTCGGCGGATTGGTGAGTGATGATGTCATTGTCGGCGGATCGGGAAGTGATGACGTCATCGTCGGTGGATCGGGGAGCGCTGACGTCGTCGGACACTGTGATACTGGCGTGAGGAGTCGGTGGTGCTTTGAAGTCGCTGTTAGGAGCCCGTCTGCTCCCCCATCTCCAGCAATGCGACACACGTACACACACACACACACGCACGCACGCACGCGCGCGCGCGCGCGCGCGCGCGTGCACACATCTCTAAACCAATAAACGCACTGACAATTCACGTTCGACGCGTCTGACAGGCCGGACAAGCCGGCGGAGTCCTCTCAGGCCGGGCTGAGCGCCAGCCAGCCGCGCGCCGGTCGCCGCCTCCACCCCTCATTAAGCACCACCTCCCCGGGCATTTGACGACGCCATACCGCTCTATTCTTGCGCGGCTTTTGTTCCTGGTTTTTGCCGCCGCGCGCCGCGCATTTGCATAGCTGAGATGGCGCACCGGCCCGCTCACCCGAGCTGGATGCCGCAGGGGATCCGACGGCGCGGGGCGGAGCTAATGTCGCCGGCGCGGCAAGACGGCTGTTGAACAAAGCCTGTCGCCGACAGGTGTCGCGTGCAGTCCCCCCCCCTTCCATCCGCTCCCCTCCCGTTTCATGCTGTGTCCGTTCGGGGTTTGTGCGACATCCGCATTTGTATTCCCATGGTAAAAGATAGACATTGGGACAAGTGTGTGTTCCTGCTGATTAATAGACTACCGTATGTACCGGGTAAATCCAGGTGAAACTGAATCTGTCGTTTAACTTGCAATAATTACATTTAGTCTAAAACGTAGAAAACGCCAGATTACGCATGATTGTATGTTGCCTCGGTGGGTTTACGCCTCCCGGCGCTGGTCAACTTCGTCGACGTCACCAGTTTCCGTCCACTGTGCTCCCCAGAGCGCTGCTGCAGCGGCCGACCAAGCCATCCTCAACGCGTCTTCCTGCCATCGATCGGCGCAGCCTTCCCTTCACCCATTTCGTCTCCGAAGTCAGACGAAATCCCTCGTACGGATCGAGTGATGACGCCGGCGGCGGCACCAGCCGGACTGGATCGGTGTCCTCCGGTGGGAGCCCGCCTCCGCGTGCCGGACCAGCCAGCACAGCAAGTGGTCACATTGATATGCCGCGTCGGCGCGCGGCTGTGATTCCGAGCGATGGCCGGTCGGGCGGCGTCGGTAAACCTCACGTTCAGCGCCCAGCCGCCGAAAAACAAGCCCATCGGGAGGCCGATTCACGGCCGCGGCGTCCGGCGAGGCCGACCCACCGGTCCGGAGGCCGCTGGGACGCTGGGGTTATTTACTGGGAACGAGCGTTATCGGATGGGCGTCACGTGACCTGCGTCAGCGAGGGATTTCACGGCCGCGCAGCGACGTATCTGATGTTATGGTTGTTTGTCCCTATGCTTGTGTTGTCTAAGTGATATCTAACTTATTACATATTGTCAACACACGCCTCTAAAAAGTTGTGTAGCGGTTCATCTCCAGGCCCCGTAATTGCAAACCAGCTGAAATGTCAGGTGAACGTAGCGGACCAATGGATTATCTGACTTCGCATGGCGTCTGTCACGTCTGCCGCTAGTCCATGGCGTCTGTCACGTCTGCCACTAATCCATGGCGTCTGTCACGTCTGCCGCTAGTCCATGGCGTCTGTCACGTCTGCCGCTAGTCCATGGCGTCTGTCACGTCTGCCACTAATCCATGGCGTCTGTCACGTCTACCGCTAGTCCATGGCGTCTGTCACGTCTGCCGCTAATCCATGGCGTCTGTCACGTCTGCCGCTAATCCATGGCGTCTGTCACGTCTGCCACTAGTCCATGTGCTTGCGCTGTTGGCACAACTCACCATATAGGTATGCACCATAGACACATAGGCAAAAACATGGTACGACATGACATATTGACGACTAGATAAGACAGTAGTAATAGCTCTATTCCCCGAAGCAAAACCAGGATAATGGAGATATAGATGGGTTGATATTTCGGCAACATGCCCTTGATCGAAACACTAGAAGAGCTTCTGCCTTTGCTTCGATAGAGGCATGTTGCCGAAATTTCAATTAATCTGCATTTCCATTCTCCTCGTTTTTCTCCGAGGAATAAGGTTATTACGACTGTGTTATCTATGTGAATAATGTTCCTCGCAAATGCATTGAACAACTTAAATATTGACACCGTTGCATTCGCCATGCAACAGAAAAACTTGTGCTTACTCTCAGCAAGCAGACTCATTGTTCTCCCAACCTATTTTGCATCACGTGCAATCTCCACATGAAAATCTTGGAAACTTGGATTTTTCGGCGTTAGTCCGTGCCTGGCTCCATTATATCCACCTGACTGTCTTTGATGCGCCATTCGCCTCTGGCTAATCTTGTCATTCTATTCCGTACTTTCTTGGCATACTATTCCTTTCATCTACCATGCGGCTTCCTTCCACACTGGCATACAAAATGTGACAAAGAAAACCATTCAGCTCCTGTTTTTTGGCATTATGAGTTGAAAGTTTGTATATTGAGCTAGCGACCTTCAGTATACTAGAAGGTAATGGTTAAATGATTTCGTAATCCTAAATCACGGTAATATTGACAGCACTCAATATCTAGGGCTTTGCTCATACTGACTGACAAATGTTAAGAAAGGATGACCAAAATATTACATCTAAAAACCAGGACACATGAATCCAGAAAAATGCTCCCATCCCGCACGAAGAAAAACTTGCTTCAGCGCATTCAAGGCAATGAGAGCCTAATCATCAAGCCAATAGACAAGTTTTGTAGTTCTAAACAGAGCGGACTTAATAGATGAAGCCGCAACAATCAGCACTGAGTACCCGAGCGTGTCCAGCCGTCTTAACTCTACAAAACGTTAAGAAATGACAAATGCGTCACAATCAAAGAAACGGAACGCGAAGCTTCCGACTCCCTTCTTCGAATTGCACGATCTTCCCCAAAAAACATAAGCAAAATATTCTAGTCCGTCCTATAGTATCCGCAGGTTTTGGCCCTTGAGACAACAAAATCATGGTTTCTCGGCAGGATTTTAATTCAAATTTTGGTTCTAACTCCTGCTCGTCTGTCTAAACAGAGTTGTATCTGTGGAGAGAGAAGGAGACGTTTCCGACCAAACTTCGGCTATGTGGTATCGCTTTTACCATGGATGCAGCAAATCTGCACGGCAACATTCCCGAAAAGAAGGTATAGACTCGGTTGTGAGTCAAATTAAGGAAAACCTTGATAGGATATATTTGGGGGGAAATAAGCACGGTTGACAGTACCAATCTTCTACCTCACATATGTAATGATGACCTAGTGTGCTCTGGAAACCCGATGTGAAAACACACGTGAAATGAGCGGCTATGTGCAACCGCTGTGCACCACCGCGGGCGATGGGGTCATTCCACGACAAATTGCCCGCGTGTACATGCATTTCAACACGGCACTCCCTTCAAATGTGGCGAGGACAGGCCCATGAGAGTGGTTGTAGTCCAAAACACGTTTCTGCAAGTTTTAGGGCCTTGCGGCGTATCATTAAAAGCTCAGGAACAGGTGAAAATGCACCATGACGTTACGAGCCCGGTTTTTGACTTACCTTAGCAACGACAGTGTGCGGAGAATTATGGTCTGGAATTTTGCGTCGGAAAGCTGCATGCCTATATGGTGGAAACAGCTCAATAAAACATCGAAGGTCATCTTGGTGCATAATGTGACCTGGTTTGAACTTCGATATCATTTTCTGGAAAAATTTTGATGCCTACTTTTTTAACCGATGTGCAATTGAAGACCAATTTACTGACGTTTGCATTATTTCAATAGTCGATGGGCTTTCTCCTAGATCGGTCGCAAACCGAATACGGACATTAATGGATCATACACGGCGGCACGCCAGGAACCGACCGGCCGGTACCGGGTGACCGACCGGGTGACCGAGCCGGCGACCGAGCGGGTGACCGAGCGGGTGACCGACCGGGTGACCTACCGGGTGACCAGGCGCGATCGGCTCACCCTGTCCGGACTGTGATGGTGACCTTGAAACCAATGGGTACCTCGACACGATGTTTATATAAATAATCCATTTTGGTCGACCTTACGTAGCGGCCATCCAACCCGAGTCAAGTGGAAATGGAGCCAAGTTGTATTGCAACTACATGGCATGCAGCCATGCATGATCAGTTCCAAATTCGTCGTTTATAGGAAGTTGTGCCACTGATCATTTGTTTTCGTCGATTGACATGAATGCAAAAAAGCAAAACGATCAGGTTCGAATCCTTGTTTGTTTGTTCTGAATCGTAGGTACTGTGCAGCTAAGTGATCACAATAAATGTTTCGCGCCGCATTCATGTCTCACGGAATTCCTTTCAATGTTTGGGCAGTAATTCTCATGATGTAACTGCAATTGAGACACGTTACCCTGTGGTTGATGGCGATTGCAGTTACGGGCTCCTCTCAGTGTGCGCACGCTGCTTGTTTTTTAACATGAATTATAAACGTTGCTCCGTTTTATGGCTTTCATGAGCTGCCACATAGATGAAAACTATGCCTATGAATAAAAATGAAAGGGTTAAGTAGCTACGCGAATCACAAAACACATTGCAGGATTAATCGTAGGAAGGAAGTGTGGGTGCAAATGCGCGACAGATAAGCCATGACTGGAACGCACGAATTTGTACCTCTCCGTTCTGTGCTTCGTAGAGCATTTGATAAGCTACGTCCCTTATCTGTCTGTTCACTAATCAGCAAGCTGGTGGGTGCAGCAATGCATCCTGTGATGTCAGTATTTGATCTCGCTCTGGGCATTACAGATTACCACATCCTACCGGGCTGTTGATGGTATCCTGACTTCGGTGCATGACCGTTTCCCGTGATAGACTGCTGGGAAGTGCAATACACTTAAGGTCCACATCCTCATTATGGTGACAAATCGTGAGGAAGTTAAATTTGCTTTATGTTAGGTGAGGCAGCAGAAGGTAACGTTATGAGCTTGTTTGACGCTTAGGTGGAAGCTTTTCAGCATGAAAAGCACTTTTTTCCTGGCAAGTGCATACTGCGGCCGTTGAATGAGTAAACACGCGCTCGAGTGGAGGTCAAATTGACCATACAAAGGCTTTTTCAGAATGGTTTCCAAACAGCGCGGCGTTGCCGCGCCGATTTTTGCATATTCATAGGAAATTAAATAGCAGATCACCTGGCATCAAAAATTTGGATGTACTTCGTAATGTCGCTGACCGATGGCAGGTTAAAGTCAGGCCATGGTTTCAGCGAAGACAATATCAAGGAAATCGTTCAATCTGATCCAACAACGGAGTGTTAGACAAAGCCATACATCTATGAGATACTTTCCCTAGACAACACAACACTTAAATGAACAAAGTATATTGACCTAAGGTCAGCTATGAAGGCTAGACCAAGGTCAAAATCAACCTGTCCTTTTACTCTAGGGCTTGCTGTATGGGGTACTTTCTGGTGCTCATTTCGAATGTACTGATACAGGAACCGCATTATACGCCTTCCATAGACTTTTCAAAGCTCGGAATAGGTCACTGACCTAGAATGACCCAGCTCAACATTTCGTTTTTAGGAACACACTGCCTAGCGTAATCTTTGTCGCTTATCCGAATGAAAAACTTAAGGCGGTCTTGAATGATTTTGGTCACCATAACCTTTAAAGGGTCAAACCAGGTTACTGACCTTAAATGAGCAAGATAACTTTTGCTTTGAACAGTGCAGGCGCCCTTTTAAGACCAACATAGAATTTGACCTTGCTTGACCTTATTTGACCCGAAGGTCATGATGTAGGAGCCTCAAACGTTGTCCTAATTGAGTTCACGTGCATCTCAACACACCCTGTGAATTTGGTGTCTCTAGCTCTCTTAGTTCCTGAGTTCTCAGTGGGGCTCAAATTGACTCCACTCGAGCGAAGGGTATCCAGCTGGCCACCCGGGCGCGTGTTACCTATCGCTGATGATGCAGACAATTTTACTGACCAGGCCATTGACCGTTCGAAGCATACCACGAATGAATGTATCTTGTAAAGCCGCTACTTGCTTGAGCGTTTTCCCAATGGTGATAGTCTTCGATTGCGTCTTGTGCGATGCAATCGTATTGTTTCGGAGAAACCACGTGGCCAATGGGCAAACGTTCCGTCACGTCTTTCGTGAAAGTACCCAACTTCCCTCGTCCCTTCTTGAGCAGTTGAGTTTTCAGCAATCCCCTGCAACAGTGGACAGTTCATTCACGAGCGCGTTGCCGGTTTTCACCTGGCGAATCAACTGAACGTAGGCTATAATCTATGTTGAGTTCTCCTGAACAAAGTACTGCGCACAAATGCCGCCATTGCCATTACTTGATCTGGTTAACACAAGCAGTCATGTGGCGTGGGCGTGGGGAGCGGGCTCATCCCGCCATTTGTACGGAGTGTCCCACCTTTGGGGGATACTCCAAAAACATGCTCTAGTGGAACTTCAGGACTGGTTACGTCTAATATTAGCACTGGTTGGTGACACTGCGGCACCGTTAAGACATGATAAGTGTATGAACCGTATTATTCTTCAGACCAAATTATACTGTCAACACTTTGTAACGTCACTACGTTTCTTCCCCGTTGTGGCGACCACCGTCGTCGTGACAACTACCGTAAGTACCTCTTCTAATGCTAATAAAAAACGTCTGTGATTCACCTAGAGGACAAGGACTTGGTACGGAGAAGCGCACTGGCTGAACTTTAAACCAGCACGTAACATGGATATGTGATACTCCCGTTCACAAATCTTAAGTGTGGCTTGAAAAGAGGCACTGTGGTTAACGCCATAGGGGAGAAATCAAAGTCATACTTCAACATGATGTTGAATACGCGGGATAATAGTTTCATGTTCACGTATCGTTTTGGCTTAACAGTTTTTCAAGCTTTCGTAGCATTTGTTAGACAAACAGTTTGAGAGGCTTGTGTTTTCAAATATTACATACACACTTGCAACAAGCTAGGAACATTAAATGCATTGCTTTTACAGTAGTGAATAGGGAGTCAACTTATATTTATCCTGCAGAGTCGGCTATTTCAAATAAAAATTCTGAGCTATTCAGGGGGATTTCGAGACAAAAAAAAACTGGTATTTCGATCAAATAGTACGAGTCTGATGTAACAACACCTGGCAAAAGCACAAACAAGTACAAAAAGGTGGGATACTCCGCTCAACAAAACAGTAAAATCAGACTGGCAAAAAGGCATAGCGATGAGAAACAACCGAGTTCGTCTATGTGAAGATAACGTTCATGGAGGGTGGCCCAGATAAAAGCCAATTAAAGCTTGCTCAACGGCGACATGTGTACTTACCCGCAATTAAGGCTGCGGCGAAATTCGAATGTTCGTTCACTCGCAAAAAATGCTTAAAATAACACGGCGGCCATCAGTGATCCAACACTCGTGACATCGTGCCTCCACAGAAGATGATTCTCTGAGGACGGGAACGGGGGTCCTGTCAGCACCGCTCCAGAGCGCTGCGTCACAACCGCTCTGATACCCTTCTTAGCGGCCCTGAGCTGACCTCACGGGATCGATCGGGAGGGTAGAGGCTTCAGCAGGATGGAGCGACACCGCACACGGAGCGGGCTTTACCAGATTGGTGGGGCGAGCATTTTCGTGGAATGCACATCAGCTTAAGGCTGTCGTGCTGTGACTTCTCACCCGCCCACCCTTTCACCCTGAGCCTTATGTTGTAACATCAAGGACCACGTCCACGTGGGCAAGCCAGGGAGCCTTCAAGAGCTCAAGGGCGCATTCAGAGTTGCGATGGAACTTATCACCGTCGACAGGAGCGCCCGGACAAACAACCGCCGGCATCATGTTCAGCTGCTGCGCATCCTGGACTACCCGGGCCCCCATCTCTTCCATTCTTGTGGTCGCAATTTGAAGGATGTGAAATCCCTGACAACTACCACTGTCGCTGTTTGTATTTTGCCACTGCATTGCCATTTGAATGCCGCCAGAGTGACAGTTTTTCGACAAATACACTTGCCAGTGGTGGGAAAACGTTAGACAACTTTTATCTGGGCCTCAAAATTTCGTAAGCTGTTCAGTGCGTTAGCGTGTAATGTAATGTAATGTAATGTAATGTAATGTAATGTAATGTAATGTAACAGCCTAACAAGTTTTGAGTTAACAGTTGTTGTAAGTTGTAGGTGTTATTAAGTTGTAAGTTAAAACAAGCTTTAAGTAACACATTTTGTTCATAAGGATGCCAAATGTTTTGCACCATACTCTCCGCAATATCGCTACGCCACGTAAACAATATGTTCTGTTCTTCCTCGACTAATTACCACCAGTCGTATTTATTCAGCATACATTTTCCGGAAGCATCTGCTGAGGACAGTAACACTGCAAGCTTCAATTGCCCGTCCTCTCGGCAGCACAGCCACACGCACCCTGGTCTTCTCTCGGGCACCGGCCTGGTTTGCTCGGACACCGTATCGAACTAGACGCGTACTATGTCGAATTCTATGTGCGCGGTTCCATGTGTGTCGGGCCAGCACTCAGGGCGGTTTTCCTCCAGCTCAACTTCAAACGAAAAAAGTGTCTTAAAACCAGTTGTTTGTTTTCCCTCATGTTGAGCTTCAGCTCAGCTTTACATAGGGGTTATCGATGCGCCGTGACGAGTCGAAGCGCATGACGTTGCCATCAACGCTACTCGTGAGGGGCGGCGTGTACGAAAGGTCTATTAACACACACTCGTTATTCAAATATTGTTCTTGAGTTCCGGAGGAATGTCTACGTGGCTGGTGTAAGATTGAAACAAATGGTTTCAAGGTCACCGTCACGGTTTCCGACGGTGTGAGTCGATCGCACCCGGTCACCCGATGTTGACCGGTCAGCTTTCCCCCAATGTTCGCATTCGGTTTTCGACGTATCTGGAAAAGATCTCATCAATTTATTTGGTAAGTTTGAACAGCAATGGATTGGTCTTTCAGTGCACATCGGTGTCAAAAAATTCAAGGTAAAATGTCTTTAGACCCCGAAGTCAAATGCCAAATTAGATGCTAACATGTACCCAATTGGCCCTGAATGTTCAATTGACCCTTTTTCCGAAAATCTAGATATTGAGCTCTCCCACGCATGCTTCCCAAACATCATACCCTGCGAACTGTTTGCGCTAGAGTGATTTGAAGGAACAATAAGGTGCGTTATTTCATTGCATGTTTTCATCTGCTCCTAGTTTATTTTCGGTACGCCGTACGGCGGTAGCACTTACCAAAATCGTGTTGTGGTCGTATCAGTACCTAGTAGCCACGATTTTGTCAAATTTGAAGGGTGTGCCGTGTTATCCTCCGGTCGATTGGTCGTGGAAGGGCGGAAAGTTTTTGCGCGCTGTCTTGAGTTATTCTTTCAAGGAAAATGTGGTCTAAGATCTCAGTTGTACCTACGTTGCTTTTTTGACATATTCGGCATCTGAACCCATGAGTTGAACCCATTAAGGGAATTCTTTGCGAAAAAACAATCAACACATCCCAGTATTTCTGTCACACTGGAACACACCGCACACAGCTTGTCAATTACATTCCTCGACAACCCTTTTTGTGGTACAACCCGATGGTAGCTATACTACAGAGCTTTATTAGAAACCCATTGCGCTCCTATCATTCTACATAACAATCGGCGCACCCCACGGCTGCTAGAAAACCGGTTCTTATTTCACAGATGTGGAAAGCGATTTATCTTCTGGTCCATAACCGTTTATTCATAGTTTAACTAAAATGTTTCTGCGCTTCCATGATAATGGACACCCAGAACACGGAGTAAGGCATTCTGCTTGTGCCGCACCTTCTCGAATTAACATGCGCGCGGGCGGCCGGTGAATACCCCCCGCTCGGGTGGGGGTCAGTTTGATCCCACCGAGATCTCAGGAGCTAGGAAAACTGGAGACACCAAATTCTGAGACACAAAATTCAAATGTCTGCTTTGGCCTGTTCGTGAGCTCTCTAAGGTCAAGGTCAGAGATTACTAGATCATGATCTTCGGGTCAAATAAGGTTAAGCAAGTTCGAACTCAAGGCTGGTCTCCATAACGCCTCTACAACCTAAACAACTGTTCTAAGCAAAAGGTCACATGCTCATTTGAGGTCCTTGACCTCGTTTCACCTTTTGAAGGTCATGGTGACCAGAAACATACAATACTGCTTTGAGTTTTGCATTTGAATAATCGACAAAGATTACTCTATAGAGTTTGTTGCTAAAAAATGCCGACCTGGGTCAGTTTAAGTCAGTGATTTATTCTGACATTCGAGAAGTTCATGAAAAATGCATAATGCGGTTCCTGTTATCAATAAACACAAAATGAGCAATAGGAGAACAGGACGGTTTTGATCTTGGTCTGACCTCCATGCATGAACCTAGGTCAATGGATTTTTTCCATTCTATTGTCGTGTTGCCTAAGTAAGTATGTCAGAGATGTATGGGTCCGTCTAACGCTCAACTGTTGCACCAGATTGCATAATTCCTAGAAATTGATTCCGTTGAATCCACGGCCTGATTTTGACCTGCCGTAGGATAGTGACCTCATACGGCACATCTCAATTGCTGATATCAAACAACCCGCTACTCAATTGTCTACAGCTATGGAAAATTTGGCGCGACTACGCCGCGCCGTTCCGAAACCACTTCGGAAAAACATTCGGGGTCTCAACTTGACCTCCACCTCAGCGCGTGTTTGTTTGACAGTAGGTTTGCGTAGACGATGTAAAAAGTCAAAGCAAACAAATGATATTTATGTGAAGCTCCCTTTTATACACCACGAGCTGCGTAAACAAGTCAGTGCAGCCGTATCATCAAGTGGTATGTACGGCATCTACATCGTAGTGTGGACTAGTGCTCCTATTGTAAAATGCGATCTAGTGCGATCAGTGTTAGAGGCCCCAAAGTGTCCAGCAGGAAATGGAATCTACCATTCATGTGTAGTGGACTGCAGGCAAATGCATCGGGAAAAACGTAAAATACAAGATATCCTGTAACCTATGGTCAGGGATATTTAATGTTGGAAAGAGAAAAGTAGCATTCGTGACCGGTTTAATGAACACTTTAGAGATGCAGGTTTGCGTACAGCGCGGACACCCCTCTAAAACACATGGAAGATCGACAGGCAGCGGTAGAGCACAGCACAACAAACACCAGCTTTAGAATATAAATTTTAGCAACCGCTAAGGTCATTGCGAACCGCAAGATCTCAGTCACCGTACATTCGGAATCTTTGCCTTAGGCTGAACCATCAATTTCACCATGACACGTGGTCTAAATAGCATTTTTAGGCCATGCGCGTTCCTGAGCACAATGCTTGCGGTGGCTGATACGCGTTAACACGCGCCCGGGCGGCCGGATGGATACCCTTTGCCCGGGTGGTGGTCAGTTTGACCCCCCTGAGAACTTAGCAACTAAGAGAGCTAGAAAGACCAAATTTACAAGGTGTGTTGGCCCGTTTGTGAAATATCTAAGGTCAACATTTAATGTTTCTAGGTCATGACCTTCGGGTCAAATGGGGCAAAAATTTGAATTCCAGGTTAGTCTCCAGAGTGCCGCCAGAACCTAGATAACTATTCTTGGCAAAAGGTCACATGTTTATTTAAGGTCAGTGACCTTGTTTGACTTTTTGAATGTCATGGTGACCAAAATTATACGAGATTGCTTTGAGTTTTGCCTTTAAATAAACGAGAAAGATTACGCTCGGCAGTGTGTTCCCAAAAACAAAACGTCGACCTGGGCCGTCGTAGGTCAGTGACCTATTCTGACTTCTGGGACGTCCATGAAAGATGCACAATGCGGCTCTTGTAATCAATATATACAAAATGGGCGCCAGAAACTACCCCATACGGCAGGCTCTAAAATAGCAAAACAGGTAGGTTTTGACCATGGTCTCACCTCCATACCTGAACCTAGGTCAATGGATTTTGTTCATTCTATTGTTGTGTTGCCTAAGAAGATATGTCAGAGATGTATGGCTTCGTCTAACACTCCGTTATTGCATCAGATTGAATGATTCCTTAGAAATTGATTTCGCTTAATCCAGGGCCTGAATTTGACCCGCCGTAGGTTAGTGACCTTATACGGTACATTTCAATTGCTGATATCAAACGATCCACCACTCAATTGTCCACAGCTATGGAAAATTTGGCGCGGTTACGCTGGGCCGTTCGGAAACCATTCCGGAAAAAAACCTTCGGGTGGGAGGTAAATTTGACCCCCGCCCCAGCGCATGTTAAGTAATGTTCTTACCCAATTTTCTGTGTCGGGCCTTCGCTCCTTCCAGCTCAGTTCTTGTGCTGTTATTTGTTTCATTTTTGCAGCCTTTAACGCTGAGCTGTATGTGGACTATGAGGGGCTTGGATGATTTACCATTTTTATCTGCCTTAGTGGCAGTGTCTGCCCAGATTGAGGAAAAAGTTCCTGAATTTTCAAGTGTAATATTTTGTTGAGCCTTTCTGAATCCTGGCCAATCTTGAGTTAAGTTACTCCGCCATTGAAAATGAGCACAACTCGAAATATTGAGTACGGTCAATGTTATCCTTATTCTGCATTATAACGTCGTCCAACCCGCACCTCCTAATATATTTAAGGTTGTTAACCCGGCACGAGGACTTTAAGCTCATGATAGTAAACAATTCAGTAGGTGTGAACCATTAAGGGCGCAGCAGCCGTTACAGCCGTTATTCATTGCTGCCATCGGCACAAGTACCTGCGCCCGATGTCGATGCGGGCGGGAGCATCCGAGGGGAAATAGGTCACCAAGCGGCGTCGTGTCCGCACCGTGTCCGGCCGTATCGACCCCCACCCCCGTGACCCCTCCCCAATCGTGGCACAGCGGTGGGTCTCCAGGTGAATCGATGGTCAACACGGCCGACCGCTGGCCGCCCCGCATGTCGTGTGTGTGGACCGGCGCAAGCGGGCGCCGCTCCGCTGCCGGCACAGGCGGGCGGCATGTTCCCGTCGCCGCTGCTGCTGGCGCTGGTGCTGGCGCTGGCGCTGCACGCGGCGCGGACTCAGTTCGAGCCGGAGCACTCGTTCTTCGAGGCGGGCTCGTTGCTGCGCCGCTCGTACGTGTTGATGGAACATCGGCCGCATGTGATGCTCACCTGCACCGAGCGGACTGTCATCGTGGAGGTGAGCAGTCACACTCGCCCCTGATTATTGCGTCGCGTGTCCGTCCCGTCGCTTTTGTAACCGTCGCTATGTACGTCGTATTTGCCGCCATCTTTGATCATTAGCTTGCACGTAAGCAGTCAGGAAGCGTCAATTTGCAGCTGAGGACTCACTCGCCGTCGGCTGCTTGCACTGTCGTCAGAGCAGCGCCATGACCGTTAACCGCCCGCTCGGCACGTGCCACCGTAACACGTGCGGCCTCGTGACCATGCGCTGTCCTTCCAGGTGGAATATCGGCTGCTGAGGGCGTCGCAGACCAGCGGCGCCACACCGCCTCCCATCGTTTACCGCCTGGCCGACGGCGTCGGCGTCGGCGTCGGCGTCGGAAGCAAAGACGGAGGGGGCCAGCCTGAGGGTCACTGTACGCCGCTTCGGCGCTGCCTCGGCCGACGAGCCTGCACCTTTCTCTTCAGCAACGAGTTCTGCGGCTCGGACCCGCTCCCCGGTCTGCGGAAGGTGGGTGATGGTGGGGGTTGGGGAGGGGAGGGAGCGCCGCCCGTGATGGGCTGGCGGGCGCCGCGGGCTGGACGCTCGGGGTCGGCCCCCGGGCTGGTGAGGTGATGGTGGGGGTTGGGGAGGGGAGGGAGCGTCGTCCGTGATGGACTGGCGAGCGCCGCGGGCTGGACGCTCGGGGTCGGCCCCCGGGCTGGTGAGGTGATGGTGGGGGATGGGGAGGGGAGGGAGCGCCGCCCGTGATGGGCTGGCGGGCGCCGCGGGCTGGACGCTCGGGGTCGGGCCCCGGGCTGGTGGGGGTTGGGGAGGGGAGGGAGCGCCCCCCGTGTGGGCTGGCGGGCGCCGCGGGCTGGACGCTCGGGGTCTGGCCCCCGCGCTGGTGAGGTGAGGCCGTCAGGCGCGGATCGTGACCGCTGCGGAGCGACTGCGGGAAGGGGGTGACATCAGCGACCATGCCCGAAGTCGTCGGACTCTGACAGGAGACGAAGAAGCGTTGACTCGTTAGACATAAGTCGAAGGAAGGCGTTACCTACCAGTGATATTACGCTATACTCGCATTCCCAGGCCTGAAATGCGTCATTTTGTTCTCAGAAAATGGCGGTGACGACGACCTGCTATGATGACACAAAGTACCGCAACGCAAAGGTAAGTTCGGCCCTTCCAGGCAGTGCAACGCATGCATTTTTTAGTTTGCAGGTAGAACCACGTCGATAACAACGCTTACGTTACAAATGCTGTCGCAAAAAAACTCATGAAAAGATCTTTCATCTTGACGGGGATGCTGACAGAGTTGCTGGCCTTTCTTTTCAAATTATTTGTCGTTTACAATGGGCTGCTATCGCCATAATGAGACGATTAGCAGGCCTCTTCGTACCAATGAAAAGGAAACATCGTTAAGTCATAATGAAACTTTGTGCTTAACAAACGTTTTTCTTGTGAGCCAGTTTATGCATATTCAATGTTCAAATGACACCAAATCTCATCAGTAGATCCTTGAATCCTCCTGAAAAGCAGGTGGTACTCTCCCAAAGCTAGGTCTCCAACCTAGATCCCTTAGACTCCGAGGACTGGACGGCTAAATCCAGACGCTTCGAGGTAAAGAACATCAGTAAATGGTACCTGTCTTTCGACTTGCTTGCCAGTCATCGGCTAGATGGCATGTCGAGCGGAAAGACGACGTAGCGATATATCTCGCCTGCTCGTCCGGCAGGTGGTGCACCTGAAATACCGCTCACTGCTGGAGTCGGGCGTGCGGAACTACTCCCGGGTGCAGCTGATGGAGCGTGAGGTGCTCAGCGAGCACGTGTTTGGCCTGACCTGCCCGCAGCACGAGGCCGTGAGAGCAGCGGGGTACCGTGGCCGCTGCGAGCCCGGTCTGTTCGACCCGCGCACGCTCAGGGATCGGGCCGCATTCGTCATGTCAAAGTGAGCTCAACTCCGGTTCGTGGTCTGCTATGTGGTAGTGAGTGTAGGGATAGAAAGTACCTACAAAAATATGCATCTCACAGAAAATCTGGCGGATTTGAATTTCCTTACGGTCAAGTTTTTTTGTGAAAAATACTGCCGCGTGTTCTCGTTGGTAAGCGATGCTGGTGCGTTGTGTTTCGCACAGCCCGTGCTCTAGCGCATCATCGAGGCCACGAAGTCGCCTCACTCAATATTCCCTCACACTGGAATCAATGTAAATTAACTGCAAGAGAATCGGGTCATGTATTTCAGGCCACCCAATGAGTCACGGAGTGCCGGGTTTGAGCGGGCTCGAATGCGTTCCATCGACAGGGTGCACTCCGAGCAGTGCCGTCAGCGGATGAGCCAGGTGCTTTGCGCGCTGGAATACAGTCGAAGTGCGGAGTGCCTGCCGCCGTTCATGTGGAACGGTGATGCCGGCGACGGCGGTCTCAGCTTCCTCATAACGCCGACCGTCGGCAGCCGGCCAGTATGGCAGCCTCCAGCCGCAAGTGAGCACACGAGGGGTAGCCTGAGCACGAGCACGACGCCACTGCGGCA
Source organism: Pollicipes pollicipes (assembly GCF_011947565.3). Classification (NCBI taxonomy): domain Eukaryota; kingdom Metazoa; phylum Arthropoda; class Thecostraca; order Pollicipedomorpha; family Pollicipedidae; genus Pollicipes; species Pollicipes pollicipes. The sequence continues at coordinate 48,333,100 of NW_023597054.1, read as the reverse complement.
CGGGACATCATTGGAGCATGCGGCATGGCCTGAGCATGTGGCATGATCTAAGCACGGAGAGCCGGCTGCAGCGGGGAAGGATGACTTGAGCTGGGGCTAAAGGTCTGGACATGGAGGCGATGGCTTCGTGCAGGTTTGAAAGGTCCCAGCACGGAAAAATAAGTCGAATAGCTTGGGGTTAAAAAAGCTTTGGGCACAACTTGATAGCTCAGGACCACCGACTGCGTGAGCACAGAGAGACGGCTTGAGGACAATGTATGGCGCGAAAACTACTGGTTGCTATGAAGCAGCCAGTTGTTTTTGCGCGGTTATATAGAGCACATTGAATCCAGAGTTGTTGTAAACATTAGAGGCTGTCATTCTAAGAGATGCACAGCAACATTGTCGAAACGGGCACTGGAACAAATCGCTAAACAACGTCTCAATCTGTCTGATATCCTCAGCAACGCAGCAGAGTAGTCCACGGGTGACGCAGGCGCAGGAGGGGACATCTTCGATTCCAGCTTAAAACTAAGGTTTTAGACAGGCAGCTCCAAAGCCAAAGGCAGGAACCAAATAAAGCCCCAGGAGACGGCAGCAGTCGGAGAGTGGCCGCGGGAGTGGACACTTTAACGGCAGCAGTCGGGGAGTGGCCGCGGGAGTGGACACTTTAACGGCAGCAGTCGGGGAGTGGCCGCGGGAGTGGACACCTTAACGGCAGCAGTCGGGGAGTGGCCGCGGGAGTGGACACTTTAACGGCAGCAGTCGGGGAGTGGCCGCGGGAGTGGACACTTTAACGGCAGCAGTCGGGGAGTGGCCGCGGGAGTGGACACCTTAACGGCAGCAGTCGGGGAGTGGCCGCGGGAGTGGACACTTTAACGGCAGCAGTCGGGGAGTGGCCGCGGGAGTGGACACTTTAACGGCAGCAGTCGGGGAGTGGCCGCGGGAGTGGACACCTTAACGGCAGCAGTCGGGGAGTGGCCGCGGGAGTGGACACCTTAACGGCAGCAGTCGGGGAGTGGCCGCGGGAGTGGACACCTTAACGGCAGCAGTCGGGGAGTGGCCGCGGGAGTAGACACCTTAACGGCAGCAGTCGGGGAGTGGCCGCGGGAGTAGACACCTTAACGGCAGCAGTCGGGGAGCGACCACAGGAGTGGACACCTTAACGGCAGCAGTCGGGGAGTGACCGTGGGAGTATACACCTTAACGGCAGCGGTCGGGGAGTGACCGCGGGAGTGGGCACCTTAACGGCAGCAGTCGGGGAGCGACCGCAGGAGTAAACACTTTAACGGCAGCAGGCGGGGAGTGACCGCGGGAGTAGACACCTTAACGGCGGCAGTCGGAGGGTGACCGTGGGAGTAGACACCTTAACGGCAGCAGTCGGAGAGTGGCCGCGGGAGTGGACACCTTGACGGCAGCAGTCGGGGAGTGGCCGCGTGAGTGGACACCTTGACGGCAGCAGTCGGGGAGTGGCCGCGTGAGTGGACACCTTGACGGCAGCAGTCGGGGAGTGACCGCGGGAGTAGACACCTTAACGGCAGCAGTCGGAGAGTGGCCGCGGGAGTGGACACCTTGACGGCAGCAGTCGGAGAGTGGCCGCGGGAGTAGACACCTTGGCGGCAGCAGTCGGGGAGTGGCCGCGGGAGTAGACACCTTGACGGCAGCAGTCGGGGAGTGACCGCGGGAGTAGACACCTTAACGGCAGCAGTCGGGATGTGACCGCGTGAGTGGACACCTTGACGGCAGCAGTCGGGGAGTGGCCGCGGGAGTAGACACCTTAACGGCAGCAGTCGGGGAGTGACCGCGGGAGTGGACACCTTAACGGCAGCAGTCGGGGAGTGACCGCGGGAGTGGACACCTTGACGGCAGCAGTCGGGGAGTGACCGCGGGAGTGGACACCTTAACGGCAGCAGTCGGGGAGTGACCGCGGGAGTGGACACCTTGACGGCAGCAGTCGGGGAGTGACCGCGGGAGTGGACACCTTAACGGCAGCAGTCGGGGAGTGACCGCGGGAGTAGACACCTTAACGGCAGCAGTCGGGAAGTGACCGCGGGAGTAGACACTTCAACGGCAGCAGTCGGGGAGTGACCGCGGGAGTGGACACTTCAACGGCAGCAGTCGGGGAGTGACCGCGGGAGTGGACACGAAAGTGGCGCGGAGGTCACTCTATACTCGCCAGCGCCCGCAGCCGTGGGGCCGCGAGCCAGCATGGGCCTGCCTTCACATAGATGCCACTGTCCGATGATCGGGAGCCTCGGCTTCCTTTGGGCACCGGAGGAGCCCTGCTTTCGTCGAGCTGGGACATCCCTCTGGGCACCGGAGGAGCCCTGCCTTCATCGAGTTGGGACATTCCTCTGGACACCGGAGGAGCCTGCCTTCATCGAGCTGGGACATCCCTCCGGGCACCGGAGGAGCCTGCCTTCATCGAGCTGGGACATCCCTCTGGATACCGGAGCAGCGTTCCCTTCGTTGAGTTCGGGCCCCCCATTGGGCACCGGAGCAGCATTCCCTCACTAAGCTGGCAAAACACCAAAAAATCCTCTTGCGATGGGGCACGAAAGATGTAGAAAAAAGAAGAGAACACCAGGGGTGGAAAAGCCAAACTAAAGTATCGCTTAACATGCATGATGCACACGTGATATCGCTCTTCGCACGTGGGGTGTGTGAGCTGCATTTTTGGCATGATCTCGTTGCATTGTCTACCACTGACCATTCCCCGGGCAATCTAAAGCCTGTTTGTTGGATAATGGGTATTACCCTTCGGTCATGGATAGCTTCTTTTTTTTGCTTGTTCGCTCAGGGAGAGGTTAGACGTTAGAGCACAGCAGCTCGCCGACGAACCGCGAGGCTTTCTTGTCGGGTCGCGGGTCTTTGCGGATGTCCTGAACCTCGGACCGTGTGACCGAGGCGTGTGTACTGATAATCCCACCTCTGCTTTCCAAGCATCCCGGCAATGTAAAAGGTGATGCAGATTGTACTTAATACATGCCTTTTATTTACCTTGATATTATCAATAACACGCTGAACCATATTAATAAGAACATTCTTATTTTATGACATGATTTTAATATTGCTATTTTGTCATTAGCACAAGACAATACCATTTTTTTCAGAATATCCTGGCAATGCCATCGATCTGTTTCAGGCAGCATGCATTGGGATGGCCGATGGGACATAATACGCGTTTAATCTTCGCAAACGAGTTTGGTTTTGTTTTTAATCCGGCAACCCGATGCGAAAACCGTAAGCGGGAATTTTATAAAACGGCTGCGCAAAAGTTCTTCTGGTCATAGTGATCAGATCTCGAAACTGCTTTGATGTACGACCACCTTAGTCCCTGCTCAGTCACAGAACCTCAAGTTAGAACTCTCATTAGAGAACTGGCTGTCGACCGTGAAAAAGGCTGTCGTCACCGGGCACACGTCTTCTATTCGGGCTGTAAATGCTATCAGATGATAAAGGCGCTTCTATTGTAGGCCCATTTGGCCTATTTCTCTTTGTATCGCAAACCCTTCGCCGTTCTCATCGAAAAAACTAGCCCGTGAACCGCTGGGGTGATGGGCATATCTAATTTCTTCGCTTTAACAGCCTTTATCATTAAGTTTAGGAGTGATCGGTCCGAACGCGTCTCCTCTAGGCTGGAGCCGGCTCGAGCCGCTCACAAGAGGGAGATACGTCTCAACATAACCGTGCCTTAATGCGCGCCCCGGTGGCCGGTTGGCCGCTGAGATCTCAGGAACTAAGAGAGCTAGAAATACAAAATTCACGGAGTGTATTAGCCTATACCTGAAATCACTTAGGCCACAGTTTGAGGTCCCTGGGTCATGACCTCCGGCTCAAATAAGGTCAAAGAAGGTCAAACTTAAGGTTGGTCTCCACCGTGCCCCAGAACCTAGATACCTGTTCTAAGCAAAACTTCACGCGCTCGTTCAAGGTCAGTGACCTTATATGATCTTTCAAAGGTCATGGTGACCAAAATCATACAAGACTGTCGTGAGTTTTGCATTTGAAAAAGCGACAAAGATGACACTAGGCAGAATGTTCCGAAAAACAAAACGTTGAACTGGGTCATTTTAGGCCAGTAACCTATTATGACCTTTAAGAAGTCTGTGGAAGATGTATATGGCGGTTCTCCTGATCAATAAATTCGAAATAAGCATCAAAAACTACCTTCTACAGCAAGCCTTAGTGTAATAAAACAGGAGGGTTCAACATTGGTCTGACCTTCATACCTGATCCTAGATTAATAGAATTGGTTCATTCATTTGTTGTGTTGCCTTAGAAAGTACCTCAAAGATGTATGGTCTCGTCTAATACTCCGTTGCCGCATCAGATTGAACGATTCCCCTAGAAATGAACTTCGCTGAATTTATGGTCTGACTTTGACCCTAGATTCAAACTATGCATAATGCACATGCGTATGCATATGCATTCAACGCACTATGCATAGATAATTCAAACATAGATTCCAACTATATGGTCAGTGAACTTACATGGTACATGCAAAGTTTTGATACTAAACGATCCACTATTCAATTGTCTACAGCCATTATACATGTGGCGCGATTACGCCGCGTCGTTCGGAAACAATTTTGGGAAAACCTTTGGGGTTCAAATTGATCCCTACCCGAGCACATGCTAATGTAACTTTGCTCCTTAATAAAACCCCACGGCGCTCCACTCCCAACTCGGCCCGCTATCGATATTCCGCACGTTCGTTCATCAGTCCGCAATACACCGCCGAGCCGCCGGCTCCTCCGAGGCCGGAGCGCTGGAGCTGCCCGCGGTGCAGCCGCCCGAGCAGGCGGAGGGGACTCCGGTACCGGGCTACTGCGGCAAGGTGCCGGCTAACCCCTGCCGTCGCCGCGTGTCAACACTCCCCAAGTTTCAGACGTCGCCGAGGGTGATGAAGACTGAGAGACACATGCGGCCGTTTCGTCTCTCTTGCATGTCCATCCGTTCAGGGAAAACTTTGACATGCACCTTTTTATTTCACTGTTGACAATTGATGGTGTTCTATAGCACTGACTGCAGTATCTGACATTGATCCTAAAAATCATGTTGCATGAATAGATGTTGGACGACGTCATGGGCACATTACCCTAGGCATGATTTCCATACCGCGTCCAGTCCGCGCTGTGTACAGAGACCACTCCGGAACTCCAGTGACCGATGCGGCGGATTAAATTACCCGTAGTTTTCTCCTCTTGTGAATGACTTGTTTAACAATGCTGTTAAATGACGCACTGCTTTTCTCTGTACAATAACGCTGAGCCCACTAATCGTCTTCCAGCGCGGCATCCTTCTCTGGAGCCAGTCACAATAGGTTTCTACCTGCTGGTGCACAGTGGATTTGACGCCGTGGTAAGTCATGGTGCACAGTGGATTTGGCGCCGTGGTAAGTCATGGCTCAGTGGTGTCGAGCGGTCCTGTCGCATTCCAGCAGCCTTAACAGGGATGCTACCAAAGCCTATCCGTCTGCCAATGCGTAATAAGAGAAGCCATGCTGCCCTTTATCTCCGTATAAAGGGCAGCATGCCCAGCCGGCATCACCGGCTAATTGGATGTTCACGTGTCAATGCACGACCCCAACATAAGTCCGGAGGTGTCAGATTACTGAAGCGCGCCGCAACATTTGTGGATGAAATCCGTGCCGCACGGTCGCGGCCTGAGATTAGGCGCAGGTCGTCCGCCCGCAGCAGCACGCTCGCCGATGACTCAGCGGGGGATGTCCGGCGTCGACTGACGATGATACCAGCCGCTGATACCATCGGGGGGCGCTGACCGCCGCCACTGTCCGGTGACGGCTGATGATGATACCAGCCGCTGATACCATCGGGGGCGCTGACCGCCGCCACTGTCCGGTGACGGCTGACGATACTGACACTAGCCGGTGATACCATCGGGGGGCGCTGACCGCCGACACTGTCCGGTGACGACTGACGATACTGACACTAGCCGCTGATACCATCGGGGGCGCTGACCGCCGCCACTGTCCGGTGACGGCTGACGATACTGACACTAGCCGCTGATACCATCGGGGGGCGCTGACCGCCGCCACTGTCCGGTGACGGCTGATGATGATACCAGCCGCTGATACCATCGGGGGCGCTGACCGCCGCCACTGTCCGGTGACGGCTGACGATACTGACACTAGCCGGTGATACCATCGGGGGCGCTGACCGCCGTCACTGTCCGGTGACGACTGACGATACTGACACTAGCCGCTGATACCATCGGGGGCGCTGACCGCCGCCACTGTCCGGTGACGGCTGACGATACTGACACTAGCCGCTGATACCATCGGGGGGCGCTGACCGCCGCCACTGTTCGGTGACGGCTGACGATACTGACACTAGCCGCTGATACCATCGGGGGGCGCTGACCGCCGCCACTGTCCGGTGGCGACTGACGATACTGACACTAGCCGCTGATACCATCGGGGGCGCTGACCGCCGCCACTGTCCGGTGACGGCTGACGATACTGACACTAGCCGCTGATACCATCGGGGGCGCTGACCGCCGCCACTGTCCGGTGACGGCTGACGATACTGACACTAGCCGCTGATACCATCGGGGGGCGCTGACCGCCGCCACTGTCCGGTGACGACTGACGATGATACCAGCCGCTGATACCATCGGGGGCGCTGACCGCCGCCACTGTCCGGTGACGGCTGACGCTACTGACACTAGCCGGTGATACCATCGGGGGCGCTGACCGCCGTCACTGTCCGGTGACGGCTGACGATACTGACACTAGCCGGTGATACCATCGGGGGCGCTGACCGCCGCCACTGTCCGGTGACGGCTGACGATACTGACACTAGCCGCTGATACCATCGGGGGCGCTGACCGCCGTCACTGTCCGGTGACGGCTGACGATACTGACACTAGCCGGTGATACCATCGGGGGCGCTGACCGCCGCCACTGTCCGGTGACGGCTGACGATACTGACACTAGCCGCTGATACCATCGGGGGCGCTGACCGCCGTCACTGTCCGGTGACGACCTCGGCTCCCGCCGCCGGCCCCTGGCTTCCCGCCATCCGCCCTGCCGACCCCAGCGCCCCTCCGTCGGCAGATGGAGCTGCTCGAACGCGTGTATGACCCGGCCCACCTGTATGTGATCCACGTGGATCTGCGGAGCACAGCACTGCGGCGTGAGCTTGAGGCAGCGCTGGCAGAGCGGTACCCGGACCGGCAGCGGCTGCGCCTACTCGAGAAGCACCGCTCCTTCGCTGCCAGCTGGGGCTCCGAACGCATCTTGCGCGCCGAATTAGAGGTGGGCATGGCAAGGATAGTTCGCCAACGCTGCTCCATGAGAAGTGAGAGAGGACCCAGCCGTGAGCCTGATATTCTATGACCGCCTGTAGGGTTTAAAGTACCTCCTGCGGGTTTTATTCGTACCTTCAGGTAATTAATTTCACGCATTTTGGGGAGCCGTTTCGATGATTTCGTTGCGAAGAGCGTTTCGGTGACGGCGTTATAACGTCAGCAGTGTAAGCTTGCTTTGACTTTTGTGCTGCCATGGTGAGCTGTTCGAAGTTTCCTTTCTTATTCTAAAGTTTACCAGCGCAGCTATTCGACTGGTTTAACCACGCTTCTGTCAATGTGCATCGTTCGCCACGTAGTTGTTTCAGATCACCAACGAAAGTCCATCGGGTTAACTTTAGGGGTGCTGAACGCCATTGATACCTGCTACCCATTTGTGCATTTCAGCAATATTACACCACGTGATCTACAACGTGATTTATTGGTAGCGTAACCCACAACATAACATTTCATGCATGCGAATGACCACGGCTATCGATTACAGTTTAAATTTATCTGGCTAAACGACTAGATCCTGAGATAGCGTAGGTACTTTTAACTCGCGAAGTAATCGCGGCCGGCGAAATACCTCAAGCGCTGTCGGGATATAGGTCAGAGGCTGAGCTGGAGTTGGAGGCGAGGCTATGTTAAGTCGGGGTTTCTGCAGGCTGAGCATGACATGATCACATGAGAGCAGCCAGCGGGGGCAGCCGATTGAGACTGAGCTCGCCGGCCTGGTGTGGGGAGGAGCAACCCTCGGTGGGCTCCGACCGTCGGCCACTGGGCCGCGACGCTCTCACGTGCAGGAGATTGAGCTGAACACGACAGGAAACTTCGCCTTTATCCAGGCTTTTTGCGGTTTAGTGCCTGATACCCTTAGCCGGTTCTAAGGTCTTACGGCGGCCCCAACAGGTATCGGACGCTTTGTTGCCTCGCAGCTGAGTGCCTGACACCCCGCAGCTGAGTGCCTGACACCGCGCGGCTGAGTGGCGGACACTCCGCGTGTGAGGACCTGATACTCCGCAGTTAGCCGCTGACAGGTGCTGGCCGCCGTCGGCAGTGTCTGGAAGAGCTGCTCAGGATGGCTCCGTGGGACTTCGCCGTGCCCCTCAGTGGCCTTGACCTGCCGCTGCGGCCGGCGGCCGAGCTGGCTGCGACACTAGCGCCGTACCGCGGCCGAAACCTGCTCCATCATGCCGAGCACAAGTTCATGCGGACGCACGAAGAGAACAACGTGTTTGCCATGTGAGAAGCCGGGTTTTGTTTGGGCTGGTCGATTTAGAACCAAACGCATAGGAACTACAGCGTGGCTGATGACGTGCTGTCTAAATTTGGTTTGTCGTGATGCCTGGGAGAAGACTGGGACACTAGACATTTCATGGGAGGTGCTCAAAAGGGAAATATCCATACATTTGCACATTTGTTATCTATTTAGCTGGCAAACTGTCCCGCGTTACCATCAGACATGCTGGAAATTTGCCTTTCTTAGCTATTCACTGATCGTAATAATGGAATGATGATATGTTTCATATTATTGCCGCTCTCAGGTTTGGCTGTGGCGACTTCGTATTCAACGTCTCACGACCCGGCAACCGTCCACTCCGGTTGAAGATACCTGTTTATGGACAGTAAGTAGTCTGACGCCCGGTGCTGACACATCAGATTTTAGCAACATTAAGAGCCGTCTTTCTGCAGAGCGTCTTAATGTCAGACTTATATAGTTGGGTCGAACAAGAAGCAAACCCAAAGGAGGACTGAAGATAGAGCCAGGACTACTGGCTCTCATAATTGACGGGAGATTGAAATCGTGCATGGTATAGCGAGTCAGCCCGACAGCGAACTAGCAGTCACATCTGCCACGACATGAGCCCTGACAGCACGCCCTCGCCTCCATCAGTGCCACCTGGAAGGCACTGGACCGGCAGTTCGTCGAGTTCGTTATATCTGAGCTACCGTCGTCCCCGCTTGCTCGCTGGAGCCTCCTGCTACGGGTCATCATCATACCGGACGAGCACTTCTTCGCCACGGTGCTTATGAACTCCCGGTACAGGTGAGTAACATTCCGGCCCTGCCAAACGCTGCCAGGTGCGCCGCTCAGTCGGAGAGCTCCGCTTGCGACGCTCTCACAAGTCGAGGGCTTCTGTCAGCTCAGAGTCCGGAGTCCCCCTCCACCTGGGCGACTCCGGACTCACTCGACCGGTCGTTGAGGACAACGCAGCAGCCAAGCACGTGCTTGGTGCACATCATACACCCCTGAAATGCGGGGAAAACGTGATGATTGCATATTTTGCATTAGTGCTAAGCGATATCACTCCGAAGTTATAATTATATCTATAAGTTAACGATAAGTGTTGTTTGGATGTGTTAGCATCATATGCCTGCCTCTTACGTGTGCCTGTCGACCGGATTCGCCGTGTTTTTTGACGATCATTTGCATATCGCTGACGATCACCTCTGCTCATTAAATTGAGCCAATCGGAATGAAATTCAACAGATTGATCACGAGCACGGCAAGCGCCTGTGGTGATGCCCGTGCCCTAATCTTCAGCGAGTTCTCACATATTCAGTGGAGTGAGTAGTCCTACGACTGCGTTGAGTTGTTGCTTGATCAGTGCGTTCCCATAATTGAGAGATGTTCACGAATGCCATGCAAACAAGCAAACAAATAAACCAGGTGGACTCAAATGTGGTCAAGCCTTTATGACTACGACCGGGCGCCGCTTCGCGTGCTCGCTCACGTCCTCACTGCGTGATCACTGTCTTCACGTGTTCACTCATGTACTCACTGCATGCTCATTCTCTTCACGTGCTCACTCACATTCTCTGCGTGCTCACCTTTCACGTGCTCGCTCAGGTACCCACTGCGTGCTCACTCTCTTCATGTCCTCACTCATGTACTCACTGCATGCTCACTCTCTTCTCCTGCTCACTTACGTACTCACTGCGTGCTCACTCTCTTCACCCGCTCACGTACTAGGTCTGAACTGCAGTTACATAAAAACGCACCAGACATGCCTCACAGTGTATGACTACAGGAGTGCATTGGCTGGATGTTTAGCGCCTTCGGCCCCCACGTGGGAGCCCGTGATCGGATCCCGGTTGCACCATAGCCCCTGAACGCCAATATGGCCGCTGTTGTCGCTGGTGCTCTGTAAAACGGTGCGTGACTACGTGTGTCATGTTCCCTCCAAACACCTGTATGACGCATGTGTTAATAAATGACGTTCGATAAACGAGCGACGAACGGCGCTGTGTACCTGGCGCATTACTAATGAAAACGCACCAGATATTTGTTCAGCAATGAATGGCGCAGGCAGTGACAAATGAGCCCCCATAAACGGCTTCGCAGCGGTGGCGGCCGTGCTGTTGAACCCGTGTGCGTGGCACGGCCGCCCCACTCGCTCGCGAGGGGCTCGGGCGACCATCCAATAACACGCGCCCATGCCGCCGTTCGGCAAAGTTGGCTACTCTCGTGATGATATGGTCTCCCCGGGTGCGTGTGCATGCTTTGGCCCGACTAGGCCGGCTCGAAAAGCGCGGGCCCAGCCAAGTTACAAGATGGCGCTATAGGCTCTGGCACTATTTGCAGTGCACCTTAGCTGGATCGCTGAGAATCATCTCTTGCGCTGCTTCAAAAGGTTTTGTCCGAACGCTTTGATTGGGTGGATTTCTGGGATCGGCACCCACGTTAAGCGGTGCTTGTTGCGTTAGCCCTGACCGCACTATCCGACCTGGAAATTTCGAGTCAGCGGAAAAATTTCACGACGAAAGGTTGACGTGTCGCAATGCTCAACGCTGTCCCGCCCTTTGACCTCCTGCCCCAACTTTTAACGCAGCCATTGCCACCGGCCGCAGGCCATCCCAGTCAGAACAAAATAGCGAACGCCTCAAATGACTGGAACCCACCTCGCCATGGATGAGTGAATCACAAGACAGGCTTTCAAGCCAAATGAGCTAACGTGACGAACAGCTACCAGGCCATAGACGGGGGCAGTGGAAGGACAATCGAAAGCAATGGAATTGGCCATCTCTTCTCAGTCAAAGCCTATAGTACCAGTATTCAGTTTGCATATAATTGGGAACGGGGTTTCTGGCCCCGTTCTGGCTCCCTTGGTTTCCACTCCTGCGGCGCACGCACGCACGCACGCACGCACACACGCACGCACGCACGCACAAAGCCCGGCAAGTTCACAGCTCATGTTCACTGCTGACTGACCATGCCAGCAAATTATCTTGTCAGTTGACTCTCATTCCTTGACAGGTTGTTGTCACAGCATTTTTCGCTTGCATGCACCGGTGTGAGCTCCTCATATATCATGCACCGGTGTGAGCTCCTCATATAACTATCATGCACCGGTGTGAGCTCCTCATATAACTATCATGCACCGGTGTGAGCTCCTCATATAACTATCATGCACCGGTGTGAGTTCCTCATATAACTATCATGCACCGGTGTGAGCTCCTCATATAACTATCGTCACGCATGATTGGTTTACCGCTGGCAGCCTTGCGAAATCGGACGGCTTGTGTGAAGTCCAGAGGCCCAACTGGTGCCGCAGGATATCGAAAGTAAGACGGATCGTCGCTTTACCAAATGCCAGACTATCCCTTATGCATTATGTCGTACGTGTGACCATGGGTGGTAAAAGTGCACTTTTTGTTGCCGAACAAAGTTTTGGAGGAAAAATTGTCGCCAGTAGCGTAATGTGATGCCGTATGACAAAACGGTCATTACGTCCATGCCCAGTAGCGTCATGAGCAATTAGCCATCAACAAGTGTCTTCCATCGCTGCAATTTTCAATATCATGCACATAACCAAAATGTTCAGTCATCCACTGCCCTTAACAAATGTTAGGATAAGTGCTGCTGCTAGGAAAGCAGGCACACTTGCGCTAGACTAATGCGGTAGCCCAATCACAACAGGAATTTTCCTCCACCCTCGTGACTTGCCGGGGTCTCACGTTTAAACTCGATCTACGGTTGGATATGCTTTCCTCTGCTGCAAAAAGCAGCGAAGGGCCTCGATAGCCAGGGCAGCAGAATGCGTGGCAGATTTCGAACCGGTGACAAGCAGCACTGGGAATGACGTCAAATATGGGGGCCTTCACGAGGTCATGCCCCCTTATGGAAATCACGTTTGCGCTTCGAGCCCCATCTCAACCGTCACCAAACTATCCGCCATACTCCAAGCATGCTCCAAGCCTGGCGCGACATGTTTTGACTGGTGATAGCCTTTCGCCGTGCCCCAACAAGTAACTTGTATCGAAATTTTTCAATAACCTCAAATCAGGCGACTAGCTCTTTCTGAACAAGTTACTCGCCCTGACAGGAGGGTGGGGGTGGGGGGTGGGGGGAGGACCATGCAACACCCCCTCCCCTACGGTTTTCTGAGGATACCAATGCGGCATATTGCACATTCTTGCTCAAATCTTTGGTACCCTCTGGGGCATCCATTGTACGCGTGCTGACATAAAAAGTGACCCTAGCAATTTTGGTTTCAGAGTAGTGATATTTTTACGGCCATCGCAAGAACAAGGCCGGCGGGTGCGGCGGGGGGCAAGCGACGATCCTGCGGACCGCGCGCGGAGGGTTGACAGCTACATGAACGAAATCATACATTATAAATATAAGCTCCAAACAGATAAAACTGCACGCCATTGCACTCCTGATTAAACAAGGGGCATGCCTCTTCATGTTTCATACCACTTCATTGCATAGTTTCGTGTATACAACTTGCATGCAAAGCTGATGTTTCGTTTTCAGGAGAATTTGCCCTTCGACTTGGTCTAGTGAAGTCAGTTAACAACAGTGGACTTCTTGCCAATCACGAGATCTCGCCAAAGGCAGCCCACTGTTTGTTTTGTTGCGAGGCTTTACCTTTCTAAGTTGGCAAGCGTCAGAAAATCCCCCCCCCCCCCCCTCTCTCCACCAGTCCGCGTTACAAAAACCGGAGAATCAGGGTAAGGGTTAGAATTGTTGGCTGCCATCCTTTTTTATTTATTTTATATATACCAGCATAAAAATCTGCATTTCAGACAACGAAAACATCAGCTGCTACAGCAGAATGACACATTTCCTTACCAGCATCCAAACATTGGTGGAAATTCAACCAGCAAGCCAAAGTTCCCCTTTGCATGCAGGTAAAATGCAGATCTAAGGTTATCTGTGATGTCTACCATGTATAATGCAGGAGTGTCCATTCAAATTAATTTCTGGGGCACTTCCCAATATCTCTGTTGGGTTGGGCCACTTAATGCTGATTCCTCCCCCCTGCCAACATTTCTAGCTGGAAAATTACAAAAGATTTAAGAAAAAACTAACCATAACATAAAAACATCCTTGTTACTCAATTCATTGACCGCGATCCACGGCTTGCTATCTCCCCCTAAACAGGCATAACAAATTTCCTGTCATAACGCCGCCACCACATATTGCGTAGGGCCCCCTCAACGCTCATTCTTCCTTCCCCACAGCCAGCATTCCTAGTTGGAAGATCACAAAAAGATATGAAAAAATGAGCTATGACACAAAACCAACGTAATGTATGCAATGTATGCGATGCCATGTATCCCTAAAATATGTATGTCTCCCAGATTAGCACACTTCTTTACAAACTTGGGGGGAGGGATGGAGCCCTGAACTGAATAAGAAGTATGAACACCCCTTGATTTGAAGATCTATGTGACTGGTAAACATTCTCAATCAGAAGCTAAATGTGTTCGTTTTCAGACATGCCTGTTTGATGATTTCGCCGTTTTCTTTACCCTCAGACTTCGCCACTTTTACCGTAACTTTTTTGTATTTATCGCTCCCTGACGATCGCCACCAGTGTCTAGCCTGTTTATTTGATTGTTTTTTTTTCCGATTTTGACCAATCAAGGAGAAGAAATTATGCACGGCACGTACTTGTTTTGCAGAGGCCACCGGCGTCTTTTTTCAGCTTGAACCAGAAATGAGCCAATCAAAACTTCTTCTTGACCTTGCGTACGACGAACAACAGACATTTACACACATAGTCTTTCCGTGGCATTCCAACGCAAGAGTCAACCTTGCTTTAGGTTTCCTTGATATATAGATAGACCGAACTGATTATTCATATATTCATGGTCTCATCTGATGTTACAACCCCAAAAATGGAGGGCAATGAATGGATTAGATTTTACGTCTTCTGGAACACAGCAGCATTTGCTCAAAGCGTACCTTTTGAGGTCGAGATTGATTTCCAGGACACTGATGGCTGTTTCATTTTTGTCCCGGCCCGCCGGCCTCAGATAAAAACTTCAATAGTGGCCTCGAACCTGGAAAGTTACTCCACCACCCCGTGTGGGATCGAATCCACCCGCCCCCCCCCCCCCCCCCCCCGATGGGAGGGTCAGGCGAGAACAAAACGGCCAAAGGAAGGCTGGTATCACTCGGTGGTCTATCGCAGCCACTGGTCTGTGATGTCAGTCGACCTGGCACCGTTCTTTCCCATTTGGTCCTCCAATCCCACGGCGAAACAGAAGCCTGCTTTACGTCCAGTACGTTCAAGCTGCACTTGCACAACTGACCAGCGTCCGTCGCGCAGTCCCAATCCAATGTTGTGTTTGACTGGCGCGGTTTGTTTAAAAACATGTGATGTCATATATGTACGTAACGTACACAAATTCCAGCGAATTAGTCGTTATCTGTATAAGAACCATACAACAAATGGTAACAACTGCTGATATAAGCGCCTGTCAACCACTGCTGGTTACATCACTCTTCTAACTTACGAAGCGTCTTTCTCATAGCTTCCGTTCATTCCATTGCTTCACCGTGCGTGATGTTCAAACTCGTGCAACCAAAAGAGTTGCGGCCGTGACGTGAGGCGCGAGCTGGTCGGCTCGTCCGGCGCCCGGCTGTCACGTTCCCTCCGGTCCTGAGCGAGGCACTGCTCACGCGACGCGCTCCCTCCGGTCCTGAGCGAGGCACTGCTCACGCGGCGCGCTCCCTCCGGTCCTGAGCGAGGCACTGCTCACGCGGCGCGCTCCCTCCGGTCCTGAGCGAGGCACTGCTCACGCGACGCGCTCCCTCCGGCGCGCTCTCTTCTGTCCCCAGCGAGGTACTGTCCACGCGGCGCGTCCCTCCTATCCCCAGCGAGGCACTGTTCATGCGGCGCGCTCCCTCCATCCCCAGCGAGGTACTGTTCACGCGGCGCGCTCCCTCCTATCCCCAGCGAGGCACTGTTCAAGCCGAGCGCTCCATCCTATCCCCAGCGAGACACTGATAAAGCCGCGAGCTCCCTCCAGTCCCCAGAGAGTCACTGTTCATGCGGCGCGCTCCCTACTGTCCCCAGCGAGGCACTGTTCATGCGGCGCGCTCCCTCCTATCCCCAGCGAGGCACTGCTCATGCGGCGCGCTCCCTCCTATCCCCAGCGAGGCACTGTTCATGCGGCGCGCTCCCTCGTATCCCAGCGAGGTACTGTTCACGCGGCGCGCTCCCTCCTGTCCCCAGAGAGACAACCACTTGCGCTGGCGCGCTCCTCGTATCCCCAGCGAGACACTGTTAACGCTGCGCGTTCCCTGCTGTCCCCAGCGAGATACTGGCTCACGCTCTCTCTTGTTCCCAGCGACACACTGTTTACGCGGTGCGCTCCATCTTGTCCCCCAACGACACACTGTTCAACGCGGCGCGCTTCCTCTCGTCCCCAGCGACACACTGCTTCGGGCCAAGGTGCACCATCCGAAGCGCTTCCAGGGCGAGAACCGGATGGTCTGTGCCGACACCGGGACGTGGTGGAGTTCTGTGGCAAGGTCAGGGAGCCTCGACGCTACCGAGGCCCTCGGGCCAAGGGCAGGCGGAGCACGACGCCCAGGCGGCGGGGTCGCCAGGCACGCACCTGGCCGACTGCACAGTCTCAAACAGGCGCGAGCCTCGCGCCGCTAGAAACGTACCCAGAAGCCATCGCCATCGAGCAATCGGAGCCCGGACAACGAAGCCAGCCGTCAGTTAATTGCATTCCGCGCCGGCATTTCTGCTGGCAGCGTCCGTTAATTAGCACAGAATAGGGTGAATCTAATTCATTTTCAAATTGGCCGTCTCAGAGGCGGCGAAACGGCGCGGACACAAAAGGCTGGGCGTGTGCGTTGCGGTGAGTGTTTGGTCTATTGTGTATGTGTGCCGTGCTGGATGACAGGACACCGCGCATTCAGCAGGTTCAATTGCGTGTCCGCTCCTCCACCAAATTGGTCTCTCCGCCCCGGACTGTCCCTGTAATGGATGCTTGATTCAAGGAATTGGCCAGACTTACATCCATGCAAAACAGTGAAAGAGACAAGCCTTCGGCATCACTGCTTTGTCTTCAACAATTTCGTTTCCATTTTGCATTGGTTTCATGAATTGCGCTGGACTGCCGAGGTCCGTCGAGACGACGAATTAGCCTTAACTGGTGAAGGGTGCTCTGGAAGAAATGGGCCTTCCACACAATGCTATTCGAATGCCTGAGTTGATGGTGGATGTTACGCGGAGATATGCTGATGAGATGATCGGTTTGAGGGACACACACACACACACACACACACACACACACACACACACACACACACACACACACACACACACACACACACACCACACACACACACACACACACACACACACACACACACACACACAACACACACACACACACACACACACACACACACGCACGCACGCACGCGCGCGCACGCGTACGCACGCACGCACGCACGCACGCACGCACGCACCCACACACGCACACACGCACACACACGCAGACGAACACGCAAATGGATATGCACGGAAATAACTGGCAAATGTGTCGGCGGTGGCTGAGTCGCGACGTCTAGTTGAGATGGCCCGGTAATGTAATATGAGATCCTGGAGTTGATTGCTTCACTTTGGTGAAGTGTAGTCAGGTGGGCAGTCGGAAATGCGCCGGAGAGGACACCCTCGGCCCAATCACACGGTGCGCGTACATATATACAAGGAATGAAATAGGGGAGCGTGGAGCTGCTACTCCACAGTTATAGCAGACTCAAGATCCTGGGTTACGCAATGGCCTCTTCCTGCCAGGTGGTGCAGGACCTTTGAGTGGTCAGGGAATCTGCAGGTGGTCAACAGTCCACCGATACGACCAAGGAACCTTCAAGAAAGTCAGAAGTTCACAAGACGATAGGAAATGTTCGGGATTCCATGGTATTGAAACTATCAGGAGCCCATGATGGCGGGAGCCACAGGCGTTACCTCATATACTTTGGGGGGGGGGAGGATGCCCATGCTGACATGAGCCCTCCTTCCTTCACCTTCCCCAATGCATGTGAACAAAAATGGATTATCAGGCCAAATAAATGCAGAATATTTATCTGAAATGTTGGTACCTAAGTAGATCGATATTAAGGTATGCTCATTTTGTACCACATAGTAACCTGTTGGTACCTAACGTGTTGTCATTGCCAGCTCCCTTATTTGTCGGACCAGTTTGTACACGTTGGTAGGGTTTTTCACAAGATAACACAGGAGATCACAACAAAAATCAAATGGACTATATCACATGGTAGCTTTTGAAAGTTCAGCGTGGCGTAGGTATAAGTTAACCAAGGTTTACCCAAAAGTGGCAAGGTTTATTTTTTGAACAGCCGTTACTCTAGTGACATTCAAATGTCAATGCAGTGGCAAAATACAAACAGCGACAGTGGTAGTTGATTTGACAGTGGATAAGAGATTTCACATCCTTCAAATTGCGACCACAAAAATGCAAGAGGTGGGGGCCCGGGTAGTCCAGGATGCGCAGCAGCTGAGTATGATGCCGGATGGTGGATTGCTCTCTCTCTCCTCTCTCCCTCTCTCTCTCTCTCTCTCTCTCTTCTTCTTTATTTCTACAATCTCTCTCTCTCTCTCTCTCTCTCTCTCTCTCAGAAAGTCTCTCTCTCTCTCGCTCTCTCTCTATAGCTTCTTCTCTCTCTCTCTCTCTCTCTCTCTCTCTCCTTCTCTCTCGTCTCCTCGCTCCCTCTCTCTCTATCTCTCTAGGGCGATCTCTTCTCGCTCGGTCTCTCTCTCTCTCCTTCTTATCTCTCTCTTCTCTCTCTTCTCATATCGTCTTAATCCTTCTCTCCCTCTCTCTATCCCTGGCGACTTGTCGACGGTGGACAGTTTCACCGCAACTCTGAACGCGCCCTTGAGCTTTGCAGGCTCCCTGGCTTGCCCACGTGGACGTGGTCCTTGATATTACAGCATAGGGTCCAGGGTGAAAGGTTGGGTGCGTGAGAAGCCATAGCACGACAGCCTTAAGCTGATGTGCATTCCACGAAAATGCTCGACCGACAAGTCCAGCGAAGCTCGCGCTGTGTGCGGTGTCACCCCATCCTGCTGAAGTCTCTACCCTCCCGATCGATCCCGTGAGGTCAGCTCAGGGCCGCTAAGAAGGGTACCAGAGCGGTTGTGACGCAGCGCTGTGGAGCGGTGCTGACAGGACCCCCGTTCTCGTCCTCAAATAACCACCTGAAGCCTCTACCCAGCCCCATCCTGCTGAAGCCTCTACTCTCCCGATCGATCCCGTGAGGTCAGCTCAGGGCCGCTCAGAAGGGCATCAGAGCGGTTGTGACGCAGCGCTCTGGAGCGGTGCTGACAGGACCCCCGTTCCCGTCCTCAGAGAATCATCTTCTGTGGAGGCACGATGTCACGAGTGTGAGATCACTGATGACGGCCATTGTGTTTCAATTATTTTTTCAGTGAAAGGTCATTCAAATGCCGCCGCAGTCTTCACTGTGAGGAAATACACCTGTTGCTGACGAGCAACCTTGAATTAACTCTTGCATTGGCCGCCGTATATCACCGTATCTTCACATAGACACAGTCTGTTGTTTCCCTTTCTTCGACTCCCTCGTAAATCTGATTTTGCCGTATTATTAACCGTGTGGCGCAATCAGGACACCTCGCCCAGTGCCCCGGGTATCCGTTCCTCGGAAAAGGAAGGATTTTAGCACGATTGCGCTCACACGGCTGGGGGTCAGACGGTATACACCACTCTCCACATTTGTGATGGAAGGACTGCTTCCTGGAATACCTTGGGGTGTGCTGAATAACGATGTGTTGTGATCGGGTCGACGGTGAGTTTTCTTAAAGATTTAGTTTAGACATTTCCATCGGATGTGTTTCTTGGATAAGCGCCCACGCTAAGCACTGTCGGTTGCGTCAGTCATGGCCCCACCATCCGATCTTAAGATTCCGGGTGAACGGCAGAGCTTGCGGCGAAAACGTGAAGTGCCGCAATGCTTGGCATGGCCCACCCCACCCTCTGACCTCACCTGAGGGGTACCGCGGCCGCTGCCGACGGCCGCAGACCACCGCAGTCAGGGGTCAATAGCGAGCGCCTAAAGCGACTCGAACCCAACCCACTACGGGTGGATGAATCAGAAGACAGACAATCTAAGCCTCTGACCAACTGAGGCAGCGGGGCGGTAAAGTACGAGTGAGGCTGCGACGGTTTAAAGTATGTTTCCATGGCATACCTTCCACTGTGTTGTATTACAAAAAAGTAGGATGATGTCAAGTAATGGGATCAGCACATTCTGTGCAGTTCGCTCTGGGTTGAATGAAATATTCGGCTGCAGTGTTGATCGATTTTTGCGGGGAAAGCTGACCATATCACACTGCTGCCAGCCGTCGAGTTTTTCAACGCATGCAGTGCTGTCTTGATAACGTCGTGTAGCCACTACCTCCAGGTAAACTGAGGGTTGACTATTTCAACATGTGAACCCTCAGCCAATGACGCCGAAGCACGAAGGGCTCAAGATCTTCCTCGTTTTTATCAAATTCCAACACATATTAAAGCGTTGATGAAGCTATTTCGTTAACATTGGCCGCTCTGGTGACCGATCCTGTCAGCAACCTTGGCCTGCTCTGTCCTCCCGGCCACCGACATGACTAATGAGAAGGTCGTGCATGTTCAGGCCCACTCTTACGTACAGGTCATCCTGGCAGTGTACATTACAATTTGTTCATAGACTCACGTCCGCGCCTTTTTGCGTTCCGGGCACCAGTGACGAAAGAGATACGGACACCATTTTGTTAGTTACAACCGGTCAGCTCGCTAATGTGTTTTTTCCGTAAATCATATTCCATTTTAAGCTTGCCACAAAATCCCAGGCCCACATTGGCTTGGCGTGGGCTTTTCACATCGAGGACGCAAGTCAAGTGGCCGAAATCCAGAAAGAAATAGGTTTGGGGTTAGATTTTTGTCAGCTTTATCACCTCAGTCCTCTCCCTCCACCGACTTAAAATGTGAAACACCTGGAAGAGTCCCTTCTCTTCGTTCTGCCCACTACATCGAAGGAAGACATGGACCGCTTGAGAACGTTATCACTCTCGCATCTCTCTGTGAGTCTTGGCGTCCTGGCGGAGGGCGACACGAACCGTTCTAGAAGTCGTTACAGTTCACACCTCTCTCAGAATCCCGCACTGTGATGCTGGGCGACACAGACCATTTGAGAGAGTTTCCTCGTCTCTCTCAGAGTCCTTCCACCGTGATGAAGGGCGCGGAGACCTGACGAAGTTCCACAGCTCTCGTGTGGGTTCCCTCGCCGTGGAGGGTGACACAGATCATCTGAGAACTTCTTACATCTCCCCACAGGGCCCCGCCACTGTTGCGCCGCGGGATATTGACCACTTGTGGAAGTTCTCTGGCCGTTTCTTCTTCGCCCGGAAGTTCCCGTCCAACATCAGCGATCCAACCAGGGCGAAGTATCGCGCCACATTTGCCAGGACCGTACTACGAGAGCATTCAGCACGTCTTCCCCACCCTGGCTGCCGACGTGAGTACGGTGTAGTGAGCACAGGACACTCGCACAAACATGTGTACGCCCATCAAGAGATCGCTTGTTGCTTGAGCCGATTGTCTAACTGTACAGTACGCTTTGGATCCCTCATGAACTGCTATATGAAATTCATTTGATTTGATCATAGCATCCTGGCATTCTTACCATATTACTGCAGCTTTGACTGGTAATCAATTGGGCATTGCTATCGCTACAGTTGTATCCTAAGAAGACGTAAAGTTATTTATAAATTAAGGTAAACTATAGGTTGGACAACAACAATGATGCATATGAAGAACATGATGGGATCGACGAAATGGAGGCCAGAATGACTGTTGTCGGAGGTTGGTGCATGCATCAGTGTTAAAAATTCGGGGTTTCTGAAACTAGGTGCAGTCGCCAGAGCTAGGTCATTAAGACCCACAATTTCATGTATTCGTGAAATGCTGGTTTCAGGTACATTGCAAATCAGCTTGCAGTGGCTTGAAATAAGTGATGCATCTTCAGATGAAATTATCACCAATCCTATGCAGGTATTTATGGAGTTTCAACTTAGAGGTTGCTGGGGTTCTTACAAGGCTGTTTTCGCCCAAAGCGTGCCCTTTACCCCTGTTCTGGTCAAGCGAGGATCCGTTCTAGTTTTCACCCAGCGGTGATATGCACCTGACAAAGAACGCCTGAACTTTTCCCGTAACAAGTGTTGTTCAACCGCGCTACGTCATCCATACGACGCTGGCCACCAGTCCCTGGAGTGGCCTGCGTGCCGCCCCACTGTGAAATGTGTTCTTAGAACGGGGCAAGACGACGCGGTCACGGTCCTGATAGGGTACGTCAGAGACTGCTTTGGCCGTATATCTGTATATCATGCATATGATTCAAGCGCCATGGCGCAAACGGGATTTGAACCTTGACCCGAAGTGGCAGTCCAATGCGCTAACCACTGGCCATTACACTTACATCATTAATATGACGTCAAATGTCAGACATTCACTACTTTATGTATGTAAGAAAGACTTTGAGCTCCTGGTTTTCAGCATTGTGAGCTGTGAGTTCTTTTTCTGACAATAATCGATTTTCAGCATATCAAGAAGTGCAGGCTTAACGTCATGATTAGATAGCATTGCCTTTTTTGAGACACTCAATATTGCCAATGCTTCCTGATAAGGTCATTTGTCTAGTGCTTCACGGTATATTGAAAGTTGACCTTTGCCAGAATGAGAACTACCGTCTCATAATTAGTCTGGTTATTACTGTTTGCTGGCAAATTGGCAGATACGTGCGGTTGTAGGTCAGCAACAGACAAATATAGACATCGCACTCGCCTTTTGCCGCGCATCCCGAATAATGCGTCACCATTAGCCATCACTCGCACGCGTATTCCAGGTGTACCCAAGACTAGAGCCAATATCTGACTGTTGCGAGATCCTGCACAGGAGAGAAAATCAAGCGGTCTTCTCTTACGCGTATCTTAGACTTCTCAACGGTAAGAGCGCAATACGATGACTATTCCAATCACCGTACACTATCGCTCATTCAACCTTGACATGCCGTTTATTCTGTGTAGCGTTATCACGGTTAGCTCTGGCATATCAATTAATTACACACCAGCTCACGCAAGGAAGTCACAATCAATTCTTTCACCATCCGTCTCAAACTGGAGAATTCTGGGATCCCAGTTTTGCATCGTCCTGCATTTGGCGTCCGTCAAGATGATCCCTGAAAAGATTCCTCAGGCATCTTTTCCAAAAGCGATCCCCAGTAGCCCGACCGTTTGAGACAACGCCTCGTACCGTTCCTGACACTGCCTCTGGCCGCGGTGACGCCTGGTACCGGTCCTGACACCGCCTCTGATCGCATACACGCGCCTGGTACCGGTCCTGACACCGCCTCTGATCGCAGACACGCGCCTGGTACCGGTCCTGACCCCGCCTCATGATCGCAGCACGCGCGGTACCGGTCCTGACACCGCCTCTGATCGCAGACAGCGCCGGTACCGGTCCGTACACTGCCCCTGACTGCGGCAGGTTCCTGGCACCAGCCACGGTACCGCCCCGGCTGCGGCGGGCGCCTGTACCAGTCCTGATACCGCCTCTGGCCGCGGTGGGCGCCTGGTGCGGGTCCTGACCACGCCTCTGGCCGCGGTGGGGCGCCTGGTCCCGATCCTGACACTTCTCTGGCCGCATGCGGGCGCCTGGTACCGGTCTCGTGTGCGCGTGACTCCACCTGCGCTGCTACCCCCGCGGCCACCTGCGCAGCGTGCGAGCCACCACGGACCCCCCCCCGACCGGCGCCACTTCGGCGCGCCTGAACGCGCCCATACCCCACCTACCAGCCGGCGCGGCGTCGCTGCTGGTCGAGCTTTGGTTCCACGCGCCCGAACGCTGGACGGCGGCCGCGTACGAGGCGTGCGACCGCCAGCCGCCCGGGGGCGCTGGTGTTCCCGCTGAACGTGACGGACGCGTACCTCTGACCCGGTCCGACTGCGGGTTGCAGCTCTGGGAGGGTCACACGCTCAGGTGAGGTGGGGTCACACGCTCACGCAGGTGGTCGGGAGAGGCAAGTGACCCGGGATTAGAACCGGAGATGGGACGGCTCACGACACTCGGAGCAGCTGGTCATAGTCTGGATGATGGTGATTCGCGGGAGGATCCGACTAGTGCACGCCGTGTCTGCTGGGAGACTCATACGCTGGGGTCAGAACTGGAGAGGGAGGGCATCCCTCGGCGACAGATGTTAATGTACCACTGGGAGAGACGCAGTTGTCGGAAAAAATCAGCTATCGACGTCCAACTCCATCATAACGGCTTCAGTTCTCGTTGTCAGCGTGTGACGGACGGACATTTCTGAAGCATGAGGGTAATGTTGCTAAAACTGAAGCAACCAGCCGGTGTTTTAGCCTCGACTTGTGCCGCTCTCCAGCCGGCTCTACGGACGCACATAAAACGGCAAATCCGTATGTCGTACTGTGCGTGCAGATGCTCCACGACCAAGGAGGTGCGGTGGAGCAGTCACGCCACGGGCCCCGGCACGCCGCCCTGGGCCCGCTGGGACCTCCACATGAGCACCAACTCACGCTGCCTGCGGCCACCTGGGCCCCGGCCAGCGGACCCTGCAGGTGTATGACGTAAGCGGTCCTGCGCGCCGGCTCGGCTCAGGGAGGCGCGGGACGGGGAGAGTTCTGCCGAGCGCTGATGCCGTTGCGGTCGGGGCGAACATCCGGGGTTTGAGCATCACCGCCAGCTCCGGCCCGATGGCATGGGGATCACCCGAAAAAACGAACGGGAATTTGGTCGGTACGTGATATACGCCAGGACAGTTCTAACCAAGCATGAAAATTTTAACTGACCTAACGCTTCGGCTGCTGTGTGTTGGCTTATCGAGTTCTTGTCTGTGGCGCAGTCGCAATAGGCAAATAACCAGAGTCAGACCGCAATTACGATTTCCTGACTTTCCTGGGACACTTTGCCGGTGGGGTTCCCCGGCGTCAAAAACGGGACAGGATCACCCTCTGACTCTCTTCAACGAAATGCTCAGGTTCGACGGACCACTGACAAAACGACGTTTCAAAAGGACGCTTCAGGGCCAAACTGTGATAGTAAAGCAAAGTGCCCTACATATGCGCGCGCACTGCAAAGTGCACATGCCCTTCACTGGCCGCCTTCAACAGGACGACGCCGCCGAGCCAGCTCGTACGAGTTGGAGCTGCTCTTCGTCAGCTGGTACGTGGAGCCGGAGGGCAGCACTGCCGACTTCTGGCAGGTTGAAGATGCCGCGCCGCTGGCGACCTGGAGCTGGCAGGAGAGCCCTTTGCAACGGTGAGTTCAAAGCCCGTGCCGGGTTTAGTCTGAGGGAGGCGGGGCGAGCTGCACTGACAGGGAGACTTTGAAGTCGACGCGTTTTGAGTTGCAGTCAGACGCGGACCCAGCGTCACAGGCGCAGCCGGAGCTGGTGCCGTACCTGGACAGCTCCAGCCGAGCCCGGCCCAGCGTCACTGATGCAGCTGGAGCTGGTGCCGTACCTGGACAGCTCCAGCCAAGCCCGGACCCAGCGTCACTGATGCAGCCGGAGCTGGGGCCGTACTGGACAGCTCAGCCAGGCCCGGACCCAGCATCACAGGCGCAGCCAGAGCTGGGCCGTACATGGACAGCCAGCCAGGCCCGGACCCAGCGTCACTGATGCAGCCAGAGCTGGTGCCGTACCTGGACAGCTCCAGCCAAGCCCGGACCCAGCGTCACAGGCGCAGCCGGAGCTGGTGCCGTACCTCGTCTCTGGTGCAGCCTGAGCTGGTGACGAACCTGGACAGCCCAGCCAACCGGACCAGGCGGCACCACCTCCCAGCCAGCTGTCTACAGTGACCAGTGCATGTGTGTCGGGATCGGAGTGGAGGTTAAGTTCCGTGCCCTGTCTCCCCCCCCCCCCCGTCGTCCAGTGACTGAAATCCTTAATTAATGCGTTCATACTCGTGCGCGAGGATTTGTGAGGTGATCTAGAATGTTCTTGGATGCATTTCAATGAGGGGATCTCCTGCATGCGATTACTTTTGCTGTGCGACTGGAAGCTGAAAGTTCGTTTCAAGTTCGGAAGCTCGTTTCAAGTACGACAACCTATTTCCCATTTGGTTGGCGGACCCGCGCCGTCCTCTCCCGGGGTGTTTCATGAATACCGAGGCGTGCCGT
>NW_023597054.1:48236719-48306592 GCF_011947565.3 Pollicipes pollicipes | reverse complement strand
AGAGTAGAGGCTTCAGCAGGATGGGGCTGGGTAGAGGCTTCAGGTGGTTATTTGAGGACGAGAACGGGGGTCCTGTCAGCACCGCTCCACAGCGCTGCGTCACAACCGCTCTGGTACCCTTCTTAGCGGCCCTGAGCTGACCTCACGGGATCGATCGGGAGGGTAGAGACTTCAGCAGGATGGGGTGACACCGCACACAGCGCGAGCTTCGCTGGACTTGTCGGTCGAGCATTTTCGTGGAATGCACATCAGCTTAAGGCTGTCGTGCTATGGCTTCTCACGCACCCAACCTTTCACCCTGGACCCTATGCTGTAATATCAAGGACCACGTCCACGTGGGCAAGCCAGGGAGCCTGCAAAAGCTCAAGGGCGCGTTCAGAGTTGCGGTGAAACTTGTCACCGTCGACAGATCGCCCGGAGAGAGAGAGAGAGAGAAGATAGAGATAGAGAGAAGAGAGAGAGAGAGAGAGAGAGAGAGAGAGAGAGAGAGAGAGAAGAGAGAGAGAGAGAGAGAGAGAGAGAGAGGGGAGGAGAGAAGAGAGGGAGAAGAGAGAGAGAGAGGAGAGAGAGAGAGAGAGAGATAGAGAGAGAGAGATAGAGAGAGAGAGAGAGAGAAGAGAGAGAGGAGAGAGAGAGAGAGAGAGAGAGAGAGAGAGAGAGAGAGAGAGAAGAGGAGAGAGAGAAGGAGAGAGAGAGAGAGAGAGAGAGAGAGAGAGAAGAGAGAGAAGAAAGAAGAAGAAGAGAAAGAGAAGAAGAGAAGAGAGAGAGAGAGAGAGAGAGAGAGATAGAGAGAGAGAGAGAGAGAGAGAGAGAGAGAGAGAGAGAGAGAGAGAGGGGAGAGAGAGAGCAATCCACCACCGGCATCATACTCAGCTGCTGCGCATCCTGGACTACCCGGGCCCCCACCTCTTGCATTTTGTGGTCGCAATTTGAAGGATGTGAAATCTCTTATCCACTGTCAAATCAACTACCACTGTCGCTGTTTGTATTTTGCCACTGCATTGACATTTGAATGTCACTAGAGTAACGGCTGTTCAAAAAATAAACTTGCCACTTTTGGGTAAACCTTGGTTAACTTATACCTACGCCACGCTGAACTTTCAAAAGCTACCATGTGATATAGTCCATTTGATTTTTGTTGTGATCTCCTGTGTTATCTTGTGAAAAACCTACCAACGTGTACAAACTGGTCCGACAAATAAGGGAGCTGGCATGACAACACGTTAGGTACCAACAGGTTACTATGTGGTACAAAATGAGCATACCTTAATATCGATCTACTTAGGTACCAACATTTCAGATAAATATTCTGCATTTATTTGGCCAAGTAATCCATTTTTGTTCACACGCATTGGGGGAGGTGAAGGAAGGAGGGCTCATGTCAGCATGGGCATCCTCCCCCCCCCCCAAAGTATATGAGGCAACGCCTGTGGCTCCCGCCATCATGGGCTCCTGATAGTTTCAATACCATGGAATCCCGAACATTTCCTATCGTCTTGTGAACTTCTGACTTTCTTGAAGGTTCCTTGGTCGTATCGGTGGACTGTTGACCACCTGCAGATTCCCTGACCACTCAAAGGTCCTGCACCACCTGGCAGGAAGAGGCCATTGCGTAACCCAGGATCTTGAGTCTGCTATAACTGTGGAGTAGCAGCTCCACGCTCCCCTATTTCATTCCTTGTATATATGTACGCGCACCGTGTGATTGGGCCGAGGGTGTCCTCTCCGGCGCATTTCCGACTGCCCACCTGACTACACTTCACCAAAGTGAAGCAATCAACTCCAGGATCTCATATTACATTACCGGGCCATCTCAACTAGACGTCGCGACTCAGCCACTGCCGACACATTTGCCAGTTATTTCCGTGCATATCCATTTGCGTGTTCGTCTGCGTGTGTGGGCGTGCGTACGTACGTGCGTCCTCGCGTGTGTAGGTGTGTGTGCGTGTGTGCGTGTGGCGTGTGTGGGTGCGTGCGTGCGTGCGTGCGTACGCGTGCGCGCGCGCGTGCGTGCGTGCGCGTTGCGTGCGCGCGCGCGTGTGTGTGTGTGTGTGTGTGTGTGTTGTGTGTGTGTGTGTGTGTGTGTGTGTGTGTGTGTGTGTGTGTGTGTGTGTGTGTGTGTGTGTGTGTGTGTGTGTGTGTGTGTGTGTGTGTGTGTGTGTGTGTGTGTGTGTGTGTGTGTGTGTGTGTCCCTCAAACCGATCATCTCATCAGCATATCTCCGCGTAACATCCACCATCAACTCAGGCATTCGAATAGCATTGTGTGGAAGGCCCACTTTCTTCCAGAGCACCCTTCACCAGTTAAGGCTAATTCGTCGTCTCGACGGACCTCGGCAGTCCAGCGCAATTCATGAAACCAATGCAAAATGGAAACGAAATTGTTGAAGACAAAGCAGTGATGCCGAAGGCTTGTCTCTTTCACTGTTTTGCATGGATGTAAGTCTGGCCAATTCCTTGAATCAAGCATCCATTACAGGGACAGTCCGGGGCGGAGAGACCAATTTGGTGGAGGAGCGGACACGCAATTGAACCTGCTGAATGCGCGGTGTCCTGTCATCCAGCACGGCACACATACACAATAGACCAAACACTCACCGCAACGCACACGCCCAGCCTTTTGTGTCCGCGCCGTTTCGCCGCCTCTGAGACGGCCAATTTGAAAATGAATTAGATTCACCCTATTCTGTGCTAATTAACGGACGCTGCCAGCAGAAATGCCGGCGCGGAATGCAATTAACTGACGGCTGGCTTCGTTGTCCGGGCTCCGATTGCTCGATGGCGATGGCTTCTGGGTACGTTTCTAGCGGCGCGAGGCTCGCGCCTGTTTGAGACTGTGCAGTCGGCCAGGTGCGTGCCTGGCGACCCCGCCGCCTGGGCGTCGTGCTCCGCCTGCCCTTGGCCCGAGGGCCTCGGTAGCGTCGAGGCTCCACTGACCTTGCCACAGAACTCCACCACGTCCCGGTGTCGGCACAGACCATCCGGGTTCTCGCCCTGGAAGCGCTTCGGATGGTGCACCTTGGCCCGAAGCAGTGTGTCGCTGGGGACGAGAGGAAGCGCGCCGCGTGAACAGTGTGTCGTTGGGGACAAGATGGAGCGCACCGCGTAAACAGTGTGTCGCTGGGAACAAGAGAGAGCGTGAGCAGTATCTCGCTGGGGACAGCAGGGAACGCGCAGCGTTAACAGTGTCTCGCTGGGGATACGAGGGAGCGCGCAGCGCAAGTGGTGTCTCTCTGGGGACAGGAGGGAGCGCGCCGCGTGAACAGTACCTCGCTGGGGATAGGAGGGAGCGCGCCGCGTGAGCAGTGCCTCGCGGGGAATAGGAGGGGCGCGCCGCGTGAACAGTGCCTCGCTGGGGACATAAGGAGCGCGCCGCGTGAGCAGTGCCTCGCTGGAGGAGGGAGCGCGCCGCGAGCAGTGCCTCGCTGGAGATAGGAGGGAGCGCGCCGCGTGAACAGTGCTCGCTGGGGATAGGAGGGAGCGCGCCGCATGAACAGTGCCTCGCTGGGGACAGGAGGGAGCGCGCCGCATGAACAGTGCTCGCTGGGGATGGAGGGAGCGCGCCGCATGAACAGTGCCTCGCTGGGGATAGGAGGGAGCGCGCGTGAACAGTCCTCGCTGGGGATAGGAGGGAGCGCGCCGCGTGAACAGTACCTCGCTGGGGACAGAGGGAGCGCGCCGCGTGACAGTCCTCGCTCAGGACCGGAGGGAGCGCGCCGCGTGAGCAGTGCCTCGCTCAGGACCGGAGAGCGCGTCGCGTGAGCAGTGCCTCGCTCAGGACCGGAGGGAGCGCGCCGCGTGAGCAGTGCCCCGCTCAGGACCGGAGGGAGCGCGCCGCGTGAGCAGTGCCTCGCTCAGGACCGGAGGGAGCGCGTCGCGTGAGCAGTGCCTCGCTCAGGACCGGAGGGAGCGCCCGTGAGCAGTGCCTCGCTCAGGACCGGAGGAACGTGACAGCCGGGCGCCGGACGAGCCGACCAGCTCGCGCCTCACGTCACGGCCGCAACTCTTTTGGTTGCACGAGTTTGAACATCACGCACGGTGAAGCAATGGAATGAACGGAAGCTATGAGAAAGACGCTTCGTAAGTTAGAAGAGTGATGTAACCAGCAGTGGTTGACAGGCGCTTATATCAGCAGTTGTTACCATTTGTTGTATGGTTCTTATACAGATAACGACTAATTCGCTGGAATTTGTGTACGTTACGTACATATATGACATCACATGTTTTTAAACAAACCGCGCCAGTCAAACACAACATTGGATTGGGACTGCGCGACGGACGCTGGTCAGTTGTGCAAGTGCAGCTTGAACGTACTGGACGTAAAGCAGGCTTCTGTTTCGCCGTGGGATTGGAGGACCAAATGGGAAAGAACGGTGCCAGGTCGACTGACATCACAGACCAGTGGCTGCGATAGACCACCGAGTGATACCAGCCTTCCTTTGGCCGTTTTGTTCTCGCCTGACCCTCCCATCGGGGGGGGGGGGGGGGGGAGGGTGGATTCGATCCCACACGGGGGTGGTGGAGTAACTTTCCAGGTCGAGGCCACTATTGAAGTTTTTATCTGAGGCCGGCGGGCCGGGACAAAAATGAAACAGCCATCAGTGTCCTGGAAATCAATCTCGACCTCAAAAGGTACGCTTTGAGCAAATGCTGCTGTGTTCCAGAAGACGTAAAATCTAATCCATTCATTGCCCTCCATTTTTGGGGTTGTAACATCAGATGAGACCATGAATATATGAATAATCAGTTCGGTCTATCTATATATCAAGGAAACCTAAAGCAAGGTTGACTCTTGCGTTGGAATGCCACGGAAAGACTATGTGTGTAAATGTCTGTTGTTCGTCGTACGCAAGGTCAAGAAGAAGTTTTGATTGGCTCATTTCTGGTTCAAGCTGAAAAAAGACGCCGGTGGCCTCTGCAAAACAAGTACGTGCCGTGCATAATTTCTTCTCCTTGATTGGTCAAAATCGGAAAAAAAAACAATCAAATAAACAGGCTAGACACTGGTGGCGATCGTCAGGGAGCGATAAATACAAAAAAGTTACGGTAAAAGTGGCGAAGTCTGAGGGTAAAGAAAACGGCGAAATCATCAAACAGGCATGTCTGAAAACGAACACACTTAGCTTCTGATTGAGAATGTTTACCAGTCACATAGATCTTCAAATCAAGGGGTGTTCATACTTCTTATTCAGTTCAGGGCTCCATCCCTCCCCCCAAGTTTGTAAAGAAGTGTGCTAATCTGGGAGACATACATATTTTAGGGATACATGGCATCGCATACATTGCATACATTACGTTGGTTTTGTGTCATAGCTCATTTTTCATATCTTTTTGTGATCTTCCAACTAGGAATGCTGGCTGTGGGGAAGGAAGAATGAGCGTTGAGGGGGCCCTACGCAATATGTGGTGGCGGCGTTATGACAGGAAATTTGTTATGCCTGTTTAGGGGGAGATAGCAAGCCGTGGATCGCGGTCAATGAATTAAGTAACAAGGATGTTTTTATGTTATGGTTAGTTTTTTCTTAAATCTTTTGTAATTTTCCAGCTAGAAATGTTGGCAGGGGGGAGGAATCAGCATTAAGTGGCCCAACCCAACAGAGATATTGGGAAGTGCCCCAGAAATTAATTTGAATGGACACTCCTGCATTATACATGGTAGACATCACAGATAACCTTAGATCTGCATTTTACCGTGCATGCAAAGGGGAACTTTGGCTTGCTGGTTGAATTTCCACCAATGTTTGGATGCTGGTAAGGAAATGTGTCATTCTGCTGTAGCAGCTGATGTTTTCGTTGTCTGAAATGCAGATTTTTATGCTGGTATATATAAAATAAATAAAAAAGGATGGCAGCCAACAATTCTAACCCTTACCCTGATTCTCCGGTTTTTGTAACGCGGACTGGTGGAGAGAGGGGGGGGGGGGATTTCTGACGCTTGCCAACTAAGAAAGGTAAAGCCTCGCAACAAAACAAACAGTGGGCTGCCTTTGGCGAGATCTCGTGATTGGCAAGAAGTCCACTGTTGTTAACTGACTTCACTAGACCAAGTCGAAGGGCAAATTCTCCTGAAAACGAAACATCAGCTTTGCATGCAAGTTGTATACACGAAACTATGCAATGAAGTGGTATGAAACATGAAGAGGCATGCCCCTTGTTTAATCAGGAGTGCAATGGCGTGCAGTTTTATCTGTTTGGAGCTTATATTTATAATGTATGATTTCGTTCATGTAGCTGTCAACCCTCCGCGCGCGGTCCGCAGGATCGTCGCTTGCCCCCCGCCGCACCCGCCGGCCTTGTTCTTGCGATGGCCGTAAAAATATCACTACTCTGAAACCAAAATTGCTAGGGTCACTTTTTATGTCAGCACGCGTACAATGGATGCCCCAGAGGGTACCAAAGATTTGAGCAAGAATGCGCAATATGCCGCATTGGTATCCTCAGAAAACCGTAGGGGAGGGGGTGTTGCATGGTCCTCCCCCCACCCCCCACCCCCACCCTCCTGTCAGGGCGAGTAACTTGTTCAGAAAGAGCTAGTCGCCTGATTTGAGGTTATTGAAAAATTTCGATACAAGTTACTTGTTGGGGCACGGCGAAAGGCTATCACCAGTCAAAACATGTCGCGCCAGGCTTGGAGCATGCTTGGAGTATGGCGGATAGTTTGGTGACGGTTGAGATGGGGCTCGAAGCGCAAACGTGATTTCCATAAGGGGGCATGACCTCGTGAAGGCCCCCATATTTGACGTCATTCCCAGTGCTGCTTGTCACCGGTTCGAAATCTGCCACGTATTCTGCTGCCCTGGCTATCGAAGCCCTTCGCTGCTTTTTGCGGCAGAGGAAAGCATATCCAACCGTAGATCGAGTTTAAACGTGAGACCCCGGCAAGTCACGAGGGTGGAAGAAAATTCCTGTTGTGATTGGGCTACCGCATTAGTCTAGCGCAAGTGTGCCTGCTTTCCTAGCAGCAGCACTTATCCTAACATTTGTTAAGGGCAGTGGATGACTGAACATTTTGGTTATGTGCATGATATTGAAAATTGCAGCGATGGAAGACACTTGGTGATGGCTAATTGCTCATGACGCTACTGGGCATGGACCGTAATGACCGTTTTGTCATACGTATCACATACGCTACTGGCGACAATTTTTCCTCCAAAAATTTGTTCGGCAACAAAAAGTGCACTCTTACCACCCATGGTCCACGTACGACATAATGCATAAGGGATAGTTGGGCATTTGGTAAGGCGACGATCCGTCTTACTTTCGATATCCTGCGGCACCAGTTGGGCCTCTGGACTTCACACAAAGCCGTCCGATTTCGCAAGGCTGCCAGCGGTAAACCAATCATCGCATGCCGATAGTTATATGAGGAGCTCACACCGGTGCATGATAGTTATATAGAGGAGCCACACCGGTGCATGATAGTTATATGAGGAGCTCACACCGTGCATGATAGTTATATGAGGAGCTCACACCGGTGCATGATAGTTATATGAGGAGCACGATAGTTTATATGAGGAGCTCACACCGGTGCATGATAGTTATATGAGGAACTCACACCGGTGCATGATAGTTATATGAGGAGCTCACACCGGTGCATGATAGTTATATGAGGAGCTCACAACCGGTGCATGATAGTTTATATGAGGAGCTCACAACCGGTTGCATGATATATGAGGAGCTCACACCGGTGCATGCAAGCGAAAAATGCTGTGACAACAACCTGTCAAGGAAATGAGAGTCAACTGACAAGATAATTTGCTTGGCATGGTCAGTCAGCAGTGAACATGAGCTGTGAACTTGCCGGGCTTTGTGCGTGCGTGCGTGCGTGTGTGCGTGCGTGCGTGCGTGCGTGCGCCGCAGGAGTGGAAACCAAGGGAGCCCGAACTGGGCCAGAAACCCCGTTCCCATTATATGCAAACTGAATACTGGTACTATAGGCTTTGACTGAGAAAAGATGGCCAATTCCATTGCTTTCGATTGTCCTTCCACTGCCCCCGTCTATGGCCTGGTAGCTGTTCGTCACGTTAGCTCATTTGGCTTGAGAGCCTGTCTTGTGATTCACTCATCCATGGCGAGGTGGGTTCCAGTCATTTGAGGCGTTCGCTATTTTGTTCTGACTGGGATGGCCTGCGGCCGGTGGCAGTGGCTGCGTTAAAAGTTGGGGCAGGAGGTCAAAGGGCGGGACAAGCGTTGAGCATTGCGACACGTCAACCTTTCGTCGTGAATTTTTCCGCTGACTCGAAATTTCCAGATCGGATAGTGCGGTCAGGGCTAACGCAACAAGCACCGCTTAACGTGGGTGCCGATCCCAGAAATCCACCCAATCAAAGCGTTCGGACAAAACCTTTTGAAGCAGCGCAAGAGATGATTCTCAGCGATCCAGCTAAGGTGCACTGCAAATAGTGCCGAGAGCCTATAGCGCCATCCTTGTAACTTCGCTGGGCCCGCGCTTTTCGAGCCGGCCTAGTCGGGCCAAAGCATGCACACGCACCCGGGGAGACCATATCATCACGAGAGTAGCCAACTTTGCCGAACGGCGGCATGGGCGCGTGTTATTGGATGGTCGCCCGAGCCCCTCGCGAGCGAGTGGGGCGGCCGTGCCACGCACACGGGTTCAACAGCACGGCCGCCACCGCTGCGAAGCCGTTTATGGGGGCTCATTTGTCACTGCCTGCGCCATTCATTGCTGAACAAATATCTGGTGCGTTTTCATTAGTAATGCGCCAGGTACACAGCGCCGTTCGTCGTTCGTTTATCGAACGTCATTTATTAACACATGCGTCATACAGGTGTTTGGAGGGGAACATGACACACGTAGTCACGCACCGTTTTACAGAGCACCAGCGACAACAGCGGCCATATTGGCGTTCAGGGGCTATGGTGCAACCGGGATCCGATCACGGGCTCCCACGTGGAGGCCGAAGGCGCTAAACATCCAGCCAATGCACTCCTGTATTCATACACTGTGAGGCATGTCTGGTGCGTTTTTATGTAACTGTAGTTCAGACCTAGTACGTGAGCGGGTGAAGAGAGTGAGCACGCCGGGAGTACGTAAGTGAGCAGGAGAAGAGAGTGGGCACGCAGTGAGTACATGAGCGAGGACATGAAGAGAGTGAGCACGCAGTGGGTACCTGAGCGAGCACGTGAAAGGTGAGCACGCAGAGAATGTGAGTGAGCACGTGAAGAGAGTGAGCATGCAGTGAGTACATGAGTGAACACGTGAAGACAGTGATCACGCAGTGAGGACGTGAGCGAGCACGCGAAGCGGCGCCCGGTTGTAGTCATAAAGGCTTGACCACATTTGAGTCCACCTGGTTTATTTGTTTGCTTGTTTGCATGGCATTCGTGAACATCTCTCAATTATGGGAACGCACTGATCAAGCAACAACTCAACGCAGTCGTAGGACTACTCACCTCCACTGAATATGTGAGAACTCGCTGAAGATTAGGGCACGGGCATCGCCACAGGCGCTTGCCGTGCTCGTGATCAATCTGTTGAATTTCATTCCGATTGGCTCAATTTAATGAGCAGAGGTGATCGTCAGCGATATGCAAATGATCGTCAAAAAAACACGGCGAATCCGGTCGACAGGCACACGTAAGAGGCAGGCATATGATGCTAACACATCCAAACAACACTTATCGTTAACTTATAGATATAATTATAACTTCGGAGTGATATCGCTTAGCACTAATGCAAAATATGCAATCATCACGTTTTCCCCGCATTCCAGGGGTGTATGATGTGCACCAAGCACGTGCTTGGCTGCTGCGTTGTCCTCAACGACTGATCGAGTGAGTCCGGAGTCGCCCAGGTGGAGGGGATCCCTGAGCTGACAGACGCTCTCACAAGGACAGAAGCCCTTGTGAGAGCGTCGCAAGCGGCGCTCTCCGACTGAGCGGCGCACCTGGCAGCGCTTGGCAGGACCGGAATGTTACTCACCTGTACCGGGAGTTCATAAGCACCGTGGCGAAGAAGTGCTCGTCCGGTATGATGATGACCCGTAGCAGGAGGCTCCAGCGAGCAAGCGGGGACGACGGTAGCTCAGATATAACGAACTCGACGAACTGCCGGTCCAGTGCCTTCCAGGTGGCACTGATGGAGGCGAGGGCGTGCTGTCAGGGCTCATGTCGTGGCAGATGTGACTGCTAGTTCGCTGTCGGGCTGACTCGCTATACCATGCACGATTTCAATCTCCTGTCAATTATGAGAGCCGGTAGTCCTGGCTCTATCTTCAGTCCTCCTTTGCGTTTACTTCTTGTTCGACCCAACTATATAAGTCTGATGTTAAGACGCTCTGCAGAAAGACGGCTCTTAATGTTGCTAAAATCTGATGTGTCAGCACCGGGTGTCAGGCTACTTACTGTCCATAAACAGGTATCTTCAACTGGAGTGGACGGTTGCCGGGTCGTGAGACGTTGAATACGAAGTCGCCACAGCCAAACCTGAGAGCGGCAATAATCCGAAACATATCATCATTCCATTTTTACGATCAGTGAATAGCTAAGAAAGGCAAATTTCCAGCATGTCTGATGGTAACGTGGGACAGCCTGCCAGCTAAATAGATAACAAATGTGCAACTGTATGGATATTTCCCATTTGAGCACCTCCCATGAAATGTCTAGTGTCCCAGTCTTCCCCCAGGCATCACGACAAACCAAATTTAGACAGCACGTCATCAGCCACGCTATAGTTCCTATGCGTTTGGTTCTAAATCGACCAGCCCAAACAAAACCCGGCTTCTCACATGGCAAACACGTTGTTCTCTTCGTGCGTCCGCATGAACTTGTGCTCGGCATGATGGAGCAGGTTTCGGCCGCGGTACGGCGCTAGTGTCGCAGCTAGCTCGGCCGCCGGCCGCAGCGGCAGGTCAAGGCCACTGAGGGGCACGGCGAAGTCCCACGGAGCCATCCTGAGCAGCTCTTCCAGACACTGCCGACGGCGGCCAGCACCTGTCAGCGGCTAACTGCGGAGTATCAGGTCCTCACAACGCGGAGTGTCCGCCACTCAGCCGCGCGGTGTCAGGCACTCAGCTGCGGGGCGTCAGGCACTCAGCTGCGAGGCAACAAAGCGTCCGATACCTGTTGGGGCCGCCGTAAGACCTTAGAACCGGCTAAGGGTATCAGGCACTAAACCGCAAAAAGCCTGGATAAAGGCGAAGTTTCCTGTCGTGTTCAGCTCAATCTCCTGCACGTGAGAGCGTCGCGGCCCAGTGGCCGACGGTCGGAGCCCACCGAGGGTTGCTCCTCCCCACACCAGGCCGGCGAGCTCAGTCTCAATCGGCTGCCCCCGCTGGCTGCTCTCATGTGATCATGTCATGCTCAGCCTGCAGAAACCCCGACTTAACATAGCCTCGCCTCCAACTCCAGCTCAGCCTCTGACCTATATCCCGACAGCGCTTGGGGTATTTCGCCGGCCGCGATTACTTCGCGAGTTAAAAGTACCTACGCTATCTCAGGATCTAGTCGTTTGGCCAGATAAATTTAAACTGTAATCGATAGCCGTGGTCATTCGCATGCATGAAATGTTATGTTGTGGGTTACGCTACCAATAAATCACGTTGTAGATCACGTGGTGTAATATTGCTGAAATGCACAAATGGGTAGCAGGTATCAATGGCGTTCAGCACCCCTAAAGTTAACCCGATGGACTTTCGTTGGTGATCTGAAACAACCACGTGGCGAACGATGCACATTGACAGAAGCGTGGTTAAACCAGTCGAATAGCTGCGCTGGTAAACTTAGAATAAGAAAGGAAACTTCGAACAGCTCACCATGGCAGCACAAAAGGCGAAGCAAGCTTACACTGCTGACGTTATAACGCCGTCACCGAAACGCTCTTCGCAACGAAATCATCGAAACGGCTCCCCAAAATGCGTGAAATTAATTACCTGAAGGTACGAATAAAACCCGCAGGAGGTACTTTAAACCCTACAGGCTGTCATAGAATATCAGGCTCACGGCTGGGTCCTCTCTCACTTCTCATGGAGCAGCGTTGGCGAACTATCCTTGCCGTGCCCACCTCTAATTCGGCGCGCAAGATGCGTTCGGAGCCCCCAGCTGGCAGCGAAGGAGCGGTGCTTCTCGAGTAGGCGCAGCCGCTGCCGGTCCGGGTACCGCTCTGCCAGCGCTGCCTCAAGCTCACGACCGCAGTGCTGTGCTCCGCAGATCCACGTGGATCACATACAGGTGGGCCGGGTCATACACGCGTTCGAGCAGCTCCATCTGCCGACGGAGGGGCGCTGGGGTCGGCAGGGCGGATGGCGGGAAGCCAGGGGCCGGCGGCGGGAGCCGAGGGTCGTCACCGGACAGTGACGGCGGTCAGCGCCCCCGATGGTATCAGCGGCTGGTATCATCGTCAGTCGACGCCGGACAGTGGCGGCGGTCAGCGCCCCCGATGGTATCAGCGGCTGGTATCATCGTCAGTCGACGCCGGACAGTGTCGGGCGGTCAGCGCCCCCGATGGTATCAGCGGCTAGTGTCAGCATCGTCAGCCGTCACCGGACAGTGTCGGCGGTCAGCGCCCCCCGATGGTATCAGCGGCTAGTGTCAGCATCGTCAGTCGACGCCGGACAGTGTCGGCGGTCAGCGCCCCCCGATGGTATCAGCGGCTAGTGTCAGCATCGTCAGTCGTCACCGGACAGTGGCGGCGGTCAGCGCCCCCCGATGGTATCAGCGGCTGGTATCATCGTCAGTCGTCACCGGACAGTGACGGCGGTCAGCGCCCCCCGATGGTATCAGCGGCTAGTGTCAGTATCGTCAGTCGTCACCGGACAGTGGCGGCGGTCAGCGCCCCCCGATGGTATCAGCGGCTGGCATCATCGTCAGTCGACGCCGAACATCCCCCGCTGAGTCAACGGCGAGCGTGCTGCTGCGGGCGGACGACCTGCGCCTAATCTCAGGCCGCGACCGCGCGGCACGGATTTCATCCACAAATGTTGCGGCGCGCTTCAGTAATCTGACACCTCCGGACTTATGTTGGGGTCGTGCATTGACACGTGAACATCCAATTAGCCGGTGATGCCGGCTGGGCATGCTGCCCTTTATACGGAGATAAAGGGCAGCATGGCTTCTCTTATTACGCATTGGCAGACGGATAGGCTTTGGTAGCATCCCTGTTAAGGCTGCTGGAATGCGACAGGACCGCTCGACACCACTGAGCCATGACTTACCACGGCGCCAAATCCACTGTGCACCATGACTTACCACGGCGTCAAATCCACTGTGCACCAGCAGGTAGAAACCTATTGTGACTGGCTCCAGAGAAGGATGCCGCACTGGAAGACGATCAGTGGGCTTAACGTTATTGTACAGAGAAAAGCAGTGCGTCATTTAACAGCATTGTTAAACAAGTAATTCACAAGAGTAGAAAACTACGCGTAATTTGATCCGCCGCATCGGTCACTGGAGTTCCGGAGTGGTCTCTGTACACAGCGCGGACTGGACGCGGTATGGAAATCATGCCTAGGGTAATGTGCCCATGACGTCGTCCAACATCTATTCATGCAACATGATTTTTAGGATCAATGTCAGATGCTGCAGTCAGAGCTATAGAACACCATCAATTGTCAACAGTGAAATTAAAAAGGTGCATGTCAAAGTTTTCCCTGAACGTATGGACATGCAAGAGAGACGAAACGGCCGCATGTGTCTCTCAGTCTTCATCACCCTCGGCGACGTCTGAAACTTGGGGGGTGTTGACACGCGGCGACGGCAGGGGTTAGCCGGCACCTTGCCGCAGTAGCCCGGTACCGGAGTCCCCTCCGCCTGCTCGGGCGGCTGCACCGCGGGCAGCTCCAGCGCTCCGGCCTCGGAGGAGCCGACGGCTCGGCGGTGTATTGCGGACTGATGAACGAACGTGCGGAATATCGATAGCGGGCCGATTTGGGAGTGGAGCGCCGTGGGGTTTTATTAAGGAGCAAAGTTACATTAACATGCGCTCGGGTAGGGATCAATTTGAACCCCAAAGGTTTTCCCAAAATTGTTTCCGAACGACGCGGCATAATCGCGCCACATGTATAATGGCTGTAGACAATTGAATAGTGGATCGTTTAGTATCAAAACTTTGCATGTACCATGTAAGTTTACTGACCATATAGTTCGAATCTATGTTTGAATTATCTATGCATAGTGCGTTGAATGCATATGCATACGCATGTGCATTATGCACAGTTTGAATCTAGGGTCAAAGTCAGATCATAAATTAAGCGAAGCCCATTTCTAGGGGAATCGTTCAATCTGATGCGGCAACGGAGTATTAGACGAGGCCGTACATCTTTGAGGTACTTTCTAAGGCAGCACAACAATAATATCAAGGTAAATAATATCAGGTAGATAATCAATCAAGGTAGATAATATCAAGGTAAATAAAAGGCATGTATTAAGTACAATCTGCACCACCTTTCACATTGCCGGGATGCTTGGAAAGCAGAGGTGGGATTATCAGTGCACACGCCTCGGTCACACGGTCCGAGGTTCAGGACATCCGCAGGTATGAAGGTCAGACCAATGTTAAATCCTCCTGTTTTATTACTCTAGGGCTTGCTGTAGAAGGTAGTGTTTGGTGCTTATTTCGAATTTATTGATCAGGAGAACCGCCATATACATCTTCCACAGACTTCTTAAAGGTCATAATAGGTTACTGGCCTAAAATGACCCAGTTCAACGTTTTGTTTTTCGGAACATTCTGCCTAGTGTCATCTCTGTCGCTTTTTCAAATGCAAAACTCACGACAGTCTTGTATGATTTTGGTCACCATGACCTTTGAAAGATCAAACAAGGTCACTGACCTTAAACGAGCGCGTGAAGTTTTGCTTAGAACAGGTATCTAGGTTCTGGGGCACGGTGGAGACCAACCTTGAGTTTGACCTCCTTTGTCCTTATTTGAGCCGAAGGTCATGACCCAGAGACCTCAAACTGTGACCTAAGTGATTTCAAGTACAGGCTAATGCACTCTGTGAATTTTGTATTTCTAGCTTTCTTAGTTCCTGAGATCTCAGCGGCCAACCGGCCACCGGGGCGCGCATTAAGGCACGGTTATGTTGAGACGTATCTCCCTCTTGTGAGCGGCTCGAGCCGGCTCCAGCCTAGAGGAGACGCGTTCGGACCGATCACTCCTAAACTTAATGAAAAAGGCTGTTAAAGCGAAGAAATTAGATATGCCCATCACCCCAGCTGTTCACGGGCTAGTTTTTTCGATGAGAACGGCGAAGGGTTTGTGATACAAAGAGAAATAGGCCAAATGGGCCTACAATAGTAGCGCCTTTATCATCTGATAGCATTTACAGCCCGAATAGAAGACGTGTGCCCGGTGACGACAGCCTTTTTCACGGTCGACAGCCAGTTCTCTAATGAGAGTTCTAGCTTGAGGTTCTGTGACTGAGCAGGGACTAAGGTGGTCGTACATCAAAGCAGTTTCGAGATCTGATCACTATGACCAGAAGAACTTTTGCGCAGCCGTTTTATATAATTCCCGCTTACGGTTTTCGCATCGGGTTGCCGGATTAAAAACAAAACCAAACTCGTTTGCGAAGATTAAACGCGTATTATGTCCCATCGGCCATCCCAATGCATGCTGCCTGAAACAGATCGATGGCATTGCCAGGATATTCTGAAAAAAATGGTATTGTCTTGTGCTAATGACAAAACAGCAATATTAAAAT
The DNA here is from genome assembly GCF_011947565.3 of Pollicipes pollicipes. Classification (NCBI taxonomy): domain Eukaryota; kingdom Metazoa; phylum Arthropoda; class Thecostraca; order Pollicipedomorpha; family Pollicipedidae; genus Pollicipes; species Pollicipes pollicipes. The sequence continues at coordinate 48,290,931 of NW_023597054.1, read as the reverse complement.
CATGTCATAAAATAAGAATGTTCTTATTAATATGGTTCAGGGTGTAATTGATAATATCAAGGTAAATAAAAGGCATGTATTAAGTACAATCTGCATCACCTTTTACATTGCCGGGATGCTTGGAAAGCAGAGGTGGCATTATCAGTACACACGCCTCGGTCACACGGTCCGAGGTTCAGGACATCCGCAAAGACCCGCGACCCGACAAGAAAGCCTCGCGGTTCGTCGGCGAGCTGCTGTGCTCTAACGTCTAACCTCTCCCTGAGCGAAAAAGCAAAAAAAAAAAAAGAAGCTATCCATGACCGAAGGGTAATACCCATTATCCAACAAACAGGCTTGAGATTGCCCGGGGAATGGTCAGTGGTAGACAATGCAACGAGGTCATGCCGAAAATGCAGCTCACACACCCCACGTGCGAAGAGTGATATCACGTGTGCATCATGCATGTTAAGCGATGCTTTAGTTTGGCTTTTCCACCCCTGGTGTTCTCTTCTTTTTCTACATCTTTCGTGCCCCATCGCAAGAGGATTTTTTGGTGTTTTGCCAGCTTAGTGAGGGAATGCTGCTCCGGTGCCCAATGGGAGGCCCGAACTCAACGAAGGGAACGCTGCTCCGGTATCCAGAGGGATGTCCCAGCTCGATGAAGGCAGGCTCCTCCGGTGCCCAGAGGGATGTCCCAGCTCGATGAAGGCAGGCTCCTCCTCCGCCCAGAGGGATGTCCCAGCTCGATGAAGGCAGGCTCCTCCGGTACCCAGAGGGATGTCCCAGCTCGATGAAGGCAGGCTCCTCCTCTGCCCAGAGGGATGTCCCAGCTCGATGAAGGCAGGCTCCTCCGGTACCCAGAGGGATGTCCCAGCTCGATGAAGGCAGGCTCCTCTGGTGTCCGGAGGGATGTCCCAGCTCGATGAAGGCAGGCTCCTCCGGTGCCCGGAGGGATGTCCCAGCTCGATGAAGGCAGGCTCCTCCGGTGCCCGGAGGGATGTCCCAGCTCGATGAAGGCAGGCTCCTCCGGTGTCCAGAGGAATGTCCCAACTCGATGAAGGCAGGGCTCCTCCGGTACCCAGAGGGATGTCCCAGCTCGATGAAAGCAGGGCCCCTCCGGTGCCCAAAGGAAGCCGAGGCTCCCGATCACCGGACAGTGGCATCTATGTGAAGGCAGGCCCATGCTGGCTCGCAGCCCCACGGCTGCGGGGCGCTGGCGAGTATAGAGTGGCCTCCGCGCCACTTTCGTGTCCACTCCCGCGGTCACTCCCCGACTGCTGCCGTCAAGGTGTCCACTCCCGCGGTCACTCCCCGACTGCTGCCGTCAAGGTGTCCACTCCCGCGGTCACTCCCCGACTGCTGCCGTCAAGGTGTCCACTCCCGCGGTCACTCCCCGACTGCTGCCGGTCAAGGTGTCCACTCCCGCGGTCCACTCCCCGACTGCTGCCGTTAAGGTGTCCACTCCCGCGGCCACTCCCCGACTGCTGCCGTTAAGGTGTCCACTCCCGCGGCCACTCCCCGACTACTGCCGTCAATGTGTCCACTCCCGCGGCCACTCACCGACTACTGCCGTCAATGTGTCCACTTCCCGCGGCCACTCCCCGACTGCTGCCGTTAAAGTGTCTACTCCCGCGGCCACTCCCGACTGCTTGCCGTTAAGGTGTCCACTCCCGCGGTCACTCCCCGACTGCCTGCCGTTCAAGGTGTCCACTCCCGCGGCCACTCCCCGACTGCTGCCGTCAATGTGTTCCACTCCGCGGCCACTCCCCGACTGCTGCCGTTAAAGTGTCTACTCCCGCGGCACACTCCCCGGACTGCTGCCGTTGAAGTGTCCCCTCCCGCGGCCACTCCCCCGACTGCTGCCGTTAAGGTGTCTACTCCCGCGGCCACTCCCCGACTGCTGCGTTAAGGTGTCACTCCCGCGGCCCACTCCCCGACTGCTGCCGTTAAAGTGTCCACTCCCGCGGCCACTCCCCGACTGCTGCCGTTAAAGTGTCACACTCCGCGGCCCACTCCCCGAACTGTCTGCCGTTAAGGTGTCCACTCCCCGCGGTCACCTCCCGACTGCTGCCGTCTCCTGGGGCTTTATTTGGTTCCGCCTTTGGCTTTGGAGCTGCCTGTCTAAAAACCTTAGTTTTAAGCTGGATCGAGATGTCCCCTCCTCGCGCTGCGTCACCCGTGGACTACTCAGCTGCGTTGCTGAGGACATCAGACAGATTGAGACGTTGTTTAGCGATTTGTTCCAGTGCCCGTTTCGACAATGTTGCTGTGCATCTCTTAGAATGACAGCCTCTAATGTTTACAACAACTCTAGATTCAATGTGCTATACATAACGCGCAAAAACAAACTGGCTGCATACATAGCAGCCAGCAGTTTTCGCACCATATATTGTCTCAAGCCGTTCCTCTGTGCTCACAGCAGTCGGTGGTCCTGAGCCATCAAGTTGTGTCCAAAGCTTTTTTAAGCCCAAGCCATTCGACTTGTTTTTCCCTGCTGAGACCTTCCAAACCTGCACGAAGCCATCGCCTCCGTGTCCAGACCTTTAGTTCCAGCTCAAGCCATCCTTCCCCGCTGCAGCCGGCTCTCCGTGCTTAGATCATGCCACATGCTCAGGCCATGCCGCATGCTCCAATGATGACCCGTGCAGCAGTGGCGTCGTGCTCGTGCTCAGGCTACCCCTCGTATGCTCACATGCGGCTGGAGGCTGCCATACTGGCCGGCTGCCGACGGTCGGCGTTATGAGGAAGCTGAGACCGCCGTCGCCGGCATCACCGTTCCACATGAACGGCGGCAGGCACTCCGCACTTCGACTGTATTCCAGCGCGCAAAGCACCTGGCTCATCCGCTGACGGCACTGCTCGGAGTGCACCCTGTCGATGGAACGTATTCGAGTCCGCTCAAACCCGGCACTCCGTGACTCATTGGGTGGCCTGAAATACATGACCCGATTCTCTGGCAGTTAATTTACATTGATTCCAGTGTGAGGGCATATTGAGTGAGGCGACTTCGTGGCCTCGATGATGCGCTAGAGCACGGGCTGTGCGAAACACAACGCACCAGCATCGCTTACCAACAAGAACACCTGGCAGTACTTTTCACAAAAAAACTTGACCGTAAAGAAATTCAAATCCGCCAGATTTTCTGTGAGATGCATATTTTTGTAGGTACTGTCTATCCCTACACTCACTACCACATAGCAGACCACGAACCGGAGTTGGGCTCACTTTGACATGACGAATGCGGCCCGATCCCTGAGCGTGCGCGGGTCGGACAGACCGGGCTCGCAGCGGCCACGGTACCCCGCTGCTCTCACGGGCCTCGTGCTGCGGGCAGGTCAGGCCAAACACGTGCTCGCTGAGCACCTCACGCTCCATCAGCTGCACCCGGGAGTAGTTCCGCACGCCCGACTCCAGAAGTGAGCGGTATTTCAGGTGCACCACCTGCCGGACGAGCAAGCGAGAGATATCGCTACGTCGTCTTTCCGCTCGACATGCCATCTAGCGGATGACTGGCAAGCAAGTCGAAAGACAGGTACCATTTACTGATGTTCTTTACCTCGAAGCGTCTGGATTTAGTCGTCCAGTCCTCGGAGTCTAAGGGATCTAGGTTGGAGACCTAGCTTTGGGAGAGCACCACCTGCTTTTCAGGAGGATTCAAGGATCTACTGATGAGATTTGGTGTCATTTGAACATTGAATATGTATAAACCGGCTCACAAGAAAAAACGTTTGTTAAGCACAAAGTTTCATTATGACTTAACGATGTTTCCTTTTCATTGGTACGAAGAGGCCTGCTAATCGTCTCATTATGGCGATAGCAGCCCATTGTAAACGACAAATAATTTGAAAAGAAAGGCCAGCAACTCTGTCAGCATCCCCGTCAAGATGAAGATCTTTTCATGAGTTTTTTTTGCGACAGCATTTGTAACGTAAGCGTTGTTATCGACGTGGTTCTACTTGCAAACTAAAAAATGCATGCGTTGCACTGCCTGGAAGGGCCGAACTTACCTTTGCGTTGTGGTACTTTGTGTCATCATAGCAGGTCGTCGTCATCGCCATTTTCTGAGAACAAAATGACGCATTTCAGGCCTGGGAATGCGAGTATAGCGTAATATCACTGGTAGGTAACGCCTTCCTTCGACTTATGTCTAACGAGTCAACGCTTCTTCGTCTCCTGTCAGAGTCCGACGACTTCGGGCATGGTCGCTGATGTCACCCCCTTCCCGCAGTCGCTCCGCAGCGGTCACGATCCGCGCCTGACGGCCTCACCTCACCAGCGCGGGGGCCAGACCCCGAGCGTCCAGCCCGCGGCGCCCGCCAGCCCACACGGGCGGCGCTCCCTCCCCTCCCCAACCCCCACCATCACCTCACCAGCCCGGGGCCCGACCCCGAGCGTCCAGCCCGCGGCGCCCGCCAGCCCATCACGAGCGGCGCTCCCTCCCCTCCCCATCCCCCACCATCACCTCACCAGCCCGGGGGCCGACCCCGAGCGTCCAGCCCGCGGCGCCCGCCAGTCCATCACGGACGACGCTCCCTCCCCTCCCCAACCCCCACCATCACCTCACCAGCCCGGGGGCCGACCCCGAGCGTCCAGCCCGCGGCGCCCGCCAGCCCATCACGGGCGGCGCTCCCTCCCCTCCCCAACCCCCACCATCACCCACCTTCCGCAGACCGGGGAGCGGGTCCGAGCCGCAGAACTCGTTGCTGAAGAGAAAGGTGCAGGCTCGTCGGCCGAGGCAGCGCCGAAGCGGCGTACAGTGACCCTCAGGCTGGCCCCCTCCGTCTTTGCTTCCGACGCTGACGCCGACGCCGACGCCGTCGGCCAGGCGGTAAACGATGGGAGGCGGTGTGGCGCCGCTGGTCTGCGACGCCCTCAGCAGCCGATATTCCACCTGGAAGGACAGCGCATGGTCACGAGGCCGCACGTGTTACGGTGACACGTGCCGAGCGGGCGGTTAACGGTCATGGCGCTGCTCTGACGACAGTGCAAGCAGCCGACGGCGAGTGAGTCCTCAGCTGCAAATTGACGCTTCCTGACTGCTTACGTGCAAGCTAATGATCAAAGATGGCGGCAAATACGACGTACATAGCGACGGTTACAAAAGCGACGGGACGGACACGCGACGCAATAATCAGGGGCGAGTGTGACTGCTCACCTCCACGATGACAGTCCGCTCGGTGCAGGTGAGCATCACATGCGGCCGATGTTCCATCAACACGTACGAGCGGCGCAGCAACGAGCCCGCCTCGAAGAACGAGTGCTCCGGCTCGAACTGAGTCCGCGCCGCGTGCAGCGCCAGCGCCAGCACCAGCGCCAGCAGCAGCGGCGACGGGAACATGCCGCCCGCCTGTGCCGGCAGCGGAGCGGCGCCCGCTTGCGCCGGTCCACACACACGACATGCGGGGCGGCCAGCGGTCGGCCGTGTTGACCATCGATTCACCTGGAGACCCACCGCTGTGCCACGATTGGGGAGGGGGTCACGGGGGTGGGGGTCGATACGGCCGGACACGGTGCGGACACGACGCCGCTTGGTGACCTATTTCCCCTCGGATGCTCCCGCCCGCATCGACATCGGGCGCAGGTACTTGTGCCGATGGCAGCAATGAATAACGGCTGTAACGGCTGCTGCGCCCTTAATGGTTCACACCTACTGAATTGTTTACTATCATGAGCTTAAAGTCCTCGTGCCGGGTTAACAACCTTAAATATATTAGGAGGTGCGGGTTGGACGACGTTATAATGCAGAATAAGGATAACATTGACCGTACTCAATATTTCGAGTTGTGCTCATTTTCAATGGCGGAGTAACTTAACTCAAGATTGGCCAGGATTCAGAAAGGCTCAACAAAATATTACACTTGAAAATTCAGGAACTTTTTCCTCAATCTGGGCAGACACTGCCACTAAGGCAGATAAAAATGGTAAATCATCCAAGCCCCTCATAGTCCACATACAGCTCAGCGTTAAAGGCTGCAAAAATGAAACAAATAACAGCACAAGAACTGAGCTGGAAGGAGCGAAGGCCCGACACAGAAAATTGGGTAAGAACATTACTTAACATGCGCTGGGGCGGGGGTCAAATTTACCTCCCACCCGAAGGTTTTTTTCCGGAATGGTTTCCGAACGGCCCAGCGTAACCGCGCCAAATTTTCCATAGCTGTGGACAATTGAGTGGTGGATCGTTTGATATCAGCAATTGAAATGTACCGTATAAGGTCACTAACCTACGGCGGGTCAAATTCAGGCCCTGGATTAAGCGAAATCAATTTCTAAGGAATCATTCAATCTGATGCAATAACGGAGTGTTAGACGAAGCCATACATCTCTGACATATCTTCTTAGGCAACACAACAATAGAATGAACAAAATCCATTGACCTAGGTTCAGGTATGGAGGTGAGACCATGGTCAAAACCTACCTGTTTTGCTATTTTAGAGCCTGCCGTATGGAGTAGTTTCTGGCGCCCATTTTGTATATATTGATTACAAGAGCCGCATTGTGCATCTTTCATGGACGTCCCAGAAGTCAGAATAGGTCACTGACCTACGACGGCCCAGGTCGACGTTTTGTTTTTGGGAACACACTGCCGAGCGTAATCTTTCTCGTTTATTTAAAGGCAAAACTCAAAGCAATCTCGTATAATTTTGGTCACCATGACATTCAAAAAGTCAAACAAGGTCACTGACCTTAAATAAACATGTGACCTTTTGCCAAGAATAGTTATCTAGGTTCTGGCGGCACTCTGGAGACTAACCTGGAATTCAAATTTTTGCCCCATTTGACCCGAAGGTCATGACCTAGAAACATTAAATGTTGACCTTAGATATTTCACAAACGGGCCAACACACCTTGTAAATTTGGTCTTTCCAGCTCTCTTAGTTGCTAAGTTCTCAGGGGGGTCAAACTGACCACCACCCGGGCAAAGGGTATCCATCCAGCCATCCGGGCGCGTGTTAACGCGTATCAGCCACCGCAAACATTGTGCTCAGGAACGCGCATGGCCTAAAAATGCTATTTAGACCACGTGTCATGGTGAAATTGATGGTTCAGCCTAAGGCGAAGATTCCGAATGTACAGTGACTGAGATCTTGCGGTTCGCAATGACCTTAGCGGTTGCTAAAATGTATATTCTAAAGCTGGTGTTTGTTGTGCTGTGCTCTACCGCTGCCTGACGATCTTCCATGTGTTTTAGAGGGGTGTCCGCGCTGTACGCAAACCTGCATCTCTAAAGTGTTCATTAAACCGGTCACGAATGCTACTTTTCTCTTTCCAACATTAAATATCCCTGACCATAGGTTACAGGATATCTTGTATTTTACGTTTTTCCCGATGCATTTGCCTGCAGTCCACTACACATGAATGGTAGATTCCATTTCCTGCTGGACACTTTGGGGCCTCTAACACTGATCGCACTAGATCGCATTTTACAATAGGAGCACTAGTCCACACTACGATGTAGATGCCGTACATACCACTTGATGATACGGCTGCACTGACTTGTTTACGCAGCTCGTGGTGTATAAAAGGGAGCTTCACATAAATATCATTTGTTTGCTTTGACTTTTTACATCGTCTACGCAAACCTACTGTCAAACAAACACGCGCTGAGGTGGAGGTCAAGTTGAGATCCCGAATGTTTTTCCGAAGTGGTTTCGGAACGGCGCGGCGTAGTCGCGCCAAATTTTCCATAGCTGTAGACAATTGAGTAGCGGGTTGTTTGATATCAGCAATTGAGATGTGCCGTATGAGGTCACTATCCTACGGCAGGTCAAAATCAGGCCGTGGATTCAACGGAATCAATTTCTAGGAATTATACAATCTGGTGCAACAGTTGAGCGTTAGACGGACCCATACATCTCTGACATACTTACTTAGGCAACACGACAATAGAATGGAAAAAATCCATTGACCTAGGTTCATACATGGAGGTCAGACCAAGATCAAAACCGTCCTGTTCTCCTATTGCTCATTTTGTGTTTATTGATAACAGGAACCGCATTATGCATTTTTCATGAACTTCTCGAATGTCAGAATAAATCACTGACTTAAAATGACCCAGGTCGGCATTTTTTAGCAACAAACTCTATAGAGTAATCTTTGTCGATTATTCAAATGCAAAACTCAAAGCAGTATTGTATGTTTCTGGTCACCATGACCTTCAAAAGGTGAAACGAGGTCAAGGACCTCAAATGAGCATGTGACCTTTTGCTTAGAACAGTTGTTTAGGTTGTAGAGGCGTTATGGAGACCAGCCCTGAGTTTGAACTTGCTTAACCTTATTTGACCCGAAGATCATGATCTAGTAATCTCTGACCTTGACCTTAGAGAGCTCACGAACAGGCCAAAGCAGACATTTGAATTTTGTGTCTCAGAATTTGGTGTCTCCAGTTTTCCTAGCTCCTGAGATCTCGGTGGGATCAAAGTGACCCCCACCCGAGCGGGGGGTATTCACCGGCCACCCGCGCGCATGTTAATTCGAGAAGGTGCGGCACAAGCAGAATGCCTTACTCCGTGTTCTGGGTGTCCATTATCATGGAAGCGCAGAAACATTTTAGTTAAACTATGAATAAACGGTTATGGACCAGAAGATAAATCGCTTTCCACATCTGTGAAATAAGAACCAGTTTTCTAGCAGCCGTGGGGTGCGCCGATTGTTATGTAGAATGATAGGAGCGCAATGGGTTTCTAATAAAGCTCTGTAGTATAGCTACCATCGGGTTGTACCACAAAAAGGGTTGTCGAGGAATGTAATTGACAAGCTGTGTGCGGTGTGTTCCAGTGTGACAGAAATACTGGGATGTGTTGATTGTTTTTTCGCAAAGAATTCCCTTAATGGGTTCAACTCATGGGTTCAGATGCCGAATATGTCAAAAAAGCAACGTAGGTACAACTGAGATCTTAGACCACATTTTCCTTGAAAGAATAACTCAAGACAGCGCGCAAAAACTTTCCGCTCTTCCACGACCAATCGACCGGAGGATAACACGGCACACCCTTCAAATTTGACAAAATCGTGGCTACTAGGTACTGATACGACCACAACACGATTTTGGTAAGTGCTACCGCCGTACGGCGTACCGAAAATAAACTAGGAGCAGATGAAAACATGCAATGAAATAACGCACCTTATTGTTCCTTCAAATCACTCTAGCGCAAACAGTTCGCAGGGTATGATGTTTGGGAAGCATGCGTGGGAGAGCTCAATATCTAGATTTTCGGAAAAAGGATCAATTGAACATTCAGGGCCAATTGGGTACATGTTAGCATCTAATTTGGCATTTGACTTCGGGGTCTAAAAACATTTTACCTTGAATTTTTTTGACACCGATGTGCACTGAAAGACCAATCCATTGCTGTTCAAACTTACCAAATAAATTGATGGGATCTTTTCCAGATACGTCGAAAACCGAATGCGAACATTGGGGGAAAGCTGACCGGTCAACATCGGGTGACCGGGTGCGATCGACTCACACCGTCGGAAACCGTGACGGTGACCTTGAAACCATTTGTTTCAATCTTGCACCAGCCACGTAGACATTCCTCCGGAACTCAAGAACAATATTTGAATAACGAGTGTGTGTTAATAGACCTTTCGTACACGCCGCCCCTCACGAGTAGCGTTGATGGCAACGTCATGCGCTTCGACTCGTCACGGCGCATCGATAACCCCTATGTAAAGCTGAGCTGAAGCTCAACATGAGGGAAAACAAACAACTGGTTTTAAGACACTTTTTTCGTTTGAAGTTGAGCTGGAGGAAAACCGCCCTGAGTGCTGGCCCGACACACATGGAACCGCGCACATAGAATTCGACATAGTACGCGTCTAGTTCGATACGGTGTCCGAGCAAACCAGGCCGGTGCCCGAGAGAAGACCAGGGTGCGTGTGGCTGTGCTGCCGAGAGGACGGGCAATTGAAGCTTGCAGTGTTACTGTCCTCAGCAGATGCTTCCGGAAAATGTATGCTGAATAAATACGACTGGTGGAAATTAGTCGAGGAAGAACAGAACATATTGTTTACGTGGCGTAGCGATATTGCGGAGAGTATGGTGCAAAACATTTGGCATCCTTATGAACAAAATGTGTTACTTAAAGCTTGTTTTAACTTGCAACTTAATAACACCTACAACTTACAACAACTGTTAACTCAAAACTTGCTAGGCTGTTACATTACATTACATTACATTACATTACATTACATTACATTACATTACATTACATTACACGCTAACGCACTGAACAGCTTACGAAATTTTGAGGCCCAGATAAAAGTTGTCTAACGTTTTCCCACCACTGGCAAGTGTATTTGTCGAAAAACTGTCACTCTGGCGGCATTCAAATGGCAATGCAGTGGCAAAATACAAACAGCGACAGTGGTAGTTGTCAGAGATTTCACATCCTTCAAATTGCGACCACAAGAATGGAAGAGATGGGGGCCCGGGTAGTCCAGGATGCGCAGCAGCTGAACATGATGCCGGCGGTTGATTGTCCGGGCGCTCCTGTCGACGGTGATAAGTTCCATCGCAACTCTGAATGCGCCCTTGAGCTCTTGAAGGCTCCCTGGCTTGCCCACGTGGACGTGGTCCTTGATGTTACAACATAAGGCTCAGGGTGAAAGGGTGGGCGGGTGAGAAGCCACAGCACGACAGCCTTAAGCTGATGTGCATTCCACGAAAATGCTCGCCCACCAATCTGGTAAAGCCCGCTCCGTGTGCGGTGTCGCTCCATCCTGCTGAAGCCTCTACCCTTCCGATCGATCCCGTGAGGTCAGCTCAGGGCCGCTCAGAAGGGTATCAGAGCGGTTGTGACGCAGCGCTGTGGGGCGGTGTTGACAGGACCCCCGTTCTCGTCCTCAAAGAATCATTTTCTGTAGAGGCACGATGTCACGAGTGTGAGATCACTGATGACGTGTGACTCTGAGGCGGTGCTGACAGAACCCCCGTTCCCGTCCTCAGAGAATCATCTTCTGTAAAGGCACGATGTCACGAGTGTTGGATCACTGATGGCCGCCGTGTTATTTTAAGCATTTTTTGCGAGTGAACGAACATTCGAATTTCGCCGCAGCCTTAAATGCGGGTAAGTACACATGTCGCTGTTGAGCAAGCTTTAATTGGCTTTTATCTGGGCCACCCTCCATGAACGGTATCTTCACATAGACGCACTCGGTTTTTTCTCATCGCTATGCCTTTTTGGCAGTCTGATTTTACTGTTTTGATGAGCGGAGTATCCCACCTTTTTGTACTTGTTTGTGCTTTTCCCAGGTCTTGTTACATCAGACGCGTACGATTTGATCGAAATACCAGTTTTTTTTTGTCTCGAAATCCCCCTGAATAGCTCAGAATTTTGATTTGAAATAGCCGACTCTGCAGGATAAATATAAGTTGACTCCCTATTCACTACTGTAAAAGCAATGCATTTAATGTTCCTAGCTTGTTGCAAGTGTGTATGTAATATTTGGAAACACAAGCCTCTCAAACTGTTTGTCTAACAAATGCTACGAAAGCTTGAAAACTGTTAAGCCCAAACGATATGTGAACATGAAACCATTATCCCGCGAATTCAACATAACGTTGAAGTATGACTTTGATTTCTCCCCTATGGCGTTAACCACAGTGCCTCTTTTCAAGCCACACTTAAGATTTGTGAACGGGAGTATCACATATCCATGTTACGTACTGGTTTAAAGTTCAGCCAGTGCGCTTCTCCGTACCAAGTCCTTGTCCTCTAGGTGAATCACAGACGTTTTTTATTAGCATTAGTAGAGGTACTTACGGTAGTTGTCACGACGACGGTGGTCGCCACAACGGGGAAGAAACGTAGTGACGTTACAAAGTGTTGACAGTATAATTTGGTCTGAAGAATAATACGGTTCATACACTTATCATGTCTTAACGGTGCCGCAGTGTCACTAACCAGTGCTAATATTAGACGTAACCAGTCCTGAAGTTCCACTAGAGCATGTTTTTGGAGTATCCCCCAAAGGTGGGACACTCCGTACAAATGGCGGGATGAGCCCGCTCCCCACGCCCACGCCACATGACTGCTCGTGTTAACCAGATCAAGTAATGGCAATGGCGGCATTTGTGCGCAGTACTTTGTTCAGGAGAACTCAACATAGATTATAGCCTACGTTCAGTTGATTCGCCAGGTGAAAACCGGCAACGCGCTCGTGAATGAACTGTCCACTGTTGCAGGGGGATTGCTGAAAACTCAACTGCTCAAGAAGGGACGAGGGAAGTTGGGTACTTTCACGAAAGACGTGACGGAACGTTTGCCCATTGGCCACGTGGTTTCTCCGAAACAATACGATTTCATCGCACAAGACGCAATCGAAGACTATCACCATTGGGAAAACGCTCAAGCAAGTAGTGGCTTTACAAGATACATTCATTCGTGGTATGCTTCGAACGGCCAATGGCCTGGTCAGTAAAATTGTCTGCATCATCAGCGATAGGTAACACGCGCCCGGGTGGCCAGCTGGATACCCTTCGCTCGAGTGGAGTCAATTTGAGCCCCACTGAGAACTCAGGAACTAAGAGAGCTAGAGACACCAAATTCACAGGGTGTGTTGAGATGCACGTGAACTCAATTAGGACAACGTTTGAGGCTCCTACATCATGACCTTCGGGTCAAATAAGGTCAAGCAAGGTCAAATTCTATGTTGGTCTTAAAAGGGCGCCTGCACTGTTCAAAGCAAAAGTTATCTTGCTCATTTAAGGTCAGTAACCTGGTTTGACCCTTTAAAGGTTATGGTGACCAAAATCATACAAGACCGCCTTAAGTTTTTCATTCGGATAAGCGACAAAGATTACGCTAGGCAGTGTGTTCCTAAAAACGAAATGTTGAGCTGGGTCATTCTAGGTCAGTGACCTATTCCGAGCTTTGAAAAGTCTATGGAAGGCGTATAATGCGGTTCCTGTATCAGTACATTCGAAATGAGCACCAGAAACTACCCCCATACAGCAAGCCCTAGATTAAAAGGACAGGTTGATTTTGACCTTGGTCTAGCCTTCATAGCTGACCTTAGGTCAATATACTTTGTTCATTTAAGTGTTGTGTTGTCTAGGGAAAGTATGTCATAGATGTATGGCTTTGTCTAACACTCCGTTGTTGGATCAGATTGAACGATTTCCTTGATATTGTCTTCGCTAAAACCATGGCCTGACTTTGACCTGCCATCGGTCAGCGACATTACGAAGTACATCCAAATTTTTGATGCCAGGTGATCTGCTATTTAATTTCCTATGAATATGCAAAAATCGGCGCGGCAACGCCGCGCTGTTTGGAGACCATTCTGAAAAAGCCTTTGTATGGTCAATTTGACCTCCCACTCGAGCGCGTGTTTACTCATTCAACGGGCCGCAGTATGCACTTGCCAGGAAAAAAGTGCTTTTCATGCTGAAAAGCTTCCACCTAAGCGTCAAACAAGCTCATAACGTTACCTTTTGCTGCCTCACCTAACATAAAGCAAATTTAACTTCCTCACGATTTGTCACCATAATGAGGATGTGGACCTTAAGTGTATTGCACTTCCCAGCAGTCTATCACGGGAAACGGTCATGCACCGAAGTCAGGATACCATCAACAGCCCGGTAGGATGTGGTAATCTGTAATGCCCAGAGCGAGATCAAATACTGACATCACAGGATGCATTGCTGCACCCCACCAGCTTGCTGATTAGTGAACAGACAGATAATGGACGTAGCTTATCAAATGCTCTACGGAGCACAGAACGGAGAGGTACAAATTCGTGCGTTCCAGTCATGGCTTATCTGTCGCGCATTTGCACCCACACTTCCTTCCTACGATTAATCCTGCAATGTGTTTTGTGATTCGCGTAGCTACTTAACCCTTTCATTTTTATTCATAGGCATAGTTTTCATCTATGTGGCAGCTCATGAAAGCCATAAAACGGAGCAACGTTTATAATTCATGTTAAAAAACAAGCAGCGTGCGCACACTGAGAGGAGCCCGTAACTGCAATCGCCATCAACCACAGGGTAACGTGTCTCAATTGCAGTTACATCATGAGAATTACTGCCCAAACATTGAAAGGAATTCCGTGAGACATGAATGCGGCGCGAAACATTTATTGTGATCACTTAGCTGCACAGTACCTACGATTCAGAACAAACAAACAAGGATTCGAACCTGATCGTTTTGCTTTTTTGCATTCATGTCAATCGACGAAAACAAATGATCAGTGGCACAACTTCCCATAAACGACGAATTTGGAACTGATCATGCATGGCTGCATGCCATGTAGTTGCAATACAACTTGGCTCCATTTCCACTTGACTCGGGTTGGATGGCCGCTACGTAAGGTCGACCAAAATGGATTATTTATATAAGCATCGTGTCGAGGTACCCATTGGTTTCAAGGTCACCATCACAGTCCGGACAGGGTGAGCCGATCGCGCCTGGTCACCCGGTCGGTCACCCGGTCGGTCACCCGCTCGGTCACCCGCTCGGTCGCCCGCTCGGTCACCCGGTCGGTCACCCGGTACCGGCCGGTCTGTTCCTGGCGTGCCGCCGTGTATGATCCATTAATGTTCGTATTCGGTTTGCGACCGATCTAGGAGAAAGCCCATCGACTATTGAAATAATGCAAACGTCAGTAAATTGGTCTTCAATTGCACATCGGTTAAAAAAGTAGGCATCAAAATTTTTCCAGAAAATGATGTCGAAGTTCAAACCAGGTCACATTATGCACCAAGATGACCTTCGGTGTTTTATTGAGCTGTTTCCACCATATAGGCATGCAGCTTTCCGACGCAAAATTCCAGACCATAATTCTCCGTACACTGTCGTTGCTAAGGTAAGTCAAAAACCGGGCTCGTAACGTCATGGTGCATTTTCACCTGTTCCTGAGCTTTTAATGATACGCCGCAAGGCCCTAAAACTTGCAGAAACGTGTTTTGGACTACAACCACTCCCATGGGCCTGTCCTCGCCACATTTGAAGGGAGTGCCGTGTTGAAATGCATGTACACGCGGGCAATTTGTCGTGGAATGACCCCATCGCCCGCGGTGGTGCACAGCGGTTGCACATAGCCGCTCATTTCACGTGTGTTTTCACATCGGGTTTCCAGAGCACACTAGGTCATCATTACATATGTGAGGTAGAAGATTGGTACTATCAACCGTGCTTATTTCCCCCCCAAATATATCCTATCAAGGTTTTCCTTAATTTGACTCACAACCGAGTCTATACCTTCTTTTCGGGAATGTTGCCGTGCAGATTTGCTGCATCCATGGTAAAAGCGATACCACATAGCCGAAGTTTGGTCGGAAACGTCTCCTCTCTCCACAGATGCAACTCTGTATTAGACAGACGAGCAGGAGTTAGAACCAAAATTTGAATTAGAATCCTGCTGAGAAACCATGATTTTTTTTGTCTCGAGGGCCAAAACCTGCGGATACCATAGGACGGACTAGAATATTTTGCTTATGTTTTTTTGGGAACATCGTGCAATTCGAAGAAGGGAGAGAAATTCTCTTTCGGAAGCTTCGCGTTCCGTTTCTTTGATCATGACGCAATTGTCATTTCTTAACGTTTTGTAGAGTTAAGACGGCTGGACACGCTCGGGTACTCAGTACTGATTGTTGCGGCTTCATCTATTAAGTCCGCTCTGTTTAGAACTACAAAACTTGTCCATTGGCTTGATGATAAGGCTCTCATTGGCTTGAATGCGCTGAAGCAAGTTTTTCTTCGTGCGGGATGGGAGCATTTTTCTGGATTCATGTGTCCTGATTTTTAGGTGTAATATTTTGGTCATCCTTTCTTAACATTTGTCAGTCAGTATGAGCAAAGCCCAAGATATTGAGTGCTGTCAACATTACCGTTATTCAGGATTACGAAATCATTTAACCATTACCTTCTAGTATACTGAAGGTCGTTAGCTCAATATACAAACTTTCAACTCATAATGCCAAAAAACAGGAGCTGAATGGTTTTCTTTGTCACATTTTGTATGCCAGTGCGGAAGGAAGCCGCATGGTAGATGAAAGGAATAGTATGCCAAGAAAGTACGGAATAGAATGACAAGATTAGCCAGAGGCGAATGGCGCATCAAAGACAGCCAGGTGGATATAATGGAGCCAGGCACGGACTAACGCCGAAAAATCCAAGTTTCTAAGATTTTCATGTGGAGATTGCACGTGATGCAAAATAGGTTGGGAAGACAATGAGTCTGCGTGCTGAGAGTGAGGACAAGCTTTTCTGTTGCATGGCGAATGCAACGGTGTCAATATTTAAGTTGTTCAATGCATTTGCGAGGAACATTATTCACATAGATAACACAGTCGCAATAACCTTGTTCCTCGGAGAAAAACGAGGAGAATGGAAATGCAGATTAATTGAAATTTCGGCAACATGCCTCTATCGAAGCAAAGGCAGAAGCTCTTCTAGTGTTTCGATCAAGGGCGTGTTGTCGAAATATTAACCCATCTATATCTCCATTATCCTGGTTTTGCTTCGGGGAATAGAGCTATTACTACTGTCTTATCTAATTGTTAATATTTCATGTCGTACCATGTTTTTGCCTATGTGTCTATGGTGCATACCTATATGGTGAGTTGTGCCAACAGCGTAAGCACATGGATTAGTGGCAGACGTGACAGACGCCATGTGAAGTCAGATAATCCATTGGTCCGCTACATTCACCAGACATTTCAGCTGGCTCGCAATTACGGGGCCTGGAGATGAACCGCTACACAACTTTTTGGAGGCGTGTGTTGACAATATGTAATAAGTTAGATATCACTTAGACAACACAAGCATGGGGACAAACAACCATAACATCAGACAAGTCGCTGCGCGGCCGTGAAATCCCTCGCTGACGCAGGTCACGTGACGCCCATCCGATAACGCTCGTTCCCAGTAAATAACCCCAGCGTCCCAGCGGCCTCCGGACCGGTGGGTCGGCCTCGCCGGACGCCGCGGCCGTGAATC
Source organism: Pollicipes pollicipes (assembly GCF_011947565.3). Taxonomy (NCBI): domain Eukaryota; kingdom Metazoa; phylum Arthropoda; class Thecostraca; order Pollicipedomorpha; family Pollicipedidae; genus Pollicipes; species Pollicipes pollicipes. The sequence continues at coordinate 48,274,000 of NW_023597054.1, read as the reverse complement.
GGCCTCCCGATGGGCTTGTTTTTCGGCGGCTGGGCGCTGAACGTGAGGTTTACCGACGCCGCCCGACCGGCCATCGCTCGGAATCACAGCCGCGCGCCGACGCGGCATATCAATGTGACCACTTGCTGTGCTGGCTGGTCCGGCACGCGGAGGCGGGCTCCCACCGGAGGACACCGATCCAGTCCGGCTGGTGCCGCCGCCGGCGTCATCACTCGATCCGTACGAGGGATTTCGTCTGACTTTGGAGACGAAATGGGTGAAGGGAAGGCTGCGCCGATCGATGGCAGGAAGACGCGTTGAGGATGGCTTGGTCGGCCGCTGCAGCAGCGCAATGGAGAGCACGGTGGACGGAAACTGGTGACGTCGACGAAGCTGACCAGCGCCGGGAGGCGTAAACCCACCGAGGCAACGTACAACCATGCGTAATCTGGCGTTTTCTACGTTTTAGACTAAATGTAATTATTGCAAGTTAAACGACAGATTCAGTTTCACCTGGATTTACCCGGTACATACGGTAGTCTATTGATCAGCAGGAACACACACTTGTCCCAATGTCTATCTTTTACCATGGGAATACAAATGCGGATGTCGCACAAACCCCGAACGGACACAGCATGAAACGGGAGGGGAGCGGAGGATGGAAGGGGGGGGGGGGACTGCACGCGACACCTGTCGGCGACAGGCTTTGTTCAACAGCCGTCTTGCCGCGCCGGCGACATTAGCTCCGCCCCGCGCCGTCGGATCCCCTGCGGCATCCAGCTCGGGTGAGCGGGCCGGTGCGCCATCTCAGCTATGCAAATGCGCGGCGCGCGGCGGCAAAAACCAGGAACAAAAGCCGCGCAAGAATAGAGCGGTATGGCGTCGTCAAATGCCCGGGGAGGTGGTGCTTAATGAGGGGTGGAGGCGGCGACCGGCGCGCGGCTGGCTGGCGCTCAGCCCGGCCTGAGAGGACTCCGCCGGCTTGTCCGGCCTGTCAGACGCGTCGAACGTGAATTGTCAGTGCGTTTATTGGTTTAGAGATGTGTGCACGCGCGCGCGCGCGCGCGCGTGCGTGCGTGCGTGTGTGTGTGTGTGTACGTGTGTCGCATTGCTGGAGATGGGGGAGCAGACGGGCTCCTAACAGCGACTTCAAAGCACCACCGATTCCTCACGCCAGTATCACAGTGTCCGACGACGTCAGCGCTCCCCGATCCACCGACGATGACGTCATCACTTCCCGATCCGCCGACAATGACATCATCACTCACCAATCCGCCGACGAGTGCTTCTCCGTGACGCCGCAGCGGGCAACGGAGGGCGTCTCCGAACCGGCCTGCTGAGGCCGCCTTTGAACCGGCCTGCTGAGGCGGGGCGCGCCTGCGCTCGCCCGTCAACAGGCGTGCGCCCCGCGGGGTCACGTCTCGTCCAGATGACATCCGACGGTCGCCGGCCGTGTTTGGCTAATGGAATTTCTGTACCCGAGGCACGTAGATTTTTCATTCTGGGCGGACGACTCGTCGACGCGAACGGCTCCCGAGGCGCCGGCTGCGGGCCTGCGCCGACTCGGGAGCGCGAGGCGCTTGACTCCCACCCCCTCCCCCTCTCCCACTCATTCAAGCGGGTGAACCAGGGCCTGGTGGAGGCGGCGGCCTATATATCTGCCGGCAACGTAACGTCGTCGGCCAGAACGTTGGCGTCAAAGCACTAGGGCATTGGCAGTAAGATTCCTCCGCCTACCCATAGTAGAGCTGGCCGAAAACTTCCCGGAGGGTACCCGGTTTCAAGTTGCCAAAGGAGTATTTCTGACAAGTGAATGTGCCTAAAGACAGCATTTGCCAAATCCATTGAGCTGATGATAGAAGGGAAAAGGAAGTGGATTTATGTACTTTGATCAAATTCAAGTGAACGCGAGGGAGCTTGTGATTACCGGGAGGAAGCGAGCAGGCACGAGAGCAGCAAGGGCGCTGCTCTAATCCGCTCGGTGCCGCCGAAAGCTCGTCTCCTGTTTTTTCTCTGCCACAACTTCTTTAAGTTGTTGCTTGGGCTGATGTGGTCGGAACTGCTCATTAACACGCTGATTAACGTAAATAGCTAATGGCATACACTGTTGAGCGTCGATAGGATCAGCAATAAACTTTGCTTTAGGAAAATTGTAATACAACCCTGGGTGTTGTGAGAGATAGGTGAGCCATTTCAGATTATGAGAATCCTGATGCTCAGTGTCATCTTTACTTATGACTGTATGTTTTTTCGCAGCGGGCAACATTTCTATGTGGAATTTCTGATCTGACGGTTTGGCGATTCTCTCGACTCTCAGCAACGCGGCCTCGATAACATATTGGGGCTACGAGTATAAACTTAAGATAGCTGCTGCTACTGTACACCTGAATACCGGGACAACCCTGTTAAATCAACGCCCACTACCGTGCGGTCTACACTGTCATTCGGGTACGTTTACAGGTGTAAAAGCATCATTGGTGTATGGGCGATATCTCCAATAAGCTTCACTCCGTTTTGGCTGTCGCGATGAATTTTGGGAGCATTTTTCAGGCGTACGAAGCCAGCGATCTTTCCGTTTATGACTTTTTCTCGAAGATAAGGTCAGCTTTGATTACTTTGAGCCTGTTATTGTTATAGCCTTTTGTGGCTTATGAATCCTTTTCGTTACGAATCCATACGCTCCGAGCCTTCTGCTTCACGCAGTTTCCCACTGGAAATCCCTCGGGCCAATCACTCCAACAACTCGTCTCTGCACCAAACATGTGCATGGTTCCCAAAGTCCGATACCAGAATCTAATCCCGGAACTCCATTAGCATTGAAACCCATAGGATCCTGGATCTACCCTCGGGATCCAAGAATTTGCGCAGACACGTTTTCCTGCAAGCCCCCTCCATCACAAAGTCTGTGATGACAAAGCTCGAACAAATTACCTCTCCGGGAGCATGAGGTGGCGCGCATCCTGAAGAGGAATCTGAAAAAGTGTGATACGGCTTCAATTGAAAACCAGACGAGCCAGGCGTTGTCGTAAATGTTCAACTGTTCAGTTTAATTCACTTCAACAAGTGGCGCGAAGAAAGCAACGATATCTATACTTCCCAGATGTTGTCACCGCAGTCTGAAGAGGGAGGGGGGAGACACATAAAAAGGAAAGCTTATCAATTTGCAATGCCAACAATCATCGCGTCTGTTTACCAAGACTCCTGTTGCTGCCTTCAAAAGTTCAAGTAACGCCTTCGTGCTCCTGATCATAAGCGGTTTTAGATTGCCCCATGAACTCCAATGAGACTCAGTTTCGGTTAACTACAGGGCCCACAAAACTTCCCGTATGCCTAAAACTTCCTGAACGAGCAGATCTTTGAAGACCACCCCATGCGAGGGTTTGGATTTACTTGCAACCTCGCGCAGCCCCAAACGCTGCGCTGCAAAGCGGTGTAGTTGAAAAACAATGCTGCGAATGGCTGTTCCTTTTGTTTCGAGGCAGCTGTTTGGGCAGTTAGGAGCTATTTCCAGAACTGTTTACATTGAGGGCAACTGTCCATTTCACACGAGGAGCGGAATTAACAAGGCCATCCCGCTCGGAGTTCCAGGCAAAGAAAAAGAGAGGGGCCGGGCACAGAATTACATGTTTCAGGTCCCGCAACCGCCAAGGCGGCCGTGGCGGTTCGACGGGACCGTGGTCCATTGAAGCGGCGGTTCGACGGGACGATGGTTCATTGAAGTGGCGCTCTGGCGGAACCATGGGCCATTGAAGCGGCAAGCCCAGCGGAATGATAATCCGTTGAAGTGACGGTCCAGTAGAATGGTAATCCATTGTAACGGCGGTCCAGCGGAGCGATGGTCCATTGAAGCGGCGGTCCGGCGGAATGATAATCCATTGAAGCGGCGGTCCAGCCGAACGAGGGTCCATTGAAGCGGCGTCCCAGTGGAGCAGCGGCCCAGATCGGCGACCCAGTGGTCAGCGGTCAGCCTAAGCTGTCTCCGCCGGTAGCCGTCCGCAGACGGAGCGGGGCACACCCAAGACAGACTTGCGGCCGGCTGTGACGACGCATCACTGGCGTTATCAACGTACCGAGCTGGCCGCGGCGGAGCACCACTGGTGCTATCACGGCACCGAGCCGGCCGGCCGGCGGCGCCGCGTCGTTATGGCACCATGGGACGCAGCCGCAACCCCCGGCCGAGTTATGGCCCCCGGGGAGCGCTGCGAACGGCCGGGCGACGTCGTTTCCGGTGAGATGGCGGGCCACCGGAACCGCCGCGGTCGGACCAGCGTGCTGACGCCAGCCGCCCGGCCGGAGGGCTGGGCCGGACGGGCTCATTAGAGTCGGAGCGACTTTAACAGAGGCTTGACATGTTGTTGGGAATTTGCGCAATTATTCATGTAACAGGAAGCTACACTGTCGGTCGGCTTGCCGTCACGACTTGCAGGCTTCGTAAAGTTAGATCCACTGCAGCCATGCCTTGGGTGCTCTTTCAGAGTTGAGCGGTTTGCTGGCTTCTCTCGACATATCCCGATTAGCTGCGGGCCAGACGTCAGGGAAGCGGTGCGGCTCGGCACCAGCAGACAGCAACATGGCCTCACATCCCGGCCATGTGGTGCGAGGCTCCATGCCAGCTGAGCCACGGTTCCCTTGGAATGGGCTGGAGGGTTTGTCGCGTTACCGACGGTAGCAGTGAGAGACATCGGAAAAACGGGCGAAGTGGTCAATGATGCCTTGCCATTATGACCCGTGACAGGCTTAACAACAGCAGACGCCTCAGCGAGGCCCTTAAGTGTCAGGACTGCGGGGCCCATGGATAAAGAAAGATTCCAAACAAAGATATGTCAACAACGTGCAGTGGTATCTACGCATTCATGCATTGCATTGCACAGCTGTCTCAGAGTGCACAAACTTGTGTTCTCTTCCGCCGGACACAATTGTCTTAACGATTGCGTTTTTCTGCAGCAGTACCAAACCGATGGCTGTTGGCTGCGATATCTGTTGATCATTGAAATGGCGCGCAAAATATGGAAGCACGATGGCAACATTCGTTTCATGCTATTTGGCACTGCAGCTACTGACTACACTAGGGTGTTTTAAGTTGTCCTCCTCCTGCGACATGATGTATAACAAAATAAATTTTTGATCTGCTGTGCGAAGTTTATGTCGTCAGGGCTTCTTTTGTATGGTGTCAACAAGAGATTAGTAGATCTTGAATTTCATCACACATGTTCTCAAAGACTTTGATGGAGCTGTTGAAGGACCCTCATGATTGCGCACATAATGACCATGTTGTAATGAATATGTAAAGTACTTCCGGGTGCAGCCATGCCGTGTAACCTGTTCGTGCATGATCTTCTCCTGACCATGTTTGAATGGAATGTTCCGCATTTGAGGATGTTCAAAGCCAGTATCAGTTGTCATGAAATAAGCTCACTTATCACTATTGGTGTAATTCTGACTCGAAAATACTGCACTAGGCAACACAATTTCTCTGGTTAGCGAACATGCTCCTCAACACGTTATTGCTGATAACGTCATCGTACGTTGGACAACATTGATTGAGGGTCTATTGACGGTTGTTACATCTGGAAATCGTGCTCATAAACGCCAGACATGAACGACTCAACAACTATATTTTCTTTGACCTTGATCGGCGCATGACAAGTGGAATGGCAGGACTTCAATGGCGTTATTATGGCGTCGTGGATGCCTGCATGACCTTGAAATAGTCCCCCTTACTAGTTTGAACATATTCGCGGGCGTGTAGCTCAGAAACTAGAGGGGTTTAGGCCTGAAGAAGTGCAGGGCTATGAACTGCACTGATTGATCTACAAGGTGATTTTTTTCATCCCAAAACCTCCTGCAAATGTGGAAACACTTCCTTTAACTGCGTCACGATTTCGTGGATCGTATACATGGCGCATGCAAAGTTTTGTCACTGAAACGTCGGGATAACAGCATTTTGTCGTTCTGAAATGTATATTGAAGCAATCAATGTCAGTGCAAATAGCGATCCTTGAATGAAATATCTTTAAATCCCTTCTTCCTATTACTCTGGGTCTACTAGTTTTGCATATATCAGTTTCTGGTTGAATAAAACAAGACGATAACCATATCTTGTTGCATCCCGCGTTCGTGTTCACCGACACCGCCTCAGAGATGAATTTCACCCGACTTCACGGTGACGGAATGAGGTGTTCAGGAATGCAGCAGCTTACGACTCGACACAGCAGGACGTGCAGCCATTCTTAGCCAAATTAGCGGAAACCATGAGGGCATACCGCAGCGGAGGAGTGGGTCGATGGGCTCGAGCTCTGCGCACGCCAGGCCAGCGGGCATTCCATCTCGGTACAGCGCGACAAACAACGCGGAGGCCTGCGACGACTGTGGAAATACGCTAGCAGGTACGGAGACTACGGTAGCGTCCGCCCGGCGCCGGTGGCAGCTGGCCGGGCTTCATCAAACAGACAGGACCCGATGTGGCGTATGTAGCGCAGCTATGGGGTATCATTCTGAAGAACATCTCAATGAAGCATTAGCTCATTCGTCTAGGAGCAAGCAGAAACCCAAGAGTCTCACAAAGATCGCTCGTGTAAAAGTGTTTAGCCCGCCAGGAAGTCATGAAATTTTGTACCTGCCGGAATATTTTCGTTACTAAGAATATGTTTAACCCGAACAAAGCCGAAGCTCCCGACACATTGCCACTTTGCGCTTTGTCTTTAGTCATGAACATATGGGCTAACACCTTGCCATGATAAACCACCACTACCTGGCTTCCCCCCCCCCCCCACGCCATCATGCCCGCGTTTCACCTTGCATCCTTACTGTCACTGAATAGAATACTTTAAGCAAAAAGAGTCCATGCTCTGCACCTTACGGCACCCGCGCCACGCTGTTCACACTGGGCGGTGCACGGCGGGCCTGCATAACAGGCAAGGACGCACACAGCCAAGCTTAGTTCCTCATTGCTTTACGGCCCGAGCTCCACGCACTGAGGTGCTGCCATAGGGAACGCCTTTATTCCAAATATGGGCAAAAGTAGAATCAGCTGATCCAGCCCCATAGAAACATGCAGCGCGTTGGAATGGCGCATTTGAGCGTACCGATAGTGTAGCGGTTAACGCGTCCGCGTTGATCACGACACGCGTCTGGGAAACCAGAGGTACGGGGTTCGATTCCCCGCGGTGCCCGCCTGAGATCGAGACCTGCCTGTTTCCCGGACAAACAAGACCCCGAACAGCGCATCGACCATTGATAGTGTCGCAAGGAGAGCACCGACGACTCACCTGCAAACAAACGCACTTACTTCGCCTCTCGGCCGAGCAGGAAATGGGCTCGGGTCGTACGTCATAGATTATGAATGGATTCACCCCGAAGTAAGAAATGGGTTTCCATTTGCTTATGAAGGTCGGGGCCCCGGTGACATGGGCTTGGGACACAGTTTGCTCGATCCACGTGGCTGTCGTAGTGTGTTGGCGCTTCGTCGCCACCATTCAGAGAACACACTGTTGAAGCGTCGTTGAATAGCCCACGCAAACAGAATGCACCTTGTACCAAGGGGCACCCAGGTCTGTAATCAGAGACAGGCAAATAAACGCTGCCATGGGCCTGCTGAACACACATCCTTAGCCTGATGGTACAGCGCCGACATCCCATGTCAGTAGCTTAAGGCAAAGACCAATATGGGTGGTCCTGAAAAACACAACGGATGTGCCTGCTCTAAACGTTATGCAGTGCCACGTCACATGCCCTGGCCTCAAGTGACCTCAGCCATACGCACTCCGTGCATGGGGAGCTCAGCGTCCTGCGGTGCTCCTATTGCTGGCAGCCGGCGGGCGTCTGCCCGGTGCGCTGCTGCCACGTGCTGCACACGACACCCAGCAGGTCGTCCAGCAGCTGCTTCTGCTGCTCGGCGGTGCCCTGGCTGCCGTCCAGGGTCATGGTCGGCGCAAAGGTCAGCGGCGGCTGCAGCGCGTGCGTCAGCTGCTGGAACTCCAGCGCCTGCTGCCGGGAGGCCGCCGAGCCGGCGCAGGCCACGCCGTCATCCCAGCTCAGACCCGCCTCCTGCAGGCACGCCGGCCCGTCAGCCCGCAGGGTCTTCTGTGCGGCCATCAGGCAGGCCACGGCGCGCGTGCGCACAGAAGCGTCGTCGATGGCGGCGGCGACACAGCCATGCAGCCGGTTGGCCCAGCACTCCTCGGGGCCGTGCTGGCAGTGCACGCTGCCGTCGTCGCTCGAGACGTTGGCCTTGCCCCAGGGCACGAGGGTGACGTTGACCAGGTCGGGCACGCGGCTGACGGTCACGTTCAGCTGATCGACGACGAAGTTCTTGCAGTCCGGGCAGAGGGACTCGTAGTAGACGCCGACGGCCAGCGGCGCGTCCTGACCCAGCGCTGGGACCAGCAGGCAGAGCGGCAGCAGCAGCGAGAGCATGACTGAGAGCGAGCGAGCGGCGTTAGTCCGCAGCTGAGAGATTCTATGGACAAAGCTGAGCCACGGACATCGTTTTATATCCGCGCGAACTGCATGTGGGGCGGAAGTTATATAATCTATAGCGCCTCAGCGGCATTGACTCAGGTGCTACATTCGCACCGCAGCATGGCTGTTGTGTGGCGTTCTTAGCCCCAGGGCTTCCCGTCTCGCTATCGATGTGGGGGGGGGGGGGGGGGGTAAACCTGCTGTGTCACGCACTGCTGGCTTCGTCACCCACCCTCCCTCACTGCACTCTACGCTTCGCACGATAAGAACACATCAGCTCATTACGTGTGCTGCACGGGTGGGGTGTAGGTGTCTCGTCTTTGAACTATCACCAATGTTCCCCAGAGCCGGTAAAATACACAATGCACGCAAATACGTCAATGGGGAGTATATCGACCGCAGCAGTCGTGTATAAACGCCTGCTTATACTTGTAGGTACAGAGCTTTATGCATATCGCAACACTGTGGATGGTCGGCAAATCCGCCCAGCAGACTAAGCAGGCAGAAACAACGCATATCAGAAGTACTATTAGTGGAATTAAATATTCTTCAAACTCTGCTTCAAGCACACATTTAACATAAAGTTAAAGGGGAATGTTTCTCATCTGTATGGAGTTTTGAAATGAAATGGTCATTTTAAGATCATCCGGTGAAGATCACAGCCCTGCCCTTTATTAGACCTAAAACCTTGTAGTTTCTGAGCTACACACACGCCAAGATGTGCAAAATATTTCGCGCAGACTATTTCTGGTCAATCAGGCACGCATGCCGCCATAGAAACGTCATTCAAATCCTTCCACCCCACAGGCCATGCGGAATTCAAGGTCAAGGAGAAAATAATCACCGAGCTGTTCGGATCTGGTGTTCGCGAACATGCCCTCCAGGTATAATGAACGTCAGTTGGCTCTCAGTCATTGTAGAGCAGGCTGGGCAAGTAAATAGTGCCATAACTGAGGACGTGAATACAAGCGAACATCGTAAGTTCAAGGATAAATATGCAAGAACATCACGAGAAAGGGCCAAACAAGAACCCATCACGACACGCGGCTCAGCAAAAACTTCCAGCGCTGGCACGGCCACGTCTCGGGCCACTGAAGTACAAGCGCGTGCTAGGGTGGCGATTTCGTACGGCTAGTTTGGCAGCACCTCATCGTCACACAAACACTCCCTGACGTAATCAAGCAAAGATGTATCGAGGAGCAGTGTAATAAATATTGAAATTTTGTTCTTTAGAGCAGTCTTTTCCACTAAAAAGCATACCAACAGTGAAAAGCGATTTCGTTTCATCATAGCTGATGTTCGTCTCAATACTTTAAAATGTGGAAAATTCCTTCACTAAACGAAGTGCAACGCCTCCGCATGTAAAGCCGTTTGTAAGCCGCATGTAAAGCCGTTAAAGACAGCGCCGAGAATGTGTCATGTTACTATCTGACAACCAAGCGTCTTTGTAAAAAGAAGCACTGTACCCACGAGCAGGGGTGAAAAAGTATCTTTTCTGTCACCGACGAAATTGGCAACCGTCTGAATTGTCACTTGGGGGTCATATCTTTCAGAAACTGTTGCAATATGCCTCTGAATGCAATAAACCACAGAAGGCAAATGCAAATTAAATGCAATGCGGCACAACCATCAAGGATTTTAGTTTCGGACGTTCATTTGTGCTGTAGTTTCATTTGCTGGCCATCAAACACTGAATGACGGTTGAGACTAACCTTACAGACTTATCAGATAAAGGCATAGTTAACATAGCCAGCCTTAAGGTTTTAGATCCTATTCAGGGGGGGGGGGGGGAGGATCAGGCCTCCTAACCAGAGATACAGCTTCCCATTTTAGGCATCATTTTTGTCCAGTTTTTCATTTATTATGATTTGGGGGCCTGGTCCCCAAACAATGATTTTGAGGAGGCACACCTCTGCTGCCAGCTACGAAAAATTGCGTCAAATCTGGGAGAAAACTTTTAAGTGCATTTTGAAGGCAGGCCCAGCCATTTTTATTTCTGCACCCTCCCCCTTCCCCTTCCATTCCTCACCCCTATGCATTTTACAAAACTGCATCTTTGCGGGCTTACAATTACCGATAACATGATTCTACAAGCACCCGAAACAACATCACTTTTGTTTTTACCTTCATCATCTTGGCATAACTATTGCCGGTGCAGAGCTCGCGTTCCCTGACGTGATCCCCATTATTTAGAGCAAAACCCATACAAAATTGGTATCAAGAGATCCAAACTACATCTTTCAACACCTCCAGCACCTTCATTTAGTTTCATATGCAAGATGATGACGCCTAAGAGCGTTTTATTTCATGCCTGTCCACCGATCAGCGCGCTAAGTCTGAGGTGCAACGGCAATGTGAGAGGCCTACACCAGGGATGACCGGCCCCTTATATCAAGGCCGCTATCCCTCCCAGTAGCAGGAAGCCCTGGATGAATTCTTAGCATGTGTCGCTCCAACGACCTCTGCTACAGCTCAGGTATGTACAAACAGCAACACTAGATCGGCAGTACTCTTCAACGCTATTGCCTAAAACTGACGATTAGCTACAGGTGATGGTATACAAGGGTGCCTAATGTTAAAAAAGAGCATTGTACATCAATCGTCGTTTTTAAGGCAAAACATATCGTAACTAGTCGTACAACAGGTCAGGGTGTACTTTCCTACCTAACGTTAGGAAAAATCATTGTACACCATTCGTCGTGTTTAAGGCAGGACATATCGTAAATAATCACAAAACAGGTAGATTCATGCTCTTACCTTCGAATTTTGTACAATTACGATGGCGAGCTCCCGAGCGCCGCGCACATACAGCAGCCGCGACACCCGCGCTACTTCTGCGCGCGGTCACAACATTACTGCGCATCAAGCAGCATCAAGAACCATACAAATGTACCGGCCAGGGTAACAAGAATCCATGAAATTTGATCCTCGACGCCAACGGAACGATGGGTCGCACGGGGGTTGGGTGGGGAATGTAAAGCGAAATGAGATCATGGCGGCTAAATAAAAGCTCACTTTACGGCACCTATATATGGCATGGAACATGGACGCCAATGGGACGCTGGGTTGAAGGGGATATAGGGTGGGGAGGTTAGGTTAGGTTAGGTTAGGTTAGGTTAGGTTAGGTTAGGTTAGGTTAGGTTAGGTTAGGTTAGGTTAGGTTAGGTTAGGTTAGGTTAGGTTAGGTTAGGTTAGGTTAGGTTAGGTTAGGTTAGGTTAGGTTAGGTTAGGTTAGGTTAGGTTAGGTTAGGTTAGGTTAGGTTAGGGTTAGGTTAGGTTAGGTTAGGTTAGGTTAGGTTAGGTTAGGTTAGGTTAGGTTAGGTTTAGGTTAGGTTAGGCCGAGCCGAGCCGAGCCGAGCGAGCCGAGCCGAGCCGAGCCGAGCCGAGCCGAGCCGAGCCGAGCCGAGCCGAGCCGAGCCGAGCCGAGCCGAGCCGAGCCGAGGATGGCCACAGTTTTGAATCAGGATGCCCTGTTCCGGGCAAGCAAGACTCCTTGGTTAGATCAAGAGGCCCGTCGTGAATTGCAAACATCCTGCTCTGGATTAAGAGGCCCCTTCTTTGCGTCGGGAGGCTAGTTTCTAAGAGAAGAGGCCCTGTTTTAGGTCAGCAAGACACTTTACTGTGTAATTAAAAGGCCCCCATTCTGGAATCTCTTAGCCGTCGGCACCCATTTACTCGTATCTTATATATGAAACAGTTTGATAAAAGGGACAAGCCCTCAGTGTTCCAGCCCCTTGAATATGGAAATGCGCAGGAGGCCCCCTGGTGAAAAGATTCCATTTTGTCCAGCAGGCGCCTGGAAAATCCCTTCCCCCAAGCTCAAAACCTGTGGTAGCGCCCCTTCTTGCAATCATCAGTAGATGAATCTGAATGGAGACGCATCAAAAACTGAGCTATCGGGACGACGAAAGGAAGGAAGGGAAATATATGTTATCTTTGTGGGCGAACTTCAGCGTTTGGAAAAATGTCAACACCAGAAAAACAAAATGAAATATTTAGAAAAACAGCAAGAAAGCATAACAAAATCAAGTTAATCATTTTGATGTTGAGCATTGTCGTAGTTCATTTTGAAAAGAGTGGCTGGGCCCCCAAACTGAGATCTTAGAATGCATTGTTTTCTTTTGACTACGTGGTCTTGGTAGTACTTCAGTAGCATTGTGACCAATTCGCTCTATGCGCTCATTTTTTGGGTCTAGATGACATGGAATGCAACCGGTAGCCGCGGTTGCGGGAAAGGTCAAATGACGTCAGACGGTTCTACCCTGAGTGTAACACGGCCAGCGTCAAGTGTTGTGACACATCAAGCTTTCGCCGTGATGTTCTATTACTTACCCGGAGTTTCACGATGTTGAGCGTGGTGGTATCACGGTTCACGAAACAAGCACCAAATAGCGTGGGTACTGACCCCATACATTTCCAACTTAAAAGGTTAGAACGAAGGCCTTAAAAATGGAATGCAGCGACGGATTCCTTGGTTTTCACGTCGGACATGTAGCCGAACTAAGGCCAAATGGTGACGCATGCTTACCACACACTCGCCTGTTATGCGCATGTTCCGGACAGAACTGACTGTGCAGAATCCTCTTCAGGTCACGGCGATTCCGTCCAAGCTTCACCATCACGCCGTCGAACGAATATGTCAGCTGTCAACCACTCCACCTCTCTGGCCTATCAGCTGCCGAGGGTACGCCCCTGGATCAGGACTGTTCCGCGCAGCAATACTGTGCTGCGTGACAGTCTGAGTACTCCTCTCCGTATGGGATAGAAACCATCCCTTCCACATATTTACGGATTGCAAGTTCATGTCTGTTTGTTGCTCGTCACTTAAGCTGCATTGATCTTTGCATGCACCTTGGTGTAAACAAACGCACATGTGATAGTTACTTTGATCATATCTGAAAGACCTCACATTATTAGCACCTCTAGTTGCCAGGCTGAAAGCTTTTGGTAGTGCAAATCATGTAATCAAATGTTGAATATTTGTAAGCTCTCTTTTCATTATGTTCCAGCATTCTATGTCACGTAAGTAGCTTTAGCTCCAGCTGAACACTTATGATGAAAAAGCATGCTACAAGGTATGATTTATAATGCGATTGATTGGATGAATCACGTTGGTTTAATGAATAGGCCCACTGTAAACACAGCGTAACCTTTCCCGCCCCTTCAACCTTGCAAAGATGCTGGAAACCGGCAAAACACAGCGCTCCGCCGGCATAAAAGCACAGGAGGACACCGATCTTTTGACCCTTGCCTTGATGTGAGGGCAATGCGACTCCCTGAGATTTGTTGAGGACACCTTCCCGACATACGCTGCAATCACGACCAAATTTTCCATAGCCTATGGGCATCCATTTGCGCGTGCGTTGACACCAAAAGCATGCCACTGGCACAGGGGGTACGCTGGCCAATCCAGGGTTACTCTCCAATCCTGGCCTTGCATGAGGCGAATGCCACTGGGTGGGGGTACGCTGCACGGTGATCCACAGCTGGCACGGTCGGTGGGCAGCAGCCGGCGAATCGCGGACCGCACGCTTCGGTCGGCAATGCTGCACGCATGTAATAATGTAATAATGTAATTGACGTAATGATGTAGTATTTTTGTCGTATAGTAACAATACTACATAATAATAATGTACTTCGCAATAATAATGATAAAAAATAATAATAATAATGGAACCATATATCATGACTATCATAAATTACAAATAATATATCATAAATAATAAACTTCAGAATACATCAAACCACACATCATTGTACTCAGAAGATAACAAGGAACACGCTTTCCCGGTCTAACGTCGCTGCCAGGCATGGTTTTGTGCATATAAGCATGCGAAGCTGAACTTGTTCGATGTTCAGGAACATTTTATATTTTACTTGGCCTAGCGGGGATAATTATTGACCAAGTCACATAAAAGTTATTAGCAAACGTAAGGCCTTGTTGGGACTAACCCACTTGCTTTTTCGGTGAGGCTCTTTCTCTGATTTGGGAACGGCAAGTGGAGCGCATCGATCCCCCTGTCTGTCCGCGCTATGAATAGCGGCGTATCAGGGCGATGGTCAAACCTTTCCCCTAAAATTATGCTATTGAATTTCGATTTCACGATCGGATGGCCTGGTCAGGGCTCACGCAACACGCCCTGCTAATCGCAGGCACCGATGTCAGAAATCCATCCAATTAAACTGTTTGGACCAAATTCATACTTATTTTGTCAGTGTTGATCCGATCAGCGGTGCCCTGCAACATAAGCCTTTTTCCCTTATCAGATGCGAACAACCGCGTCGCCGGTAATTGGACGACTGCGGGACGGTGACGGGTGGGCCCAACGGGAGCGATGGCGAAGAAAATACGTCCGTGTTGACGACTGCCGGCGGCGGCTGCCTGCGATCCGGAGAGGTCAGCACACGGTGGTTCCTTCCGCCACATCAACGGAAAGATGTGGTGCACTTCGAAATGTGTCGCGACGCAGCAAAGCGTTTGTTATGTGGATGTGAGGATCCATTGCGGGGGCGAAATTCGCAACGCGTCAGCTGTGGATTTGCGCTGGTGCTCCTGCCGTGGTGGCTTACGCCGCTGTTGTCGATAGATCCTGGGAAACAGCTTCTGTGTTGGCCATTCGGCCCCCGTAATCCATCACACTGACCGAGTCCAATGTCAGGCTGTGGTCCTATTACAATGACCCCGTCCGGTGTCAGTTGCGATCCCATTACAATGACCCAGTCGTGTCAGCCGTGATCCCATCACGCTGACCCCGTCTAATGTCGGCTATGATCCCATTACACTGACTCCGTCCAGTTCCAGCTGTGATCTCATTACTGACGCAGCCCAGTGTCAGCCGTGATCCCATTACACTGGCCCCGTCCAGTGTCGGTTGTAATCCCATTGCACTAACCCTGTCCACTCTCAGCTGTGATCCCATTACGCCGACACAGGCCAGTCTCAGCTGGGATCCAGCTACACTGACCCCGTCCAGTCTCAGTTGTGATCCCAATACACTGACCCGGTGCGGTCTGAGCTCTCCAATCCCGGCCTTTCATGAGGCGAATGCGCTCCGCCCACGGCTCGGCACCGCCGCCAGCAGCCCTTGCCCGGCACGTGGTCCAATTAGAGCCGGAACACCAGACGGCGGCTGGTGGCCGGCGGCTGGAGGCGGCCTCTGCCCGGGCAGCTCCCGCAATCTTGCCCATTGGGCAGGGGTCTCGTTCGTCCCGCTCCGGATAAACGGCTGGGGCAGAGGCATGCTCAGTCTGTCTCGCCCCGGACAGACGGCTGGGACAGAGACATGCTCAGTCTGTTTCGCCCCGGACGGGCGGCTGCGGCAGAGGCACTGTGGGTATCCCCATACCGATCAATGTCCTCGCTGCGTCTCAATATTTCAGGTGCTGGCCGTGTGCCTGCGCGCGGTCCTGGACGTCGCCGCCTCACCGCTGGTCGGTGCAGGGCGAGGCCGAGCACGGGCGCTGCGGTACCGACGGCCTGGCGGGCGGATGTTGGGGCTTGAGTTAGACCTCCGAGGGGAATAATGTTTGTACACGCCCCGTTTGCCGTCGGTACTGCCCTGCCCTACTCCGGCCATCACCCACTGAGTGTGAGGCTGCCTCACTCGGCACCGCTCGTTTTAGACTTCTTCAGTTATTTGCTTACATATGATACGCAATGATTGTTAGATACTTAAGATTCAACAGCTTTCACTAGCATCTTTACCATAACATGATATCACGTCGATTGAGCAACTGCTGTGTGCGGTGCCTTTCGATTCACGTGGCCGGTGTGTGAACCAGCCAAGCACAGGCCACGCATTGTAAGGGCTTGCTGATTATCAGGAATGGATGGCATTTATTACACGTTGTGATGAAGTGAAATTCATTTGTGGGTTTGCGGTTGCCTTTGTGTCGTTACCTATGGATTTACGTCAAATTACGTTTGATTTCATCGTGTAAATCAAACCTGAATGGTGGCCTTGTGCTTTGCCTGTCGATGTAGCCGCCGTGATGTGAAACGCGTTGAATGCCGCCCGGGTGCCCGGTTGGATACCCTTTGCTTGGGTAGGGGCAACTTGACCCCGCTGACATCTCCGGAACGAAGAGAGCTAGGGACATCAAATTCACAGGGTGTCTTGACCTGTACATGATCTCACTTAGATCAAAGTTAGATGTTCCTAGGTCATGGCTTTCGGGTCAAATAAGGTCAAACAAGGCTATACTCCAGGCTGGCCTCTTTACACGCGCTCGGGTGGGGGTCAGAATGATCCCCACCCGCAGATTTTTCCTGAATGGTTTCCGAACGGCGCGGAGCAGCCGCGCCAAATTTTGCTTAGCCGTAGACAATTAAATGTCGGATCGTTTGGCATAACAAATTTAGATGCACCTTGTAAGATCGCTGACCTATGGCAGGTCAAGGTCAGGCTATGGTTTCAGCAAAGTCATTTTCTAGGGAATCATTTAATCTATGCAACAGTGGAGTGTTAAACGAAACCATACGTCCCTGAGATGTTTTCTTAGGCAACACAATATTGTATGAGTAAATTAAGTTGACTTAAGGCTAAGTATAAGGGTCAGACCTAGGTCAAAACCAGGCTGCTTTATTGCTCTGGGGCTTGCTGCATGGAACAGCTTCTGGTGCTCATTTGGAATTTGTTTATAGCAGGAACTGCATTATACATCTTCCATGGACTTCATAGAGGTCAAAATGGGTCACTGACCTGAAGTGACCCAGGT
The DNA here is from genome assembly GCF_011947565.3 of Pollicipes pollicipes. Taxonomy (NCBI): domain Eukaryota; kingdom Metazoa; phylum Arthropoda; class Thecostraca; order Pollicipedomorpha; family Pollicipedidae; genus Pollicipes; species Pollicipes pollicipes. Next base: position 48,256,843 of record NW_023597054.1, on the reverse strand, counting down.
CAGCATCCTTTTTAAGGAGCATACTGCCCAGCATAATCTTTGTCGCTTATTCAAATGCAAAACCCAGAGCAGTCTTGCATGATTTCGGTCACCATGACCTTCAAAGGGTCAAACAAGGTCACTGACCTTAACTGAGCATGTGACCTTTTGCTTAAAAGCAGTTATCTAGGTTATGGGGGCACTTAGGAAACCAACCTGGAATTTGACCTTCTTTAACCTTATTTGACCCAAAGATCATGACTGAGGAACCTAAAACTTTGATCTAAGTGAGTTTGCGTATAGTTCCGTACACCCTGTAAATTTTGTGTCTCTAGCTCTCTTGGTTTCCGAGATCTAAGGGGGGGGGGGAAATTGACCCCCTCACCCGAGCGAAGGGTATCTACCCGGCCACCCGGGTGTGTGTTAAGTGTCACTAAAACCTAGATACATGTTCTAAGCAAAAGTTCACATGCTCATTTATGGTCAGTTACCTTGTTTGACATTTCGAAGGTCATGGTGACCAATATCATGCAAGGCTGACTTGGGTTTTGCAATTGAATAAGCGACAAAGACGCTTGGCAGTATGTTCTTAAAAAGAAAGTGTTGACCTGGGTCAATTCAGGCCAGTTACCTTCTCTGACCTTTAAGAAATTCAGGAAAGATGTAACATACGGTTTCTGTTATCAACAAATTCGAAGTGAGCACCAGAAACAACCTCATACAGCAAGTCCAAGAGCAATAAATCAAATTGGCGTTGACCTTGGCGTAACCTTCACACCTGACTCTAGGTCAATGAAATTTGTTTATTTTGTGTTGTGTTGCTTAAAAATTTGTTTCAGAGATGTATGGCTTTGTCCAACACTCCGTTGTTGCAACAGATTAAACGATTCCCTTGAAACTGATTTCGCTGAATCTGTGGTCTGACTTTGGCCTGCCGTAAGTAAGCGACCTTACAAGAGACATCTAAATTTTTGATGCCAAACAATCCGCTATACAATGGTATATGGTTATGCAAAATTTGGCACAGCTACGCCGCGCCGTCCGGAAACCATTCCGGAAAACCTTGAGGAGTCAAATTGACCCCCACCCGAACGCGTGTTGATATAGGATGTATCAATAAATTGATCTAATCAGAACTTGTTATGCTAAGTACCACGGCAGAGTTAGTATTTCATATATGCATCAAGGGGCCGGCTTGTTTGATGTGGGATTTAGCATGGGTATTAATAGCCCACATAGAACATTTGTCAACATTCACCCGCCGGATCTGTTCCATTAACTTCTCGGGTCTACATTCTCCACTGCGACATTCATTTCATAGCTGCGCTAATGCCCTTTGACTCCTTGTTTTGAACCATCGCCCGCCCCCGCCTCTGCCCTGAATGCAGTGATCAGCCCAATGCTAAATCAATGTCCAGTTGTATCAGACGGCTGAGAGCGGAAGCGGTGAATGTAGTTGCATTGAAGCGCCGCCGCCCAACGCAGCTGAGACCTGCCGCTATAGAGACCGACTCGAAGCTCGGCTCTGGCCTGAGCCCCGGAGCCGAGCCTGAGCCCCGGAGCCGAGCCTGAGCCCGAGCCCGGAGCCGAGCTACCACTGTGGCGGCTGCCTCTGTAGCTGCCACTGTATCGGCTGCCACTGTAGCTATTATTGTAGCGGCTGCCACTGTAGCTGTCACTGTAGCGGCTGTCACTGTAGCTGCCACTGCTGCAGCTGTCACTGTAGTTGCCACTGTAGCGGCTGCCACTGTAGCTATCACTATAACGGCTACCGCTGTAGCTGCCACCGTAGCTGTAACTGTAGCGGTTGCCACGGAGGGACGCAGCGCGAACAACAACGCCCATACGGAGAAAAACATGCATACTCTTTTATAAAATCAAACTGGGCCACGAGGAGTTTGTCGTGTATGAGGTCAAGCGCATCGCCGCGCATGTGGCGATTGCGGTGATGTCAACACGCGCATGCGTGTTGGATTATCTGAAAACCTGGCGGTGTCAGGGCAGGTCAACTTCACACAGATAAGTGAACTTACGAGCTGTTTTGTGTTGGAGAGCAGGCAGTTGTTTCATCGTAAATTCAAAAAGCAATAGGTGGAAGTCATCAAGGAGTGGAAAGAGATTGTGTTATTTCTTCCCACCGAGCGTCCAACGCAAAACTTTTCTCACATCCTATAAGGGCGAGAGGATCTGCAAGTCCAGCTAGTAAGAAGACTCGTGCCCATCAATTGACGTTCACGAAGTACCTTTGTATAGTTTTTGACATCATTTGTCTACGCCATGGGCCAGATGTGGACCTTTGCTTGTTTCATTGACCTACCCCACGCCTGTCTATGCTCTAGACGCATTTCCGTACTGACATATGCCCCGTTTATCTGTGGTCACAATTTTGACTCTTTTATGCTGTTGGTGCTTATAGTCTATCTGTGCATGTGGTTATTGAAGCGTTTCTAATCTGGCTTTGATGTGTTTTTCACGTGTGGAGCATTCAATCTTCCCGTGCATTCCATCCTCCACATCCTCACGCGTGGAGCATTCAATCTTCCCGTGCATTCCATCCTCCACATCCTCACGCGTGGAGCATTCAATCTTCACGGGCATTCCATGCTTTACATCCTCACGCGTGGAGCATTCAATCTTCACGGGCATTCCATCTTCCACATCCTCACGCGTGGAGCATTCAATCTTCCCGTGCATTCCATCCTCCACATCCTCACGCGTGGAGCATTCAATCTTCACGGGCATTCCATGCTTTACATCCTCACGCGGGGAGCATTCAATCCATTAGTACATTGTGACGGCAAACCACAATCTTCCAGCCTCTCGCTAGCTGTATATGTTGTTCATTCACTCACTTATGCATCCAGACACCACGATGACACCAGCTGATTCAAATGACCCACCACTCCAGGCGCACAACGGCCGCTCATCTTCCCACCCGCTGTGGCCCATATTGAAAGATAAATAACCACCAATGTCTGCGTTATGTTTGGTAGCGATTATCCGAAAGTTCCCGTTCAATACAAACAAACTGGCTAAAGCGTTTCCTCTTTTGCATTTACAATTTCTTTGTTAGTGTTGCGCTACATCGTACACCTGAATTCAACTTTGGCTGCCACTGCATGGAAGTCATTGCTGGCTTGCTTGCGTCATCTATAATACGATTTTTGTTTCCCGTTGACAAAATAGCTGCTAATTGTTACGGTGAACACTTAACCAAACTCCGTTTACAGCTAGTAAGATGAAATCGACATCCAATCACCAAGTCATATTACCTTGAAAATAGTTCCGGTGCTGCAGGTAGCCAGTCACAAGTTGGCGTTTTCCATTGGTCTGGTAAGCCTACCCTATGGAGCAGCCTTGGATGTACATGTGTTCCACCGCTGCTAAAACAGTACGATTACCGGCGCACAAGATCTGCAAAACAAAGCAACCAGAGATATTTGAGCGAGGAAACCTATGGCTTGCGACTCAGCAAACAACGCATCTCATTATTTAAAGCCGACGAAACTGTCGCCGGGACCGGTGGCCTAGTGTCGGGATGTCAGGGCAATCCAGCGGCCGTTGGCCTAGTGTCGTGATGTCAGAGCAATCCAGGGGCTAGTGGCCTAGTGCCGGGGTGTCAGGATAATCCAGCTGCCGTAGGGCTAGTGCCGGGATGTCAGAACAATCCAGACGTCGGTGGCTTGCTGTCGGGATGTCAGGATACTCCAGCGGCCGGTGGCCTAGTGTCGGGACGTCAGGGCATTTCAGCGGCTGGTGGCCTAGTGTCGGGATGTCAGGACAATCCAGCGGCCGGTGGCATGGTTAAGCGGCCGTTGGCCTAGTGTCATGATGTCAGGATAATTGAACTGCCGTTGGCCTAGTGTCTGAATGTCAGGACAATCCAGCGGCCGACGGCCTAATGCCGGGATGTCAGGCTTCCCACGGCCCTGGCGCAGGTGTGCCGGAACGCCTGCCAGAAGTCCCAGCTGAAGACGACGAGCACCAGCGGGTTGAGGACGGCCTTGACGCCGCCGCTCACGATCGCCAGGGTCCAGATCGGGAAACGGTCCTTCGGCATCAACACGCACGTCGTGCTTTTGAAGATCAGAATCAGGCCGATGGACGGCACGCGACTCATGTGACCGTGGCGACGGCGGACGTCTGAGGCTGACCCGGGCGCGGTCTGGCAGACGGCAGCACCGCTGGCAGGCTCGAGCGCTGCAGAGTAGGGTGTGCCATCGAGGGGTGTATCTCTTGGAATCAGCTGAGACAAAGTTTTTCCTTGGCACACGGATTAATGATTAACTTTTAGGCCTGTCGCGCCGTAGCAATGTTGATATTTGTGAGGCGAGAACAGTTTTTCTTTGATAGGCCAAGAAAACTGTATTCGATACTAGCGCCACCTAGTTTACGCCTGGGATCATCCTCGAACAAGCCTCAAAGCTGCCAGTTTCCACACTTCTGGTACTTGGAGGACTAAGTATGGAATAGATATGAAGAGCACCAGCAAAGCATTACCAAACAGCTTTTAAGCTGACCTTTTAGAAAAAAAACATAAATTTTTGTTTAAACCCAAAGCTGTGCAGTTATGAGAATGCTCCAGCAGACCATGTTAGGTTCAAATTTGTTATTGCCAACGCATATTTGTGACGTTGATTTGCAATTTATGTTTTTTTTGGCGTGGGATATAGGGGTTTATTAGTTTAGTTTTGTTGGTACTGAAACCATTCTTTCGAACAATTACTTGCATAAGCATACCGAGGGCTGTACGGTCGCGCACAAAACATTGTGTGATAGGCTACCCGACTCTACTGTACTATCACCAGTTGCCGACTAAGGGAAAGTCTTGAGCCACATCAGGTGGCTGAGCGAATCGAAGAGGAATCTTACCAATACCATCTTCAAGACCGCGACGGTAGAAATCGGGTACTGTGGACCAACGAAGCGATCCCGGTTCATGATCTGAAATACGTGACAAAATTGATCGAGAGGGATTTAGATCATCCCAACAGAGCAAGAAATCGAATCAGCAAGAAATCAAAGAGAATGGCACAGCAACGCCGCCACCGCAAAATTCAACAAGCTTCTTGATGTCGCGAAATGCAAGTGCAAGCCCCAGTGCAGGTTTCCATGCCCAGTTGCCTGCGCAGTGTATCAGGAGGAGGTTGCCATAAAGGACCACTGCATGCACCGGAAGGTTAACCTTGGATCATATGAACCGGGATACCATTGTGACTAGGGAGGCTCGCAAGATGCGGAGGTTGGCCAGGCAACTCCAGGGGCGTCGTGGCTCGGCCGCCAGTGAGGCGGTGTCTGCTGCTGAACCTGAGTCGCCTTCCCCGCCGATTGCTGAGCCCGCGCCGCCTGCTGAGCCAGCGCTGGCTACTAGTGCTGACCCCGAGCCTGCTCCGGGATCAAGTGGCCTCAGCGCTGGCAAGTCAGCCGAGAGCATGGATTCTTACATTGTTCCGTGCATGGTAGAAGGTGGCGGCGACGCCGAGTGTTCTTTCCGGTCGATACCACTGTCATTGTAGACTATAACGTCAACGATCTGACTAACACCGCTCTGGCAGTTGAAAACCACGGTGACGAACCAGGCCGTTGCTGCTATCATCAACGCCTTTCAACAAGACAGCAGAGACGGTCTGGCTACTTGAATTCAAATATCGTATATCCTAAGAAAATCTGCTGCGTAAAAGACAGAGCGAGAAAGGAGACGGCTCGGTAAAATTTTGAAGCAATCCACGAGCCAGGTTTGACCATCTGCTCCGATGGCCGTGAAGGCAGGATCTACATGAGCCACGCGGAGCTAGACGAATGCCGCTGCAAAACACGTGGTCGTGCGACGGTCTCATCAATGAGCTCGGCTACGATGAAACGCTCGTCAACACCGAAATGATAGGCAACGTGTTCCGGCTGTTTAAGCTGGCCACCGAGTCACGCGTACACTCGTTTATTTGCGAGCTGCGTGGTAACGAGGTGAACCTCCTCCTTCTGCTGCTGAACTTGGACGGCAGGACCCGGGATCGACATTTTTCTGGACCCATCGGCAAGACCTGTGCCGAAGATGTCTGGGAGAGGGACGCTGCGGCATTCAAACCTATGCCGGGGCACGTGCCAAACCTGCCGGTCGACCTGATTCAGCAACCGAGCACCAACCAGCAGCTGCTGTACCTTCTGGCCTCCGGTGTTCAAAACGGCTCCGTCCGAAACGTGACGCTCAGCGGTGAATCGGACCATCGAACCATGTCAGGTAAATATGAAAACGCATAGCTTCGATTTTATAGCAATGAGTGCTTAAAGTTCATCAAGTATCAATGGATATTTCATGTACTCATTGTTGAGCATTTACTTATTATCATGCCCTACGCCGTAGTATGTCGCATCATTTGCTGGTTTGTGCATGCTTGCTAGCATATTCGTTTATATGTATTCCGTCAAATTTAAGGACTCTGGATACCGGCATAATTACATACACTAAAGAGGCGCAATAATGGTTGTATGATCTAATGCTCAGTTCGTAGCGAGTTGTTCTAATATATTCGCTCTTGTTTCAGATGGTTGACACTGGCCTCTCGCCTGCTCCTAGTTCACATCTCTACCGAGACCTGCAGCAGCGCTCGAGGATCTCGTCCAGTGCGTGATCGGCCACTACGTGTCGGTACGGTTCGCCACCCAGCAAAACAGCGGCTGCGACTTGTTCCGGAGCATTGTGCTGATCCGCGACCTGCCGCAGCACACATAGGCCACGGTGCAGCCAGTCCTCCAGCGTAACGGGTACTGGGTCCGTCCGGAACAGCTGCTCCTAGACATGGTGTAGGACGAGAACCGCATGGTCCGCGAACAGGCGGCTCCGATCGTCGCGGCGCTCGTGAGCAGCAAACCGAGGGTCTTCTTCAGCCCAAGGTCTTTGCCATCTCAGCGGTAAACTTCGAGGCCGTGAGCCACACCGAACTGCTTCTCTGGCACGGACCAGTCACACAACCTCCACTGCGAGGCCTCAGCGACTGCGAGCCGCGGGACAAAGTGCAGGCACCGCTGGCCGTCTCGCCCTACCTGGTTCACATTAGGAGTGCGACGCAGCGCAGCACTGCCGAGGACGTCCGGTGCTGGAGCTGGAGCTTCGGCAATATGTGGAGCCCAGTTGCGAAGGTATTTCTGCTACGGGGCGATCTCTGCCAACACGCGTTTTGGGTTTGGAGTCTGTGAGCAGTTGCTGTTTGGGCCGGTACATCGCATACACAGGCTCGGCAAGGAGCAAGATGTGCATGGGGTCACCCTACCGCCCCCCCCCCCTCTCTCTCTCTCTCTACGTCCGTGGTAAAAGCTGCAGAACTTGCTGTATGCACTAAGTTGTACACCAAACATTATATTCTGAGTCATATGTTTTACATAGCTTTGTTTGCATCACGCAAATTTTCTTGGAGAAGTGAAAGTCTAAGGCAACATTACCCGGCATATTCGTACGAGTTCATCAACGGCACATAAAGCTTCCGCCAAATGGCAATCAATTGGGCAATGTCTGATCCGCATATTAGACCTTAGACCGGGACATTCTCGTACGATGGCTTAAGGAGCGCTCGGTAGCATCGTTTCTACACGTAAAAGTATTTTGTGTCGTTTGCCGCCCACAGCTTGGTGTTACCTGTGGCGGCGGACGCCGTCCAGCAAAAGGTGACTGAAACGCCGGGCGTCGGTTTACGGCGGTATTTCGATCAACTCGCGCCTCACGAATTTAAGCTTTTAGGAAGAACTTTTGCTATGCCATGTACTTTTGGACTCCTGCGTCAAACGATGTCTTTGTCTTACTTGGTTTTGTTTCTGAGGACACATCCTACTGCAGAGTGAGACGGACGCAGACGGCGCCGCATCCGGGCCGGTCTGACGCCGCGGCAGTTCTCGGCGCTGGAGGCCGGAGCTGGTCCGGGGGGCTGGGTCAGGGCCGGGCCGACGCCGCGGCAGTTCTCGGCGCTGGAGGCCGGAGCTGGTCCCGGTGGCTGGGTCCGGGCCGGGCTGATGCCGCGGCAGTTCTCGGCACTGGAAGCCGGAGCTGGCGCGGGGGGCTGGGTCCGGGCCGGGCTGCCACCGCGGCAGCGCCCAGCGCTGACAGCCGGAGCTGGTCCGGCTCCACGTCAGGTGTGGTGGCGAGAAGAGAGGCGGGATCGTGTCCGATGTGCGGTATCGTTTCCGATGTCACGATGCTGACCGGTGACGGAGAGCGTCGGAACCTGCGGACTCGCCCTCCTCAACGCTTCCCCGTCTGTGCTGGGTCCGCTCGTGCCGGGACGTCGGGACGCGTGTCGTCTCCGGGGTACGCTGACATCGCGGGGCTGGTGCTCTGTGCTGCGACTCCGGCTACGCTGTCCAGGCAAAGGCGATGCGGGTCGCCGCAAACGTTGTCTTGATTGCAGTGTTTTCTTCAGAATACGCGCGTAGCAGAAGCCAAGAATGACAAAGCCGATGGTGTATTTAATAACGTCGAGGACTAGCACGGTCCTATTCTGCTGCTACTTCAGCACCAAAGATATGCTGTAGTGTTCCGACATTCAGGCAATCTTCTCGCAGCACTTTCTGCAGTCCGCCTGATAAGACGATGTATGAGACAATGTTTGGTCTGAGGACCACGACCGCCGTAGCCAGCAGTATGTTTGGCGTCATTTCTGGAAAGCTTGGGTTCCGGATCACTGCAAGATAACGCAGAAACGTCACAGCTATGACCGCCGCGAAGTCAATGTCCGCGGTAATCTGCAAGATGACGAAGCGCACTTGGCAAAGGCAGGGATACATGGCACCCCGCACTCCTACATCTGTGATCGGCACCGCTGTCCACAGCAGATTGGTCGCCAAGCCGATCAAGTTCAGGTAGTTGATCTTTTGTAGTTTTCGGCTGAGAACCACAGTGAGTGCCATGACCAGGTTCAGCACGAGCGCCGACACCGCGGGGAGCCCACCACAACCACGCAGACGGCGCGCATGGTCGCAGCGCCGCCCCCATTGTCAACCTGGCGCGCACCAGGCCGTCCCCGTTATCGTGCCGGTGGCAGCGCAGCTGGAGCGCCTCCTGGACAGTCTGGACCACGACCGCCGTACAGTTCAGAAGAGAAGCTTTTCTCTCCAGACTTGCCGAAAGGCCGGGAAGCCTTCGCTGCTAGCGGACAGCAATCGGCTTGACGAAGGGAGCTGGAGGTTACGTTAGCGTCCAGTTCATGCTAAAGGTGGTCATAAGGCCCTATCTCGATAGCCCCAGGTAACAAGTCCCAGACAGAGACAGAGTCATCTTCATTAGCAGAGAAGTCCCTGGAAATCCCGCGTTTGGCCCACGCAGAACTTGATCGATTTATGGTTCATAAGCCCGAAAAGATCGTTTATAAGGCAGCAAACAAGGTCTTGGCCAGTAGTTAATGCGGTTGTTTGGACTAATCACCTTGCAGCTTAAGCGTTCCACCATTCCCCCGAGTCCAGAGAGGAAAAAGCTGGTAAACGCTGTCTGCGTTTATTCTAGTGTCAGGGGAGTGGTGATAAGACACCACGGAAAATAGGACGTCTCGCCGTGCCGCAAACATGTTGACGTCATCACTAAAACCACAGGTAAGCAACTTACAATACGCACAGGAATTTTTGGACTAGGAAACTGCATAGCAGCAGATTTATTTCAGTGTTCATGCAACATAACGCGAGTTATCGAGCAGATGCCATTCTAAAAATTGTATACAAACTTTAAATAAACAGCGCACGTCCATCTGCCTGCCTGTGTGCACATATATATATATATATATATATATATATATATATATATATATATATATAGTTTTAGCTAGACGCACAGCACAAACGGCTGCACAGATTGCAGTGACATGCGTGCCTACGACGTGTCCAGCCTTCGCGACGATCTGCGACATACATCCTCCCGCTCCGATACCGGTGCCGGTCACAGCGCTTGCAAGAACGAGCATGCTTTGGCGCTTGGAAGGGCCACATTTGTCATGCCCAAAAAAGAAACATGTTGTGCGGGGGCCGAGCTGCCGGAAATGCACCGCAGAGATTGAGAAGCGATGCATGTAGCGCCCTCACACGCAGGGGACTGCCATTTGGCGCAAGCATTGAAAGGTAAGAACAAGTAACCAGGAGGCGATGTGTAACAGCTGACTGAAAATCAACGTCACGTGACTGGAAACAGCGCAACTCTGACAGTAGCGGCGCCGGGCACGCACGTGGCGAAGTAAGCGCGAACCACGACGGAACGATTTACCAATATGCGATGTCCTAAGGAAGTGGAACAACGTTGCACGGTTAATGTGTCCGAGTAATCCTTGAGCCTACAGCATTTAACAAAAGTTCACAACGGCGTGGTGTCTCGGCGCACCGAAGCTAGCGGGTATGCCTTGTCATGATCTTTTCGTCATGGTATCCTTGTCATGTCAATTTTGTCTGAAAAAGGACATTCGCTTGGTGCTACCCTGAGGCTGGCGGTAAACGTCCCCTTTCAAGAACTGCGTGGTGTAGCTGGGAGTGGTCATCCACGCTGAAACTGGCGCGGCAGGGGTGAAAAAAACTTCTGATTTACTGGATATGATCGGTGGCAAAAACCGAAATTTTTGCGAACCAATTGGTGGCAAAATTGCGAAATGCAACCAAACTTCAACAAACCAGACCATATTACAGCTTCTGATCCCAGCCAAACGAAACTCGAAGCTTGGTATTGGTCCGTGCTCATTAACACTTGCAGCGTGAGCATGTGTAGAACACATGTCGAAGCGTTAACGTCGCGCTGTATGCGCAAATTGAGCCATAGGATGCTGCCGAACATAGTAGCTCTAACACGCGCCCGGGTGGCCGGCTAGATGCCCTTCGCTCGGGTGGGGGGTCAATTTGATCTCCCTGAGATTTCGGGAACTAAAAAAGCTAGAAACACCAAATTCACAGGGTGTCTTGATCTGTACGTGAACTCACTTAAGTCAAAGTTTGAGCTTCCTATGTCATGATCTTCAGGTCAAAAAAGGTCAAACAAGGTCAAATTCCAGGTTGGTCTCCAAAGTGCCCCAGAACCTAGGCAACTGTTTCTAAGCAAAAGTTTACAAGCCCATTTGAAGTCAGTGACCTTGTTAGACCTTTTCGAGGTCATGGTAACCAAAATAATACGAGACTGCTCCGAGTTTTGCATCTGAATAAGCGACAAAGATTACGCTAGGCAGTATGTTCCTAAAACAAAATGTCGACCCGGGTCATCTTAGGCCAATGATATGTTCTGACCTCTAAGAAGTCAATGGAAGATGTATAATGTGGTTCCTGCTATAAATAAATTCGAAATGATAACCACAATCTATCCCATACAGCAATCCCTAGAGTAATAAATCAGGTTGGTTTTGATCTTGGTCTGACATTCATACCTGACCTCAGGCCAATGTAAGTTGCTCATCCAATTTTTTTTGGTGCCTAAGAAAGCACCTCAGAGATGTATGGCTTCGTCAAACACTCCATTATTTTATCAGATTGGATGATTCCCTAGAAATTGCCTTCGCTGAAGCAATGGCGTGACCTTGACCTGCCATAGGTCAGCGACCTTTTAAGGTAAATATGAATTTGTGATGTCGAACGATCCGCTATTCAATTGTCTACAGCTATGCAAAATTTGTCGTGGCTACGCCGCGCCGTTCGGAAACCATTCAGGAAAAACCTTTGGGGGGGAGGTCAATTTGACCTCCCCCGCCCGAGCGCGTGTTAATCGGCATAGCTTTTTTAGCGGATTTCAGAAATATGCCACAAATGATACTATATCAATGCTGACGTCACAAATCAGCGGTGACACAGCGCTTTTCCAATGCCCCTCAGATCAGTGATTTTCACATATTTTTTTCAGTCAAGGTTCATTCCACATACTAAACAGGATAAAATGCCAAATAATAAGGTTTATTACAAGTCGTAAGGATCGTGGGTGGCCGCAGCATCTTGCGACGGACGTAATCAGTTTAATATGCATCGTTTCTAAGTGTCGTGCCATTGGGGACAGATAGGTTCGAACACTCCCACGCGGTGATGCGTTGGGTTCGGTGCAACGCTGTGGGCTGCTGTTGGTTGCATTCATGTCGTGAGAAGCTGACTGGCTAGAAGAACGTAGCTAATCGTCAACTTTTTAACGCCATAACGCTAAAAAGCCCTGCCGATCTATGAGGATTGTTGTTTGTGGACACCAGAACTGTGGCTTCAGAGGTAAACGAAGATTGTGGAAGCAACACATGTCAAACATTCATCTGGGGCTTTCTGTTACTGGGAGTAACAGCGGCTTTGAGGTAAGAGGCTGAGTACCACTGCTGTAGGTTATTCACATTGCCCATTGCACCTCTGCCTTAGCGTACTGATCAGTGGACAGGCGTTGGATAAAACACTTTTTATTTTCAGCATGTTGCATATGAAACTGAGTGAAGGTGGTAGAGGTGTTCAAAAATGTCGTTTGCATCTGTTGACACCAATGTTGCATGGGTTTTGCTCTAAATGATTCGTATCATGTTGGGATGTCCCCCTATCTGAACAGGAAACTACACGCCTCAACGCTGGTTATGCTAAGTATGGCGTTATCTGATAATTTTATTGGGTAAGTGTTGACCATATTCAGTGCTTGATGGCCAGCAATTGATACTTGAGTGCGAATGAGCTGCCGAAACAAAAATGTTTGATGGTTACGCCGCATTGCATTAAATTTGTCTTTGCTTTGTGGTTTACTGAATTTAGAGTTATACTGCATAGGTTTCTCAATGATTCGGCTCCAGATAACCACCTAGACGGTTCCAAATTTCGTCGGTGACAGAAGAGGCATTTTTCAATGCCATCAGCGTACGCTTGTACCCATGGGAGATTCCGAAAACTTTTTCATGGCCACCTGTAGGAAATATGATGAGGGCGCATCCCATTAGCATCCTAAGCATATAGCACGTCTTTCCCAAGGCATGAAATGGTCGTGTTTCGCTGGAACTAACAACTCTTTGACAAACGTCAGTTCCCAGCCGTTGTATGTCTAAAGTACAGCAGTCACCCGTCTTGCAGTCACCGAGCGGGAAAATAAAATCCTTTGTGCAAGGATAACAACTTCACTCCCGACTTTTCATCATTTTCATTTTAGCATTTCTTTTTTCCTTTTTAGCAATTTCACGGGAGCGAAACGACGCTGAGTGACCTTTGTTGGGAAATTTTTCCCAACTTCCATTCCGAAAATTCCCATTCATTCCCAACAACATTGCCTTCAACTATGAATGGCTCAGAAACAAATCCAAATCTGACCGCTGCTATGCCCCCCCCCCCCCCCCCCCCAGTGGAAAGCAGATAGAAATGACTCCATCCGCTGGATCCAGGCTTGGACCTGGCCGCCCTGGCAGTGCCGCCACTCCGGGGAACAGCCAGATCGATCACCTGAATGGCTACTTACATGGTTATTTGATCATCGGTGGTGGACAAGGAGGGAAGGTATCTGCCATTGAAACTCAACTACTTCCAGATTGGGCGAGCCTTCTAAGTTTGGCAATACCGATATGTTTGGGTACCGACATATGAGCTTAGAACTTCAGCGTGTGAAGGACGAAGAGATCAGGAAAATGCTTGGTGCCAAGGAGCTTAGTTTCCTCGTTCTCGAACGCGGCTTACCGCCTGTACAGACGTAAAATCGTACCCCCGGAAACCCAGTCCAGGGAGTCAGCGGCGGGGATCCGAACGAGGTGAGCGAGGGTGAATTCGTCGAAGGCATGACGAACCCAGGGGTGACAAGCGTCAAGCGCATGAACACGGCAGGTGGCGGTCTGGGGCCTACGTGCTGCTACAGAGAGTGTGAGTCAGGTTGCCACCCTTCCCGGCACGTTTCTACGCGCCCGATCCTCTGCGGTGCCCTCGATGCCGCTCGTTTGGGCATCTCACTGACAAATGCGGTAAACAGGGCACGTGCGAGAAATGCACAGAAGTTGGGCATGCTAAGAAGTGTAAGTTCTGTTCCACGCAGTGCCCTGACTGTGGCGGAGGTCGGTCAGCGTGGTTTCACTCCTGTGACATTGCTAAAAAGAAAAAAAGAAATTCTAACCATGACAGGGAAAATTGGGTGAGGCCAAGCAAAGGTACAACAAAAACCACCCAAAAACAACCGAAAACCACTAGTCCGCTGCTGATATTGAGGTTTTTTATATTGACAGCTTATGAGCCACGAACTCTTTCTCGAGGTCACGTCGGTGCCGTTTTGCTGAAAAGTGGCTAATAACGTATAGTTCTACAAGGAAATGCACTTAAAAGGATTTTCTACAATCCAATTATCTATATTACTCTGAAGTGCAGTGTTATAGTTTTGGTAGCTATTAAAATGTCGCGTTATCCCAGTTCAAGCTGGGTCAAACTTTGACCGTTGTAACCAGATTTGACCGTTCAAAAGTCATACAATGCCAACCTTAATAGCACATATCGTACAGATTTGGAACGCCTTTCTTATACTACTTCTTCATTGGTGTTGCTTGCTTAGACCCTTGTTATAGCTGACAGGCAAATGCGACACTTGTCTTCAGTTCTTTGACTTGACATGACATATTGCATGCGTTTGTATCAGTTTCCATTACTGTCGAACCGGTGAAGTTTTCAAAGAGCTATTCAGCGTGTCTTCCGTGTTGTCGCAGCATGCGAAAGTCATGGGATAACAGGAGAGAATGATGAACGGCTACTTTGACCCCTTTGACCTGATTTTACCTGTCAAAAGTTACATTCAACGTTATTTAGGTAAGCCTTGCTGATGAAGTGTTACCGAGAGCTTTAAAACTCAGTCTTCCCGTGGTTTTAACGTCCTTAATTTTCGAGACTTTATGCGGTGCTTCTGAGTCACCACTCTGCACGCGAGTTGGAGGTAAACGGCTTCTTTTGGCGAGGGCTGAAGTGATAAAAGTCTGTGTGTATTGTTGCGTACTTAGGTCACCGCGTGTTCTACAGGTCAGGTCTCATTTACTCCAGAGTGCTCTAAATCAGGTAATTCAGCCTGACGAACACGGGCAAGATTCTTCCATAATCTATATAACTTGCGATGCTGTGGAATTCGGTTGAATATGTCAGCTAAGCTATCAGGACTGTCCTAGTGGTCTTGTGGGTAGGACCTTGAACTGTCACGCGGAGGTTCCGGTTCGAGCCCTGATTGCGCTCGTCGGTATATTCCACAAACGGGTCTGCGATGGCTTGAGCCAGAACCTGTCGAAAGGGGGACAGAAACTGTATCTGGACACTCGGTTTGTCAAAGCTCCTCCGCCATGTTTCTTCCTCCCATTAGACGTTTCAATCTGTGGGGCATATAGTTTGGCCACTTTACACCTTCTTGTCACGAACGTGATCGGCTGACTCCATGGTTTCGAAGCCAAGCAATGTGCGAACTCAAAGTAATATAAGCAATATCATCATCGTCCCGTCGAGACAGACAAACGTTGACTACAGTCAGCCGTGTTTTGTCTTGATGGCTCGTAAGCGAGATATGGGGCGCTAGCTGGCTCAGCGTCTTTGATATTAATGGCTTCAACTTTTGGGGCGGCCGAGTAGAGGTCAAAGTAAAGTCCCCTGTTATCCAAACTCCGACCCCGCCACCATCCACTTGAACTGCGCCGAGTTGCTATGCCACTGCCGTTATACCGCGCCTGCCCACTCCCGATCAGCGGCTAGCCACCAAGCCAGCAGGCTCCGAATGGTGTGAACTCCAGTCATTTCTGCCGACTCACTGGGGCCGTTGCTTCGGGAACCACCGCCGTGTCGTGTTCGCTGCTCGATCCCGAAGACAGATAGTCCCCTTGGCCCACGGACAAGCCGCGAAACGCACGGCGCGCGCCATACAACCAATTCGCGTTTGCCCGGCGCCGCCCGCGGGACCGATGCGTCACAACAAAGCGTGGCATGCGTGGTCTGCGCGGACCACTACATCACGCTCGATTGCCATCCGGTGTTACGAAGCCGGGTTTTCTGTGGTGCTGTTGTTTGGGGTGACCGGACTGATCACAGCAACATTTGCAGATGTGAAATGTGCCGTGTGTAGCCAGGGGCGCAGCCAGGAGTTTCTTAAGCGGGGGGAGGGGGGGGGGGGGCAGAGTTTGGTGAGGACCCAGCATGCCGATTTTGACGCTTAGTCAGCAGCCGTCTACGGTGCTGAAAGAAGAAACTGCGTAGCGTATGTGTGTGTGTGGGGGGGGGGGGGGGCTTTTACCAACGTGTCTGCTTGTTATGTAGACGCCTTAGGATGGTTGTCCTTGACAGTGTTATGACGTTTTAGGGTGGAATCATGGCATCGACATGATGGCAAACACGCTGCTGACAAGCAAAACTTCAACGCCACTTGCTCAATCAGCCGCTCCGTGGTCATTTATTCCATGTTGTTTGAAAACGGTGGCGAATATCCCATCGCAATCATTTCTGAAACGCAACAGAAGACCCTCCAGATATGTTGGACATGACTGCAGCGGCGGTGCACCAGTAAACGCGCATGCTCGGGGGCACCAGTGGGGTGGTGCAGCTGCCGCACCACCCGTCCGACCTTACGCTAGCTGAGGAAGCGGTTTGGCGGTCAGCTTAAGGGGAGTGTTCCATAGTTGTACGGTGTTTTGAGCTGAAATAGCCGTCTTAAAGATGGCTATGCTCAGCTGCTCAGCTCGCACCCCTGCCTTTCTTAAGGCACGAAGCCCTCCAGTTTCTGAGCTACACGCCCGCAACGATGTCCAGACTTTTTCGTGCAGACTTCTTCAATATCATCCCGGTATTCATGACACCACGGTCACGCCATTCGAATCCTGTCATTCCATTGGCTATGCTGTGATTAGGGCCAATGCAAACATAATTGCTGAGCGGTTCATATCTGGCGTTTGTGAGCGCGATTTCCAGATAACATGGCCGTCAATTGGCTCTGAATCAATGTTGCGCATGGTATGATGACGCATCCGAGCAATGACGCATTGAGGAGGAAATTTACTAAATGCAGAAATTATGTGGTCTCGAACAGCCATTTCAATTTAAAAAGTTACCAATATTTATAAGATAGCTTATCTCATCATATCTGGTGCTTGCTTCAACATCGTCAAATGCGGAACGTTCCCTTAAATTCGCGGAACATGGCCCCAGAGCTGAACAGCCCGTTCCACCGGGCCCCCGAGCTGAACAGCCCGTTCCACCGGGCCCCCGAGCTGAACAGCCCGGTCCACCGGGCCACCGAGTGAGCAGCCCTGTCCACCTGACTCCCGAGTGAGCAGCCCTGTCCACCGGGGTCCCGAGTGAGCAGCCCGGTCCACCGGGTTCCCGAGTGAACAGCCCAGGCCGCTGGGTTTCGTTCTTTACAGACATTTGAAGGGCGGCGTCTAATAGGCCAATATATCAGCATGTCAGAACTGGAAGGGGTTATCGCACAGGCTATAAGATCGATAGATCGATAAGGGCCGACGCAAACAGGGAGACGGTCCAAGCTCTGAGAAGACGATGAAAATATATCATGCACTAGCACATTTTTGGAGTCAATGTTATGTATTTTATAACAATCACGATTGCACAAATACGGAAGTAACGTTCCTTAAACAAAAAACAGGCCCTGTCGTTCTACCACAATGCACGCACGTTCCTTACGTTCTGGATCTCTGCAGATCTATACGCTGCATCTCTGCTGACATTTCAGCGGAGAAAAAAATATGGCGCAAGCGGACAAACACTCAGAAAACCAGTTCCCAATTGTCCTGTAATACCCGCAACTACCAAAGCCCCATTCGCTGGCTTTGGATGACAATGGCTTGACATGAAGCTAGCAATGAGTGTTCGCAATGTTAGACCTTTACACTTTTGTAGCGTAGCATTACATAAGAGGCAACCGTCCCCCCGCATTTGGTCTGAAAACTGACCAAATTTCCTAATCGTCAAACAGCAACGCACGATCAGCCCCGCAACGGTCCTCTTAAACGGACCGTCTCAAGCGGCGAGGACGGGCTGATTACGGCTCGGCGAGCTTCTAGCCACCGTCGAAAACAGCGCCGTCGTCGCGGACATCAGACGACTCTTCTCCGCCGACGGAGGAGCCCCGGCCGTAATAGCGCCACACAACCCCGGCGCCAATACAAAGACGAGGTCTAATGGCGGCCGTTAATCCGAGGATTGGCCGCTTCATTCTGTCGGCTCGGATCGGTGGCCCGACGGCTGGTAAACAGCGGGGATCAGCAGCGCAAGTCAACACGGCTGTTCCGGCGGCTCGCGAAGGCCATCAATTCCGAACCGGTCCGTTGCGACTCGTAGCGGCGGACGTGCGCGATCGACGCCCGACTGCAGCAACCGGCGCGGCGCCGCCGCCGGGCGCGGCTGTCCCTGCCAGGCGGACTGAATTCCCTGGACGGGCATGATTGAATTACCTACTCGCGAGCAATTTGGAATCCCGGTCGGAAGTGATTTGATTTCCGACTCGGATAGGCTCCAGCCAGCGCTGATGGAAAACAAAAGACATATGGAGGATGCGGCTCTAGGTACTCAAATGGCGATAAAATTCAAAGCTAGTACGCCGGCGGCAGCTCCGTGCACGACTCTCGTATTCACCATTACATGTCATCACTTCGGCGGGCATATTACATTTTCTTATTTAATAGTCCGTGTTGAAAGACAGCTGTACGCAGACAATTCTTGCATTTGCATTGGGGCTTTACGGCGCACTCAGCTGCTGAGGCTATGTGGCGTCGCCTGCCTCTCATTCTGGCAGGAAGGGAAGGCACCGCGGGAATCGGACCCCGTACCTCTGGTTTCCCAGAGGCGCAGTGGTCAACACAGACGCGTCAACCACTACACTAATGGCACCCCTGGATCGTGATCATACCCGATCATACATACTTGAAAGATTACAAAAAAGAGCAAAAGTGAGCTAAACTGCATTATTACGGATAATATGCAACATAAATATGTCATGTTAACAACAGAGTTCGTGCTGAACCACGACCCACCATCAGTCTTGTCAAACACGGGGCTAAGTTGCTCGGACTCCGAGCCTCGGATAAGCAGCCAGACGACCGGCGCCGGGAGCAGTGCGAACGGGCGAACTGCGCACTGTGCGAAAATGTCCAGTAAAGCGAATAACGTGTCGTGAAGGAGGGCGATCAATCTCAGTCAGGTAACTGATTTCTCCGATAGTGCGAGCTGACACAATTCAACGCTGTTGCGTTGACACCAACCCGACGACATCAAAGTGACGGAACCGTTAGAGGGAACTCAGCGATGCCGCCCATATGCGGATGCTGAAACTGCGCGCCACGAGTCAATTTGCGCGCCGCTATCTTTATGTTGTTTGTCCTCTGCATTTGTACTTAAATATTGTTCACCAAAGACGCACGCCATCGCGAAGCTTCCCCTGTGGACTAGAAAACTATTTTAAGTGTCCGTCCAGCGATTGCAACAGAAACCCGGCCAGCTGAATAACCATGGGAATGCCAAGCTAACGATGTGAGATCGAACGCCGTATAACTGCGCAACTCTGCTACAGTGCCCGGGATAACAAATGCTCCTTCCGCGAAGCCGAACGCCAGAAGCATGCAAACTTTTCACCCGGCGATACTTCCCACCAACTTGCGGCGGCAACAAGCGACCCGGAAACGCCCGGCCATGCCCTCGTCTCGGCCCAGTTTATGGCCAAAAGCTGCGGCCAACACACGCCGCCGGCATACTGAGTCGAACCGAGGAGAGAAATATGCCTCTGGCCGTCCACTTGCACAGCTGGTGACGGCTGAAAGTCAGGGGCTCGCGACATTACGGACCTGCTGGCGCGCGTTCGGATCGCTGCGAAATGCCGACGCCGCGCTCGAGCGGGAGAGCCGATCGACTGCGACTGTGGAAGCTCCTGGGAACTGTCGGGACGGGCTGGTGCCGTCGGACCAGCTGATCACGTCAGGCCAGCTAGCCTGTGTCTGCGGAGAACGTCTGGTGACAGCTGGTGTGTGCCGTCGGGCTAGGTGACCGCGTGACAACACAGACCTGCGTAACGAACCGGTTGATAGTATCAGACCAGTCTTGAGGTGCACATGTGGCAGCTGCTCAGACCAACCCAGCACGCACAAATCACACGGCAGCTGCTCAAACCAGCCCAGTACGCACAAACTACACGGCAGCCGCGTAGACCAGCCCAGCACGCACAAATTACACGGCAGCTGATCGCGCCAGGAGAGC
>NW_023597054.1:48164940-48235890 GCF_011947565.3 Pollicipes pollicipes | reverse complement strand
CCAACCACCACACATACCAACACACACATACTACGCAGTTTCTTCTTTCAGCACCGTAGACGGCTGCTGACTAAGCGTCAAAATCGGCATGCTGGGTCCTCACCAAGCTCTGCCCCCCCCCCCTCCCCCCGCTTAAGAAACTCCTGGCTGCGCCCCTGGCTACACACGGCACATTTCACATCTGCAAATGTTGCTGTGATCAGTCCGGTCACCCCAAACAACAGCACACCACAAAAAACCCGGCTTCGTAACACCGGATGGCAATCGAGCGTGATGTAGTGGTCCGCGCAGACCACGCATGCCACGCTTTGTTGTGACGCATCGGTCCCGCGGGCGGCGCCGGGCAAACGCGAATTGGTTGTATGGCGCGCGCCGTGCGTTTCGCGGCTTGTCCGTGGGCCAAGGGGACTATCTGTCTTCGGGATCGAGCAGCGAACACGACACGGCGGTGGTTCCCGAAGCAACGGCCCCAGTGAGTCGGCAGCAGAAATGACTGGAGTTCACACCATTCGGAGCCTGCTGGCTTGGTGGCTAGCCGCTGATCGGGAGTGGGCAGGCGCGGTATAACGGCAGTGGCATAGCAACTCGGCGCAGTTCAAGTGGATGGTGGCGGGGTCGGAGTTTGGATAACAGGGGACTTTACTTTGACCTCTACTCGGCCGCCCCAAAAGTGTGAAGCCATTAATATCAAAGACGCTGCGCCAGCTAGCGCCCCATATCTCGCTTACGAGCCATCAAGGACAAAACACGGCGGACCTGTAAGTCAACGTTTGTCTGTCTCGACGGGACGATGATGATATTGCTTATATTACTTTGAGTTCGCACATTGCTTGGCTTCGAAACCATGGAGTCAGCCGATCACGTTCGTGACAAGAAGGTGTAAAGTGGCCAAACTATATGCCCCACAGATTGAAACGTCTAATGGAGGAAGAAAACATGGGGCGGAGAGCTTTGACAACCGAGTGTCCAGATACAGTTTCTGTCCCCCTTTCGACAGGTTCTGGCTCAAGCCATCGCAGACCCGTTTGTGTAATATACCGACGAGCGCAATCAGGGCTCGAACCGGAACCTCCGCGTGACAGTTCAAGGTCCTACCCACAAGACCACTAGGACAGTCCTGATAGCTTAGCTGACATATTCAACCGAATTCCACAGCATCGCAAGTTATATAGATTATGGAAGAATCTTGCCCGTGTTCGTCAGGCTGAATTACCTGATTTAGAGCACTCTGGAGTAAATGAGACCTGACTGTAGAACACGCGGTGACCTAAGTACGCAACAATACACACAGACTTTATCACTTCAGCCCTCGCCAAAAGAAGCCGTTTAACCTCCAACTCGCGTGCAGAGTGGTGACTCAGAAGCACCGCATAAAGTCTCGAAAATTAAGGACTGTTAAAACCACGGGAAGACTGAGTTTTTAAAGCTCTCGGTAACACTTCATCAGCAAGGCTTACCTAAATACGTTGAATGTAACTTTTGACAGGTAAAATCAGGTCAAAGGGGTCAAAGTAGCCGTTCATCATTCTCTCCTGTTATCCCATGACTTTCGCATGCTGCGACAACACGGAAGACACGCTGAATAGCTCTTTGAAAACTTCACCGGTTCGACAGTAATGGAAACTGATACAAACGCATGCAATATGTCGTGTCAAGTCAAAGAACTGAAGACAAGTGTCGCATTTGCCTGTCAGCTATAACAAGGGTCTAAGCAAGCAACACCAATGAAGAAGTAGTATAAGAAAGGCGTTCCAAATCTGTATGATATGTGCTATTAAGGTTGGCATTGTATGACTTTTGAACGGTCAAATCTGGTTACAACGGTCAAAGTTTGACCCAGCTTGAACTGGGATAACGCGACATTTTAATAGCTACCAAAACTATAGCACTGCACTTCAGAGTAATATAGATAATTGGATTGTAGAAAATCCTTTTAAGTGCATTTCCTTGGAGAACTATACGTTATTAGCCACTTTTCAGCAAAACGGCACCGACGTGACCTCGAGAAAGAGTTCGTGGCTCATAAGCTGTCAATATAAAAAACCTCAATATCAGCAGCGGACTAGTGGTTTTCGGTTGTTTTTGGGTGGTTTTTGTTGTACCTTTGCTTGGCCTCACCCAATTTTCCCTGTCATGGTTAGAATTTTTTTTCTTTTTAGCAATGTCACAGGAGTGAAACCACGCTGACCGACCCCCGCCACAGTCAGGGCACTGCGTGGAACAGAACTTACACTTCTTAGCATGCCCAACTTCTGCGCATTTCTCGCACGTGCCCTGTTTACCGCATTTGTCAGTGAGATGCCCAAACGAGCGGCATCGAGGGCACCGCAGAGGATCGGGCGCGTAGAAACGTGCCGGGAAGGGTGGCAACCTGACTCACACTCTCTGTAGCAGCACGTAGGCCCCAGACCGCCACCTGCCGTGTTCATGCGCTTGACGCTTGTCACCCCTGGGTTCGTCATGCCGTCGACGAATTCACCCTCGCTCACCTCGTTCGGATCCCCGCCGCTGACTCCCTGGACTGGGTTTCCGGGGGTACGATTTTACGTCTGTACAGGCGGTAAGCCGCGCTCGAGAACGAGGAAACTAAGCTCCTTGGCACCAAGCATTTTCCTGATCTCTTCGTCCTTCACACGCTGAAGTTCTAAGCTCATATGTCGGTACCCAAACATATCGGTATTGCCAAACTTAGAAGGCTCGCCCAATCTGGAAGTAGTTGAGTTTCAATGGCAGATACCTTCCCTCCTTGTCCACCACCGATGATCAAATAATCATGTAAGTAGTCATTCAGGTGATCGATCTGGCTGTTCCCCGGAGTGGCGGCACTGCCAGGGCGGCCAGGTCCAAGCCTGGATCCAGCGGATGGAGTCATTTCTATCTGCTTTCCACTGGGGGGGGGGGGGGGGGGGGGGCATAGCAGCGGTCAGATTTGGATTGTTTCTGAGCCATTCATAGTTGCAGGCAATGTTGTTGGGAATGAATGGGAATTTTCGGAATGGAAGTTGGGAAAAAATTTCCCAACAAAGGTCACTCAGCGTCGTTTCGCTCCTGTGAAGTTGCTAAAAAGGAAAAAAGAAATGCTAAAATGAAAATGATGAAAAGTCGGGAGTGAAGTTGTTTATCCTTGCACAAAGGATTTTATTTTCCCGCCCGGTGGCTGCAAGACGGGTGACTGCTGTACTTTAGACATACAACGGCTGGGAACTGACGTTTGTCAAAGAGTCGTTAGTTCCAGCAAAACACGACCATTTCATGCCTTGGGAAAGACGTGCTATATGCTTAGGATGCTAATGGGATGCGCCCTCATCATATTTCCTACAGGTGGCCATGAAAAAGTTTTCGGAATCTCCCATGGGTACAAGCGTACGCTGATGGCATTCTGCGCCTCAGGGGTAAGAAAAATGCCTCTTCTGTCACCGACGAAATTTGGAACCGTCTAAGTGGTTATCTGGAGCCGAATCTGAGAAACCTATGCAGTATAACTCTAAATTCAGTAAACCACAAAGCAAAGACAAATTTAATGCAATGCGGTGTAACCATCAAACATTTTTGTTTCGGCAGCTCATTCGCACTCAAGTATCAATTGCTGGCCATCAAGCACTGAATATGGTCAACACTTACCCAATAAAATTATCAGATAACGCCATACTTAGCATAACCAGCGTTGAGGCGTGTAGTTTCCTGTTCAGATAGGGGGACATCCTAACATGATACGAATCATTTAGAGCAAAACCCATGCAACATTGGTGTCAACAGATACAAACGACATTTTTGAACACCTCTACCACCTTCACTCAGTTTCATATGCAACATGCTGAAAATAAAAAGTGTTTTATCCAACGCCTGTCCACTGATCAGTACGCTAAGGCAGAGGTGCAATGGGCAATGTGAATAACCTACAGCAGTGGTACTCAGCCTCTTACCTCAAAGCCGCTGTTACTCCCAGTAACAGAAAGCCCCAGATGAATGTTTGACATGTGTTGCTTCCACAATCTTCGTTTACCTCTGAAGCCACAGTTCTGGTGTCCACAAACAACAATCCTCATAGATCGGCAGGGCTTTTTAGCGTTATGGCGTTAAAAAGTTGACGATTAGCTACGTTCTTCTAGCCAGTCAGCTTCTCACGACATGAATGCAACCAACAGCAGCCCACAGCGTTGCACCGAACCCAACGCATCACCGCGTGGGAGTGTTCGAACCTATCTGTCCCCAATGGCACGACACTTAGAAACGATGCATATTAAACTGATTACGTCCGTCGCAAGATGCTGCGGCCACCCACGATCCTTACGACTTGTAATAAGCCTTATTATTTGGTATTTTATCCTGTTTAGTATGTGGAATGAACCTTGACTGAAAAAATATGTGAAAATCACTGATCTGAGGGGCATTGGAAAAGCGCTGTGTCACCGCTGATTTGTGACGTCAGCATTGATATAGTATCATTTGTGGCATATTTCTGAAATCCGCTAAAAAAACTATGCCGATTAACACGCGCTCGGGCGGGGGAGGTCAAATTGACCTCCCCCCGAAGGTTTTTCCTGAATGGTTTCCGAACGGCACGGCGTAGCCACGACAAATTTTGCATAGCTGTAGACAATTGAATAGCGGATCGTTCGACATCACAAATTCATATTTACCTTAAAAGGTCGCTGACCTATGGCAGGTCAAGGTCACGCCATTGCTTCAGCGAAGGCAATTTCTAGGGAATCATCCGATCTGATAAAATAATGGAGTGTTTGACGAAGCCATACATCTCTGAGGTGCTTTCTTAGGCACCAAAAAAAAATTGGATGAGCAACTTACATTGGCATGAGGTCAGGTATGAATGTCAGACCAAGATAAAAACCAACTTGATTTATTACTCTAGGGATTGCTGTGTGGGATAGATTGTGGTTATCATTTCGAATTTATTTATAGCAGGAACCACATTATACATCTTCCATTGACTTCTTAGAGGTCAGAACATATCATTGGCCTAAGATGACCCAGGTCGACATTTTGTTTTAGGAACATACTGCCTAGCGTAATCTTTGTCGCTTATTCAGATGCAAAACTCGGAGCAGTCTTGTATTATTTTGGTTACCATGACCTCGAAAAGGTCAAACAAGGTCACTGACTTCAAATGGGCTTGTAAACTTTTGCTTAGAAACAGTTGCCTAGGTTCTGGGGCACTTTGGAGGCCAACCTGGAATTTGACCTTGTTTGACCTTTTTTGACCTGAAGATCATGACATAGGAAGCTCAAACTTTGACTTAAGTGAGTTCACGTACAGATCAAGACACCCTGTGAATTTGGTGTTTCTAGCTTTTTTAGTTCCCGAAATCTCAGGGAGATCAAATTGACCCCCCACCCGAGCAAAGAGCATCTAGCCGGCCACCCGGGCGCGTGTTAGAGCTACTATGTTCGGCAGCATCCTATGGCTCAATTTGCGCATACAGCGCGACGTTAACGCTTCGACATGTGTTCTACACATGCTCACGCTGCAAGTGTTAATGAGCACGGACCAATACCAAGCTTCGAGTTTCGTTTGCCTGGGATCGGAAGCTGTAATATGGTCTGGTTTGCTGAAGTTTGGTTGCATTTCGCAATTTTGCCACCAATTGGTTCGCAAAAATTTCGGTTTTTGCCACCGATCATATCCAGTAAATCAGAAGTTTTTTTTCACCCCTGCCGCGCCAGTTTCAGCGTGGACGACCACTCCCAGCTACACCACGCAGTTCTTGAAAGGGGACGTTTACCGCCAGCCTCAGGGTAGCACCAAGCGAATGTCCTTTTTCAGACAAAATTGACATGACAAGGATACCATGACGAAAAGATCATGACAAGGCATACCCGCTAGCTTCGGTGCGCCGAGACACCACGCCGTTGTGAACTTTTGTTAAATGCTGTAGGCTCAAGGATCACTCGGACACATTAACCGTGCAACGTTGTTCCACTTCCTTAGGACATCGCATATTGGTAAATCGTTCCGTTGTGGTTCGCGCTTGCTTCGCCACGTGCGTACCCGGCGCCGCTATTGTCAGAGTTGCGCTGTTTCCAGTCACGTGACGTTGATTTTCAGTCAGCTGTTACACATCGCCTCCTGGTTACTTGTTCTTACCTTTCAATGCTTGCGCCAAATGGCAGTCCCCTGCGTGTGAGGGCGCTACATGCATCGCTTCTCAATCTCTGCGGTGCATTTCCGGCAGCTCGGCCCCCGCACAACATGTTTCTTTTTTGGGCATGACAAATGTGGCCCTTCCAAGCGCCAAAGCATGCTCGTTCTTGCAAGCGCTGTGACCGGCACCGGTATCGGAGCGGGAGGATGTATGTCGCAGATCGTCGCGAAGGCTGGACACGTCGTAGGCACGCATGTCACTGCAATCTGTGCAGCCGTTTGTGCTGTGCGTCTAGCTAAAACTATATATATATATATATATATATATATATATATATATATGTGCACACAGGCAGGCAGATGGACGTGCGCTGTTTATTTAAAGTTTGTATACAATTTTTAGAATGGCATCTGCTCGATAACTCGCGTTATGTTGCATGAACACTGAAATAAATCTGCTGCTATGCAGTTTCCTAGTCCAAAAATTCCTGTGCGTATTGTAAGTTGCTTACCTGTGGTTTTAGTGATGACGTCAACATGTTTGCGGCACGGCGAGACGTCCTATTTTCCGTGGTGTCTTATCACCACTCCCCTGACACTAGAATAAACGCAGACAGCGTTTACCAGCTTTTTCCTCTCTGGACTCGGGGGAATGGTGGAACGCTTAAGCTGCAAGGTGATTAGTCCAAACAACCGCATTAACTACTGGCCAAGACCTTGTTTGCTGCCTTATAAACGATCTTTTCGGGCTTATGAACCATAAATCGATCAAGTTCTGTGTGGGCCAAACGCGGGATTTCCAGGGACTTCTCTGCTAATGAAGATGACTCTGTCTCTGTCTGGGACTTGTTACCTGGGGCTATCGAGATAGGGCCTTATGACCACCTTTAGCATGAACTGGACGCTAACGTGACCTCCAGCTCCCTTCGTCAAGCCGATTGCTGTCCGCTAGCAGCGAAGGCTTCCCGGCCTTTCGGCAAGTCTGGAGAGAAAAGCTTCTCTTCTGAACTGTACGGCGGTCGTGGTCCAGACTGTCCAGGAGGCGCTCCAGCTGCGCTGCCACCGGCACGATAACGGGGACGGCCTGGTGCGCGCCAGGTTGACAATGGGGGCGGCGCTGCGACCATGCGCGCCGTCTGCATGGTTGTGGTGGGCTCCCCGCGGTGTCGGCGCTCGTGCTGAGCCTGGTCATGGCACTCACTGTGGTTCTCAGCCGAAAACTACAAAAGATCAACTACCTGAACTTGATCGGCTTGGCGACCAATCTGCTGTGGACAGCGGTGCCGATCACAGATGTAGGAGTGCGGGGTGCCATGTATCCCTGCCTTTGCCAAGTGCGCTTCGTCATCTTGCAGATTACCGCGGACATTGACTTCGCGGCGGTCATAGCTGTGACGTTTCTGCGTTATCTTGCAGTGATCCGGAACCCAAGCTTTCCAGAAATGACGCCAAACATACTGCTGGCTACGGCGGTCGTGGTCCTCAGACCAAACATTGTCTCATACATCGTCTTATCAGGCGGACTGCAGAAAGTGCTGCGAGAAGATTGCCTGAATGTCGGAACACTACAGCATATCTTTGGTGCTGAAGTAGCAGCAGAATAGGACCGTGCTAGTCCTCGACGTTATTAAATACATCATCGGCTTTGTCATTCTTGGCTTCTGCTACGCGCGTATTCTGAAGAAAACACTGCAATCAAGACAACGTTTGCGGCGACCCGCATCGCCTTTGCCTGGACAGCGTAGCCGGAGTCGCAGCACAGAGCACCAGCCCCGCGATGTCAGCGTACCCCGGAGACGACACGCGTCCCGACGTCCCGGCACGAGCGGACCCAGCACAGACGGGGAAGCGTTGAGGAGGGCGAGTCCGCAGGTTCCGACGCTCTCCGTCACCGGTCAGCATCGTGACATCGGAAACGATACCGCACATCGGACACGATCCCGCCTCTCTTCTCGCCACCACACCTGACGTGGAGCCGGACCAGCTCCGGCTGTCAGCGCTGGGCGCTGCCGCGGTGGTAGCCCGGCCCGGACCCAGCCCCCCCGCGCCAGCTCCGGCTTCCAGTGCCGAGAACTGCCGCGGCATCAGCCCGGCCCGAACCCAGTCACCGGGACCAGCTCCGGCCTCCAGCGCCGAGAACTGCCGCAGTGCCGGCCCGGACCGGACCCAGCCTCCCGGACCGGCTCCGGCTTCCAGCGCCGAGAACTGTCGCGGCATCAGCCCGGCCCGGACCCAGCCCCCGGACCAGCTCCGGCCTCCAGCGCCGAGAACTGCCGCGGCGCCAGACCGGCCCGGATGCGGCGCCGTCTGCGTCCGTCTCACTCTGCAGTAGGATGTGTCCTCAGAAACAAAACCAAGTAAGACAAAGACATCGTTTGACGCAGGAGTCCAAAAGTACATGGCATAGCAAAAGTTCTTCCCAAAAGCTTAAATTCGTGAGGCGCGAGTTGATCGAAATACCGCCGTAAACCGACGCCCGGCGTTTCAGTCACCTTTTGCTGGGCGGCGTCCGCCGCCACAGGTAACACCAAGCTGTGGGCGGCAAACGACACAAAATACTTTTACGTATAGAAACGATGCTACCGAGCGCTCCTTAAGCCATCGTACGAGAATGTCCCGGTCTAAGGTCTAATATGCGGATCAGACATTGCCCAATTGATTGCCATTTGGCGGAAGCTTTATGTGCCGTTGATGAACTCGTACGAATATGCCGGGTAATGTTGCCTCAGACTTTCACTTCTCCAAGAAAATTTGCGTGATGCAAACAAAGCTATGTAAAGCATATGACTCAGAATATAATGTTTGGTGTACATCTTAGTGCATACAGCAAGTTCTGCAGCCTTTACCACGGACGTAGAGAGAGAGGGGGGGGGGGGGCGGTAGGGTGACCCCATGCACATCTTGCTCCTTGCCGAGCCTGTGTATGCGATGTACCGGCCCAAACAGCAACTGCTCACAGACTCCAAACCCAAAACGCGTGTTGGCAGAGATCGCCCCGTAGCAGAAATACCTTCGCAACTGGGCTCCACATATTGCCGAAGCTCCAGCTCCAGCCGCAGACGTCCTCGGCAGTGCGGTGCCGCGTCGCACTCCTAATGTGAACCAGGTAGGGCGAGACGGCCAGCGGTGCCTGCACTTTGTTCCGCGGCTCGCAGTCGCTGAGGCCTCGCTGTGGAGGTTGTGTGACTGGTCCGTGCCAGAGAAGCAGTTCGGTGTGCCTCACGGCCTCGAAGTTTGCCGCTGAGATGGCAAAGACCTTGGGCTGAAGAAGACCCTCGGTTTGCTGCTCACGAGCGCCGCGACGATCGGAGCCGCCTGTTCGCGGACCATGCGGTTCTCGTCCTACACCATGTCTAGCAGCAGCTGTTCCGGACGGACCCAGTACCCGTTACGCTGGAGGACTGGCTGCACCGTGGCCTATGTGTGCTGCGGCAGGTCGCGGATCAGCACGATGCTCCGGAACAAGTCGCAGCCGCTGTTTTGCTGGGTGGCGAACCGTACCGACACGTAGTGGCCGATCACGCACTGGACGAGATCCTCGAGCGCTGCTGCAGGTCTCGGTAGAGATGTGAACTAGGAGCAGGCGAGAGGCCAGTGTCAACCATCTGAAACAAGAGCGAATATATTAGAACAACTCGCTACGAACTGAGCATTAGATCATACAACCATTATTGCGCCTCTTTAGTGTATGTAATTATGCCGGTATCCAGAGTCCTTAAATTTGACGGAATACATATAAACGAATATGCTAGCAAGCATGCACAAACCAGCAAATGATGCGACATACTACGGCGTAGGGCATGATAATAAGTAAATGCTCAACAATGAGTACATGAAATATCCATTGATACTTGATGAACTTTAAGCACTCATTGCTATAAAATCGAAGCTATGCGTTTTCATATTTACCTGACATGGTTCGATGGTCCGATTCACCGCTGAGCGTCACGTTTCGGACGGAGCCGTTTTGAACACCGGAGGCCAGAAGGTACAGCAGCTGCTGGTTGGTGCTCGGTTGCTGAATCAGGTCGACCGGCAGGTTTGGCACGTGCCCCGGCATAGGTTTGAATGCCGCAGCGTCCCTCTCCCAGACATCTTCGGCACAGGTCTTGCCGATGGGTCCAGAAAAATGTCGATCCCGGGTCCTGCCGTCCAAGTTCAGCAGCAGAAGGAGGAGGTTCACCTCGTTACCACGCAGCTCGCAAATAAACGAGTGTACGCGTGACTCGGTGGCCAGCTTAAACAGCCGGAACACGTTGCCTATCATTTC
This sequence comes from Pollicipes pollicipes, assembly GCF_011947565.3. NCBI lineage: Eukaryota > Metazoa > Arthropoda > Thecostraca > Pollicipedomorpha > Pollicipedidae > Pollicipes > Pollicipes pollicipes. The sequence continues at coordinate 48,225,520 of NW_023597054.1, read as the reverse complement.
GGTGTTGACGAGCGTTTCATCGTAGCCGAGCTCATTGATGAGACCGTCGCACGACCACGTGTTTTGCAGCGGCATTCGTCTAGCTCCGCGTGGCTCATGTAGATCCTGCCTTCACGGCCATCGGAGCAGATGGTCAAACCTGGCTCGTGGATTGCTTCAAAATTTTACCGAGCCGTCTCCTTTCTCGCTCTGTCTTTTACGCAGCAGATTTTCTTAGGATATACGATATTTGAATTCAAGTAGCCAGACCGTCTCTGCTGTCTTGTTGAAAGGCGTTGATGATAGCAGCAACGGCCTGGTTCGTCACCGTGGTTTTCAACTGCCAGAGCGGTGTTAGTCAGATCGTTGACGTTATAGTCTACAATGACAGTGGTATCGACCGGAAAGAACACTCGGCGTCGCCGCCACCTTCTACCATGCACGGAACAATGTAAGAATCCATGCTCTCGGCTGACTTGCCAGCGCTGAGGCCACTTGATCCCGGAGCAGGCTCGGGGTCAGCACTAGTAGCCAGCGCTGGCTCAGCAGGCGGCGCGGGCTCAGCAATCGGCGGGGAAGGCGACTCAGGTTCAGCAGCAGACACCGCCTCACTGGCGGCCGAGCCACGACGCCCCTGGAGTTGCCTGGCCAACCTCCGCATCTTGCGAGCCTCCCTAGTCACAATGGTATCCCGGTTCATATGATCCCAGGTTAACCTTCCGGTGCATGCAGTGGTCCTTTATGGCAACCTCCTCTCGATACACTGCGCAGGCAACTGGGCATGTAGACCTGCACTGAAGCTTGCACTTGCATTTCGCGACATCAAGAAGCTTGTTGAATTTTGCGGTGGCGGCGTTGCTGTGCCACTCTCTTTGATTTCTTGCTGATTCGATTTCTTGCTCTGTTGGGATGATCTAAATCCCTCTCGATCAATTTTGTCACGTATTTTAGATCATGAACCGGGATCGCTTCGTTGGTCCACAGTACCCGATTTCTACCGTCGCGGTCTTGAAGATGGTATTAGTAAGATTCCTCTTCGATTCGCTCAGCCACCTGATGTAGCTCAAGACTTTCCCTTAGTCGGCAACTGGTGATGGTACAGTAGAGTCGGGTAGCCTATCACACAATGTTTTGTGCGCGACCGTACAGCCCTCGGTATGCTTATGCAAGTAATTGTTCGAAAGAATGGTTTCAGTACCAACAAAACTAAACTAATAAACCCCTATATCCCACGCCAAAAAAAACATGAATTGCAAATCAACGTCATAAATATGCGTTGGCAATAACAAATTTGAACCTAACATGGTCTGCTGGAGCATTCTCATAACTGCACAGCTTTGGGTTTAAACAAAAATTTATGTTTTTTTCTAAAAGGTCAGCTTAAAAGCTGTTTGGTAATGCTTTGCTGGTGCTCTTCATGATATCTATTCCATACTTAATCCTCCAAGTACCAGAAGTGTGGAAACTGGCAGCTTTGAGGCTTGTTCGAGGATGATCCCAGGCGTAAACTAGGTGGCGCTAGTATCGAATACAGTTTTCTTGGCCTATCAAAGAAAAACTGTTCTCGCCTCACAAATATCAACATTGCTGCGGCGCGACAGGCCTGAAAGTTTATCATTATTCCGTGTGCCAAGGAAAAACTTTGTCTCAGCTGATTCCAAGAGACACACCCCTCGATGGCACACCCTACTCTGCAGCCCTCGAGCCTGCCAGCGGTGCTGCCGTCTGCCAGACCGCGTCCGGGTCAGCCTCAGACGTCTGCCGTTGCCACGGTCACGTGAGTCGCGTGCCGTCCATCGGCCTGATCCTAATCTTCAAAAGCACGACGTGCGTGTTGATGCCGAAGGACCGTCTCCCGATCTGGACCCTGGCGATCGCGAGCGGTGGTGTCAAGGCCGTCCTCAACCCGCTGGTGCTCGTCGTCTTCAGCTGGGACTTCTGGCAGGCGTTCCGGCACACCTGCGCCAGGGCCGTGGGAAGCCTGACATCCCAACATTAGGCCGTCGGCCGCTGGATTGTCCTGACATCCCGGCACTAGGTCACCAGCCGCTGGAGTGTCCTGACATCCCAACAGTACGCCAGCGGCTGCTGGATTGCCCTGACATTCCGGCACCAGGCCACCGGCTGCTGGATTGCCCTTACATCACGACGCTAGGCCAAAGGCCGCTGGATTGTCCTGACATTCAGACACTAAGCCAACGGCCGTTCAATTATCCTGACATCATGACACTAGGCCAACGGCCGCTTAAGTGTCCTGACATTCCGACACCATGCCACCGGCCGCTGGATTGTCCTGACATCCCGACACTAGGCCACCAGCCGCTGAAATGCCCTGACGTCCCGACACTAGGCCACCGGCCGCTGGAGTATCCTGACATCCCGACAGTAAGCCACCGACGTCTGGATTGTTCTGACATCCCGGCACTAGCCCTACGGCAGCTGGATTATCCTGACACCCCGGCACTAGGCCACTAGCCCCTGGATTGTCCTGACATCACGACACTAGGCCAACGGCCGCTGGATTGCCCTGACATCCCGACACTAGGCCAACGGCCGCTGGATTGCCCTGACATCCCGACACTAGGCCACTAGCCCCTGGATTGTCCTGACATCACGACACTAGGCCAACGGCCGCTGGATTGCCCTGACATCCCGACACTAGGCCAACGGCCGCTGGATTGCCCTGACATCCCGACACTAGGCCACCGGTCCCGGCGACAGTTTCGTCGGCTTTAAATAATGAGATGCGTTGTTTGCTGAGTCGCAAGCCATAGGTTTCCTCGCTCAAATATCTCTGGTTTCTTTGTTTTGCAGATCTTGTGCGCCGGTAATCGTACTGTTTTAGCAGCGGTGGAACACATGTACATCCAAGGCTGCTCCATAGGGTAGGCTTACCAGACCAATGGAAAACGCCAACTTGTGACTGGCTACCTGCAGCACCGGAACTATTTTCAAGATAAAATGACTTGGTGACTGGATGTCGATTTCATCTTACTAGCTGTGAACGGAGTTTGGTTAAGTGTTCACCGTAACAATTAGCAGCTATTTTGTCAACGGGAAACAAAAATCGTATTATAGATGACGCAAGCAAGCCAGCAATGACTTCCATGCAGTGGCAGCCAAAGTTGAATTCAGGTGTACGATGTAGCGCAACACTAACAAAGAAATTGTAAATGCAAAAGAGAAAACGCTTTGTCGCCAGTCTGTTTGTATTGAACGGGAACTTTCGGATAATCGCTACCAAACATAACGCAGACATTGGTGGTCATTTATCTTTCAATATGGGCCACAGCGGGTGGGAAGATGAGCGGCCGTTGTGCGCCTGGAGTGGTGGGTCATTTGAATCAGCTGGTGTCATCGTGGTGTCTGGATGCATAAGTGAGTGAATGAACAACATATACAGCTAGCGAGAGGCTGGAAGATTGTGGTTTGCCGTCATAATTTACTAATGGATTGAATGCTCCCCGCGTGAGGATGTGGAGGATGGAATGCCCGTGAAGATTGAATGCTCCACGCGTGAGGATGTGGAGGATGGAATGCCCGTGAAGATTGAATGCTCCACGCGTGAGGATGTGGAGGATGGAATGCACGGGAAGATTGAATGCTCCACGCGTGAGGATGTGGAGGATGGAATGCACGGGAAGATTAAATGCTCCACGCGTGAGGATGTGGAGGATGGAATGCACGGGAAGATTGAATGCTCCACACGTGAAAAACACATCAAAGCCAGATTAGAAACGCTTCAATAACCACATGCACAGATAGACTATAAGCACCAACAGCATAAAAGAGTCAAAATTGTGACCACAGATAAACGGGGCGTATGTCAGTACGGAAATGCGTCTAGAGCATAGACAGGCGTGGGGTAGGTCAATGAAACAAGCCAAGTTCCACATCTGGCCCATGGCGTAGACAAATGATGTCAAAAACTATACAAAGGTACTTCGTGAACGTCAACTGATGGGCACGAGTCTTCTTACAAGCTGGACTTGCAGATCCTCTCGCCCTTACAGGATGTGAGAAAAGTTTTGCGTTGGACGCTCGGTGGAAAGAAATAACACAATCTCTTTCCACTCCTTGATGACTTCCACCTATTGCTTTTTGAATTTACGATGAAACAACTGCCTGCTCTCCAACACAAAACAGCTCGTAAGTTCACTTATCTGTGTGAAGTTGACCTGCCCTGACACCGCCAGGTTTTCAGATAATCCAACACGCATGCGCGTGTTGACATCACCGCAATCGCCATATGCGCGGCGATGCGCTTGACCTCATACACGACAAACTCCTCGTGGCCCAGTTTGATTTTATAAAAGAGTATGCATGTTTTTCTCCGTATGGGCGTTGTTGCTCGCGCTGCGTCCCTCCGTGGCAACCGCTACAGTTACAGCTACGGTGGCAGCTACAGCGGTAGCCGTTATAGTGATAGCTGCAGTGGCAGCCGCTACAGTGGCAACTACAGTGACAGCTGCTGCAGTGGCAGCTACAGTGACAGCCGCTACAGTGACAGCTACAGTGGCAGCCGCTACAATAATAGCTACAGTGGCAGCCGATACAGTGGCAGCTACAGAGGCAGCCGCCACAGTGGTAGCTCGGCTCCGGGCTCGGGCTCAGGCTCGGCTCCGGGGCTCAGGCTCGGCTCCGGGGCTCAGGCCCAGAGCCGAGCTTCGAGTCGGTCTCTATAGCGGCAGGTCTCAGCTGCGTTGGCGGCGGCGCTTCAATGCAACTACATTCACCGCTTCCGCTCTCAGCCGTCTGATACAACTGGACATTGATTTAGCATTGGGCTGATCACTGCATTCAGGGCAGAGGCGGGGGCGGGCGATGGTTCAAAACAAGGAGTCAAAGGGCATTAGCGCAGCTATGAAATGAATGTCGCAGTGGAGAATGTAGACCCGAGAGGTTAATGGAACAGATCCGGCGGGTGAATGTTGACAAATGTTCTATGTGGGCTATTAATACCCATGCTAAATCCCACATCAAACAAGCCGGCCCCTTGATGCATATATGAAATACTAACTCTGCCGTGGTACTTAGCATAACAAGTTCTGATTAGATCAATTTATTGATACATCCTATATCAACACGCGTTCGGGTGGGGGACAATTTGACTCCTCAAGGTTTTCCGGAATGGTTTCCGGACGGCGCGGCGTAGCTGTGCCAAATTTTGCATAACCATATACCATTGTATAGCGGATTGTTTGGCATCAAAAATTTAGATGTCTCTTGTAAGGTCGCTTACTTACGGCAGGCCAAAGTCAGACCACAGATTCAGCGAAATCAGTTTCAAGGGAATCGTTTAATCTGTTGAACAACGGAGTGTTGGACAAAGCCATACATCTCTGAAACAATTTTTTAAGCAACACAACACAAAATAAACAAATTTCATTGACCTAGAGTCAGGTGTGAAGGTTAGGCCAAGGTCAGCGCCAATTTGATTTATTGCTCTTGGACTTGCTGTATGAGGTTGTTTCTGGTGCTCACTTCGAATTTGTTGATAACAGAAACCGTATGTTACATCTTTCCTGAATTTCTTAAAGGTCAGAGAAGGTAACTGGCCTGAATTGACCCAGGTCAACACTTTCTTTTTAAGAACATACTGCCAAGCGTCTTTGTCGCTTATTCAATTGCAAAACTCAAGTCAGCCTTGCATGATATTGGTCACCATGACCTTCGAAATGTCAAACAAGGTAACTGACCATAAATGAGCATGTGAACCTTTGCTTAGAACATGTATCTAGGTTTTAGTGACACTTAACACACACCCGGGTGGCCGGGTAGATACCCTTCGCTCGGGTGAGGGGGTCAATTTCCCCCCCCCCCTGGATCTCGGAAACCAAGAGAGCTAGAGACACAAAATTTACAGGGTGTACGGAACCATACGCAAACTCACTTAGATCAAAGTTTTAGGTTCCTCAGTCATGACCTTTGGGTCAAATAAGGTTAAAGAAAGTCAAATTCCAGGTTGGTTTCCTAAGTGCCCCCATAACCTAGATAACTGCTTTTAAGCAAAAGGTCACATGCTCAGTTAAGGTCAGTGACCTTGTTTGACCCTTTGAAGGTCATGGTGACCGAAATCATGCAAGACAGTCAAGACAGTGCTCTGGGTTTTGCATTTGAATAAGCGACAAAGATTATGCTAGGCAGTATGCTCCTTAAAAAGGATGCTGACCTGGGTCACTTCAGGTCAGTGACCCATTTTGACCTCTATGAAGTCCATGGAAGATGTATAATGCAGTTCCTGCTATAAACAAATTCGAAATGAGCACCAGAAGCTGTTCCATGCAGCAAGCCCCAGAGCAATAAAGCAGCCTGGTTTTGACCTAGGTCTGACCCTTATACTTAGCCTTAAGTCAACTTAATTGACTCATACAATATCGTGTTGCCTAAGAAAACATCTTAGGGATGTATGGTTTCGTTTAACACTCCACTGTTGCATAGATTAAACGATTCCCTAGAAAATGACTTTGCTGAAACCATAGCCTGACCTTGACCTGCCATAGGTCAGCGATCTTACAAGGTGCATCTAAATTTGTTATGCCAAACGATCCGACATTTAATTGTCTACGGCTAAGCAAAATTTGGCGCGGCTGCTCCGCGCCGTTCGGAAACCATTCAGGAAAAATTTGCGGGTGGGGATCAATCTGACCCCCACCCGAGCGCGTGTAAAGAGGCCAGCCTGGAGTATAGCCTTGTTTGACCTTATTTGACCCGAAAGCCATGACCTAGGAACATCTAACTTTGATCTAAGTGAGATCATGTACAGGTCAAGACACCCTGTGAATTTGATGTCCCTAGCTCTCTTCGTTCCGGAGATGTCAGCGGGGTCAAGTTGCCCCTACCCAAGCAAAGGGTATCCAACCGGGCACCCGGGCGGCATTCAACGCGTTTCACATCACGGCGGCTACATCGACAGGCAAAGCACAAGGCCACCATTCAGGTTTGATTTACACGATGAAATCAAACGTAATTTGACGTAAATCCATAGGTAATGACACAAAGGCAACCGCAAACCCACAAATGAATTTCACTTGATCACAACGTGTAATAAATGCCATCCATTCCTGATAAGCAGCAAGCCCTTACAATGCGTGGCCTGTGCTTGGCTGGTTCACACACCGGCCACGTGAATCGAAAGGCACCGCACACAGCAGTTGCTCAATCGACGTGATATCATGTTATGGTAAAGATGCTAGTGAAAGCTGTTGAATCTTAAGTATCTAACAATCATTGCGTATCATATGTAAGCAAATAACTGAAGAAGTCTAAAACGAGCGGTGCCGAGTGAGGCAGCCTCACACTCAGTGGGTGATGGCCGGAGTAGGGCAGGGCAGTACCGACGGCAAACGGGGCGTGTACAAACATTATTCCCCTCGGAGGTCTAACTCAAGCCCCAACATCCGCCCGCCAGGCCGTCGGTACCGCAGCGCCCGTGCTCGGCCTCGCCCTGCACCGACCAGCGGTGAGGCGGCGACGTCCAGGACCGCGCGCAGGCACACAGCCAGCACCTGAAATATTGAGACGCAGCGAGGACATTGATCGGTATGGGGATACCCACAGTGCCTCTGCTCCAGCCGTCCGTCCGGGGCGAGACAGACTGAGCATGCCTCCGCTCCAGCCGTTTGTCCGGAGCGGGACGAACGAGACCCCTGCCCAATGGGCAAGATTGCGGGAGCTGCCCGGGCAGAGGCCGCCTCCAGCCGCCGGCCACCAGCCGCCGTCTGGTGTTCCGGCTCTAATTGGACCACGTGCCGGGCAAGGGCTGCTGGCGGCGGTGCCGAGCCGTGGGCGGAGCGCATTCGCCTCATGAAAGGCCGGGATTGGAGAGCTCAGACCGCACGGGGTCAGTGTATTGGGATCACAACTGAGACTGGACGGGGTCAGTGTAGCTGGATCCCAGCTGAGGCTGGCCTGTGTCGGCGTAATGGGATCACAGCTGAGAGTGGACAGGGTTAGTGCAATGGGATTACAACCGACACTGGACGGGGCCAGTGTAATGGGATCACGGCTGACACTGGGCTGCGTCAGTAATGAGATCACAGCTGGAACTGGACGGAGTCAGTGTAATGGGATCACAGCTGACATTAGACGGGGTCAGCGTGATGGGATCACGGCTGACACGACTGGGTCATTGTAATGGGATCGCAACTGACACCGGACGGGGTCATTGTAATAGGACCACAGCCTGACATTGGACTCGGTCAGTGTGATGGATTACGGGGGCCGAATGGCCAACACAGAAGCTGTTTCCCAGGATCTATCGACAACAGCGGCGTAAGCCACCACGGCAGGAGCACCAGCGCAAATCCACAGCTGACGCGTTGCGAATTTCGCCCCCGCAATGGATCCTCACATCCACATAACAACAAACGCTTTGCTGCGTCGCGACACATTTCGAAGTGCACCACATCTTTCCGTTGATGTGGCGGAAGGAACCACCGTGTGCTGACCTCTCCGGATCGCAGGCAGCCGCCGCCGGCAGTCGTCAACACGGACGTATTTTCTTCGCCATCGCTCCCGTTGGGCCCACCCGTCACCGTCCCGCAGTCGTCCAATTACCGGCGACGCGGTTGTTCGCATCTGATAAGGGAAAAAGGCTTATGTTGCAGGGCACCGCTGATCAGATCAACACTGACAAAATAAGTATGAATTTGGTCCAAACAGTTTAATTGGATGGATTTCTGACATCGGTACCTGCGATTAGCGGGGCGTGTTGCGTGAGCCCTGACCAGGCCATCCGATCGTGAAATCGAAATTCAATAGCATAATTTTAGGGAAAGGTTTGACCATCGCCCTGATACGCCGCTATTCATAGCGCGGACAGACAGGGGGATCGATGCGCTCCACTTGCCGTTCCCAAATCAGAGAAAGAGCCTCACCGAAAAAGCAAGTGTGTTAGTCCCAACAAGGCCTTACGATTGCTAATAACTTTTATGTGACTTGGTCAATAATTATCCCCGCTAGGCCAAGTAAAATATAAAATGTTCCTGTTCGGACAAGTTCAGCTTCGCATGCTTATATGCACAAAACCATGCCTGGCAGCGACGTTAGACCGGGAAAGCGTGTTCCTTGTTATCTTCTGAGTACAATGACGTGTAGTTTGATGTATTTTGAAGTTTATTATTTATGATATATTATTTGTAATGTATGATAGTCATGATATATGGTTCCATTATTATTATTATTTTTTATCATTGTTATTGCGAAGTACATTATTATTATGTAGTATTGTTACTATACGACAAAAATACTACATCATTACGTCAATTACATTATTACATTATTACATGCGTGCAGCATTGTCGACCGAAGCGTGCGGTCCGCGATTCGCCGGCTGCTGCCCACCGACCGTGCCAGCTGTGGATCACCGTGCAGCGTACCCCCACCCAGAGGCATTCGCCTCATGCAAGGCCAGGATTGGAGAGTAACCCTGGATTGGCCAGCGTACCCCCTGTGCCAGTGGCATGCTTTTGGTGTCAACGCACGCGCAAATGGATGCCCATAGGCTATGGAAAATTTGGTCGTGATTGCAGCGTATGTCGGAGAGGTGTCCTCAACAAATCTCAGGGAGTCGCATTGCCCTCACATCAAGGCAAGGGTCAAAAGATCGGTGTCCTCCTGTGCTTTTATGCCGGCGGAGCGCTGTGTTTTGCCGGTTTCCAGCATCTTTGCAAGGTTGAAGGGGCGGGAAAGGTTACGCTGTGTTTACAGTGGGCCTATTCATTAAACCAACGTGATTCATCCAATCAATCGCATTATAAATCATACCTTGTAGCATGCTTTTTCATCACAAGTGTTCAGCTGGAGCTAAAGCTACTTACGTGACATAGAATGCTGGAACATAATGAAAAGAGAGCTTACGAATATTCAACATTTGCTTACATGATTTGCACTACCAAAAGCTTTCAGCCTGGCAACTAGAGGTGCTAATAATGTGAGGTCTTTCAGATATGATCAAAGTAACTATCACATGTGCGTTTGTTTACACCAAGGTGCATGCAAAGATCAATGCAGCTTAAGTGACGAGCAACAAACAGACATGAACTTGCAATCCGTAAATATGTGGAAGGGATGGTTTCTATCCCATACGGAGAGGAGTACTCAGACTGTCACGCAGCACAGTATTGCTGCGCGGAACAGTCCTGATCCAGGGGCGTACCCTCGGCAGCTGATAGGCCAGAGAGGTGGAGTGGTTGACAGCTGACATATTCGTTCGACGGCGTGATGGTGAAGCTTGGACGGAATCGCCGTGACCTGAAGAGGATTCTGCACAGACAGTTCTGTCCGGAACATGCGCATAACAGGCGAGTGTGTGGTAAGCATGCGTCACTATTTGGCATTAGTTCGGCTACATGCCCGACGTGAAAACCAAGGAATCCGTCGCTGCATTCCATTTTTAAGGCCTTCGTTCTAACCTTTTAAGTTGGAAATGTATGGGGTCAGTACCCACGCTATTTGGTGCTTGTTTCGTGAACCGTGATACCACCACGCTCAACATCGTGAAACTCCGGGTAAGTAATAGAACATCACGGCGAAAGCTTGATGTGTCACAACACATGACGCTGGCCGTGTTACACTCAGGGTAGAACCGTCTGACGTCATTTGACCTTTCCCGCAACCGCGGCTACCGGTTGAATTCCATGTCATCTAGACCCAAAAAATGAGCGCATAGGGCGAATTGGTCACAATGCTACTGAAGTACTACCAAGACCACGTAGTCAAAAGAAAACAATGCATTCTAAGATCTCAGTTTGGGGGCCCAGCCACTCTTTTCAAAATGAACTCTACGACAATGCTCAACATCAAAATGATTAACTTGATTTTGTTATGCTTTCTTGCTGTTTTTCTAAATATTTCATTTTGTTTTTCTGGTGTTGACATTTTTCCAAACGCTGAAGTTCGCCCACAAAGATAACATATATTTCCCTTCCTTCCTTTCGTCGTCCCGATAGCTCAGTTTTTGATGCGTCTCCATTCAGATTCATCTACTGATGATTGCAAGAAGGGGCGCTACCACAGATTTTGAGCTTGGGGGAAGGGATTTTCCAGGCGCCTGCTGGACAGAATGGAATCTTTTCACCAGGGGGCCTCCTGCGCATTTCTGTATTCAAGGGGCTGGAACACTGAGGGCTTGTCCCTTTTATCAAACTGTTTCATATATAAGATCCGAATAAATGGGTGCCGACGACTAACAGATTCCAGAATGGGGGCCTTTTAATTACCCAGTAAAGTGTCTTGCTGACCTAAAACAGGGCCTCTTCTCTTAGAAACGAGCCTCCCGACGCAAAGAAGGGGCCTCTTAATCCAGAGCAGGATGTTTGCAATTCACGACGGGCCTCTTGATCTAACCAAGGAGTCTTGCTTGCCCGGAACAGGGCATCCTGATTCAAAACTGTGGCCATCTGTTGTACGAAAGGGGCCTCCTGTTTCAAAAATAGGGCCTCCTGAAGTAAGGGCCCCCTGTTGCACCGCTGTTGGTGGCAAGGGCTCGAGTCGCTCTATGCGCTCATTATTTGGCCCTGGCTGGTATGGACTGCGGTCTATAGCAGCGGGTGCGGAAAGGTTAGGTGACGTCAGAGAATCACACCCTCAGGGTAGGACGGGCAAGCGCCGAGAGTAGCGTTACGTTGAGCTTTCGCCGGAAGGCTTACAAAAGTTTTAATATTAAAAAATTAAAGGCGACGCCATCTAGCCTCAGCGGCTGGGTGCATCGTAAAGCCCAATGACAACAATAAAAACAGCTCTGGGGCAAAGCGAAACCGTAGCCGAAAAACTACAGCACAAGGATGCCCAGGCGTTCGGAAAACAATCCGAAGGCTCCACCATGTGAATGCATGTCGGGAACAAGCACGCCAAAAATGCTTCATCGACTCAGTGTCTTACAACAAGAATGTGCTAAATCGGGATCTGAGGGTACGTTTACGTTTAAACATTATGCGATGCGCTGTGGTCTCAACTGAGCACAGCCTGTTGTGACTGTCGTGGGCAGCGGGGGAAAAAGCTTCTGATTTACCAAATATGATCAGCGACAAAAACTGACGCTTTGGCGAACCGATTAGTTGAAAAATTGCGGAAATGAAAACAAATTTCAACAGATAAGACCAGAGTACAACGGGTTATCCCAGCTCGACGGGACTCAAGCTTAGTATTCGTGTGTACTCGCTGACGCTTGCAGCGTGAGCACATGTCGAAACGTTGACGTTTCTCTGTATGATCAAGCTGAGCCATCAAATGCGGCCAAAAGCAGTAGCTTTAATCAGGCTAGTTTTTAGCAGGTACCAGAAACATACTGTGAGCTACGTCATACTCTGCTGATGTCAAAGATCAGTGGTGACACAGTGTTTTTCTAAAGCCCCTCAGATCAGTGCTTTTCGCAGGTTTTTGAGGCAAGATTCACTTCACATACTAGACAGTGTAAAATACTAAATAACTAGGCTTATGACTAGTGGTGAGAAGCGTGGCTGGCTGAGGCATCTTGCGACAAACATGATCAGTTTGCTACGCAGCCTTTTAATGCGTCATACCATTTGAAACATATGGCCTGGATTGCTCGCCACGCGGTAATGTGTAGGTAATGCATTGGGTTCAGTGCAAAGCTGTGATCTGCTGTTGGCTGTGTTCGTGACGTGAGAAGCTGACGGGCCAGAAGGACGTAACTAATGGTCAGGGTGTACTTTCCTACCTAACGTTAGCAAAAATCATTGTACACCATTCGTCGTGTTTAAGGCAGGACATATCGTAAATAATAACAAAACAGGTAGATTCATGCTCTAACCTTCGAATTTTCCATACTTACGATGCCGAGCTCCTGAGCGCCGCACACACACAGCAACCGCGAAACCGGCGCCATTGCTGCGCGCGGTAACAACATTACTGCGAATCAAGCAGCATCAAGAACCATAAAAATGTACCGGCAAAGGTAACAAGAATCCCTGAAATTTGATCCTCGACGCCAACGGGACGATCGCTTGCAGGGGGATTGGGTGGAGAATGTAAAGCAAAATGAAAACATGGCGGCTAAAAAACCTCACTATACGGTACCTATAAATGGCATGGAACATGGACGCCATTGGGAGCTCGGCTCGGCTCGGCTCGGCTCGGCTCGGCTCGGCTCGGCTCGGCTCGGCTCGGCTCGGCTCGGCACGGCTCGGCTCGGCTCGGCTCGGCTCGGCTCGGCACGGCTCGGCTCGGCTCGGCACGGCTCGGCTCGGCTCGGCTCGGCTCGGCTCGGCTCGGCTCGGCTCGGCTCGGCTCGGCTCGGCTCGGCTCGGCTCGGCTCGGCTCGGCTCGGCTCGGCTCGGCTCGGCTCGGCTCGGCCTAACCTAACCTAACCTAACCTAACTTAACCTAACCTAACCTAACCTAACCTAACCTAACCTAACCTAACCTAACCTAACCTAACCTAACCTAACCTAACCTAACCTAACCTAACCTAACCTAACCTAACCTAACCTAACCTAACCTAACCTAACCTAACCTAACCTAACCTAACCTAACCTACCTAACCTAACCTCCCCACCCTATATGCCCTTCAACCCAGCGTCCCATTGGCGTCCATGTTCCATGCCATATATAGGTGCCGTAAAGTGAGCTTTTATTTAGCCGCCATGATCTCATTTCGCTTTACATTCCCCACCCAACCCCCGTGCGACCCATCGTTCCGTTGGCGTCGAGGATCAAATTTCATGGATTCTTGTTACCCTGGCCGGTACATTTGTATGGTTCTTGATGCTGCTTGATGCGCAGTAATGTTGTGACCGCGCGCAGTAGTAGCGCGGGTGTCGCGGCTGCTGTATGTGCGCGGCACTCGGGAGCTCGCCATCGTAATTGTACAAAATTCGAAGGTAAGAGCATGACTCTACCTGTTTTGTGATTATTTACGATATGTCCTGCCTTAAACACGACGAATGGTGTACGATGATTTTTTCTAACGTTAGGTAGGAAAGTACACCCTGACCTGTTGTACGACTAGTTACGATATGTTTTGCCTTAAAAACGACGATTGATGTACAATGCTCTTTTTTAACATTAGGCACCATTGTATACCATCACCTGTAGCTAATCGTCAGTTTTAGGCAATAGCGTTGAAGAGTACTGCCGATCTAGTGTTGCTATTTGTACATACCTGAGCTGTAGCAGAGGTCGTTGGAGCGACACATGCTAAGAATTCATCCAGGGCTTCCTGCTACTGGGAGGGATAGCGGCCTTGATATAAGGGGCCGGTCATCCCTGGTGTAGGCCTCTCACATTGCCCGTTGCACCTCAGACTTAGCGCGCTGATCGGTGGACAGGCATGAAATAAAACGCTCTTAGGCGTCATCATCTTGCATATGAAACTAAATGAAGGTGCTGGAGGTGTTGAAAGATGTCGTTTGGATCTCTTGATACCAATTTTGTATGGGTTTTGCTCTAAATAATGGGGATCACGTCAGGGAACGCGAGTTCTGCACCGGCAATAGTTATGCCAAGATGATGAAGGTAAAAACAAAAGTGATATTGTTTCGGGTGCTTGTAGAATCATGTTATCGGTAATTGTAAGCCCGCAAAGATGCAGTTTTGTAAAATGCATAGGGGTGAGGAATGGAAGGGGAAGGGGGAGGGTGCAGAAATAAAAATGGCTGGGCCTGCCTTCAAAATGCACTTAAAAGTTTTCTCCCAGATTTGACGCAATTTTTCGTAGCTGGCGGCAGAGGTGTGCCTCCTCAAAATCAGTGTTTGGGGACTAGGCCCCCAAATCATAATAAATGAAAAACTGGACAAAAATGATACCTAAAATGGGAAGCTGTATCTCTGGTTAGGAGGCCTGATCCTCCCCCCCCCCCCCCCCCCACTGAATAGGATCTAAAACCTTAAGGCTGGCTATGTTAACTATGCCTTTATCTGATAAGTCTGTAAGGTTAGTCTCAACCGTCATTCAATGTTTGATGGCCAGCAAATGAAACTACAGCACAAATGAACGTCCGAAACTAAAATCCTTGATGGTTGTGCCGCATTGCATTTAATTTGCATTTGCCTTCTGTGGTTTATTGCATTCAGAGGCATATTGCAACAGTTTCTGAAAGATATGACCCCCAAGTGACGATTCAGACGGTTGCCAATTTCGTCGGTGACAGAAAAGATACTTTTTCACCCCTGCTCGTGGGTACAGTGCTTCTTTTTACAAAGACGTTTGGTTGTCAGATAGTAACATGACACATTCTCGGCGCTGTCTTTAAACGGCTTTACATGCGGAGGCGTTGCACTTCGTTTAGTGAAGGAATTTTCCACATTTTAAAGTATTGAGACGAACATCAGCTATGATGAAACGAAATCGCTTTTCACTGTTGGTATGCTTTTTAGTGGAAAAGACTGCTCTAAAGAACAAAATTTCAATATTTATTACACTGCTCCTCGATACATCTTTGCCTGATTACGTCAGGGAGTGTTTGTGTGACGATGAGGTGCTGCCAAACTAGCCGTGCGAAATCGCCACCCTAGCACGCGCTTGTACTTCAGTGGCCCGAGACGTGGCCGTGCCAGTGCTGGAAGTTTTTGCTGAGCCGCGTGTCGTGATGGGTTCTTGTTTGGCCCTTTCTCGTGATGTTCTTGCATATTTATCCTTGAACTTACGATGTTCGCTTGTATTCACGTCCTCAGTTATGGCGCTATTTACTTGCCCAGCCTGCTCTACAATGACTGGGAGCCAACTGACGTTCATTATATCTGGAGGGCATGTTCGCGAACACCAGATCCGAACAGCTCGGTGATTATTTTCTCCTTGACCTTGAATTCCGCATGGCCTGTGGGGTGGAAGGATTTGAATGACGTTTCTATGGCGGCATGCGTGCCTGATTGACCAGAAATAGTCTGCGCGAAATATTTTGCACATCTTGGCATGTGTGTAGCTCAGAAACTACAAGGTTTTAGGTCTAATAAAGGGCAGGGCTGTGATCTTCACCGGATGATCTTAAAATGACCATTTCATTTCAAAACTCCATACAGATGAGAAATATTCCCCTTTAACTTTATGTTAAATGTGTGCTTGAAGCAGAGTTTGAAGAATATTTAATTCCACTAATAGTACTTCTGATATGCGTTGTTTCTGCCTGCTTAGTCTGCTGGGCGGATTTGCCGACCTTCCACAGTGTTGCGATATGCATAAAGCTCTGTACCTACAAGTATAAGCAGGCGTTTATACACGACTGCTGCGGTCGATATATTCCCCATTGACGTATTTGCGTGCATTGTGTGTTTTACCGGCTCTGGGGAACATTGGTGATAGTTCAAAGACGAGACACCTACACCCCACCCGTGCAGCACACGTAATGAGCTGATGTGTTCTTATCGTGCGAAGCGTAGAGTGCAGTGAGGGAGGGTGGGTGATGAAGCCAGCAGTGCGTGACACAGCAGGTTTACCCCCTCCCCCCCCCCCCACATCGATAGCGAGACGGGAAGCCCTGGGGCTAAGAACGCCACACAACAGCCATGCTGCGATGCGAATGTAGCACCTGAGTCAATGCCGCTGAGGCGCTATAGATTATATAACTTCCGCCCCACATGCAGTTCGCGCCGATATAAAACGATGTCCGTGGCTCAGCTTTGTCCATAGAATCTCTCAGCTGCGGACGAACGCCGCTCGCTCGCTCTCAGTCATGCTCTCGCTGCTGCTGCCGCTCTGCCTGCTGGTCCCAGCGCTGGGTCAGGACGCGCCGCTGGCCGTCGGCGTCTACTACGAGTCCCTCTGCCCGGACTGCAAGAACTTCGTCGTCGATCAGCTGAACGTGACCGTCAGCCGCGTGCCCGACCTGGTCAACGTCACCCTCGTGCCCTGGGGCAAGGCCAACGTCTCGAGCGACGACGGCAGCGTGCACTGCCAGCACGGCCCCGAGGAGTGCTGGGCCAACCGGCTGCATGGCTGTGTCGCCGCCGCCATCGACGACGCTTCTGTGCGCACGCGCGCCGTGGCCTGCCTGATGGCCGCACAGAAGACCCTGCGGGCTGACGGGCCGGCGTGCCTGCAGGAGGCGGGTCTGAGCTGGGATGACGGCGTGGCCTGCGCCGGCTCGGCGGCCTCCCGGCAGCAGGCGCTGGAGTTCCAGCAGCTGACGCACGCGCTGCAGCCGCCGCTGACCTTTGCGCCGACCATGACCCTGGACGGCAGCCAGGGCACCGCCGAGCAGCAGAAGCAGCTGCTGGACGACCTGCTGGGTGTCGTGTGCAGCACGTGGCAGCAGCGCACCGGGCAGACGCCCGCCGGCTGCCAGCAATAGGAGCACCGCAGGACGCTGAGCTCCCCATGCACTGAGTGCGTATGGCTGAGGTCACCTGAGGCCAGGGCATGTGACGTGGCACTGCATAACGTTTAGAGCAGGCACATCCGTTGTGTTTTTCAGGACCACCCATATTGGTCTTTGCCTTAAGCTACTGACATGGGATGTCGGCGCTGTACCATCAGGCTAAGGATGTGTGTTCAGCAGGCCCATGGCAGCGTTTATTTGCCTGTCTCTGATTACAGACCTGGGTGCCCCTTGGTACAAGGTGCATTCTGTTTGCGTGGGCTATTCAACGACGCTTCAACAGTGTGTTCTCTGAATGGTGGCGACGAAGCGCCAACACACTACGCCAGCCACGTGGATCGAGCAAACTGTGTCCCAAGCCCATGTCACCGGGGCCCCGACCTTCATAAGCAAATGGAAACCCATTTCTTACTTCGGGGTGAATCCATTCATAATCTATGACGTACGACCCGAGCCCATTTCCTGCTCGGCCGAGAGGCGAAGTAAGTGCGTTTGTTTGCAGGTGAGTCGTCGGTGCTCTCCTTGCGACACTATAAATGGTCGATGCGCTGTTCGGGGTCTTGTTTGTCCGGGAAACAGGCAGGTCTCGATCTCAGGCGGGCACCGCGGGGAATCGAACCCCGTACCTCTGGTTTCCCAGACGCGTGTCGTGATCAACGCGGACGCGTTAACCGCTACACTATCGGTACGCTCAAATGCGCCATTCCAACGCGCTGCATGTTTCTATGGGGCTGGATCAGCTGATTCTACTTTTGCCCATATTTGGAATAAAGGCGTTCTCTATGGCAGCACCTCAGTGCGTGGAGCTCGGGCCGTAAGGCAATGAGGAACTAAGCTTGGCTGTGTGCGTCCTTGCCTGTTATGCAGGCCCGCCGTGCACCGCCCAGTGTGAACAGCGTGGCGCGGGTGCCGTAAGGTGCAGAGCATGGACTCTTTTTGCTTAAAGTATCCTATTCAGTGACAGTAAGGATGCAAGGTGAAACGCGGGCATGATGGCGTGGGGGGGGGGGGGGGAAGCCAGGTAGTGGTGGTTTATCATGGCAAGGTGTTAGCCCATATGTTCATGACTAAAGACAAAGCGCAAAGTGGCAATGTGTCGGGAGCTTCGGCTTTGTTCGGGTTAAACATATTCTTAGTAACGAAAATATTCCTGCAGGTACAAAATGTCATGACTTCCTGGCGGGCTAAACACTTTTACACGAGCGATTTTTGTGAGACTCTTGGGTTTCTGCTTGCTCCTAGACGAATGAGCAAATGCTTCATTGAGATGTTCTTCAGAATGATACCCCATAGCTGCGCTACATACGCCACATCGGGTCCTGTCTGTTTGATGAAGCCCGGCCAGCTGCCACCGGCGCCGGGCGGACGCTACCGTAGTCTCCGTACCTGCTAGCGTATTTCCACAGTCGTCGCAGGCCTCCGCGTTGTTTGTCGCGCTGTACCGAGATGGAATGCCCGCTGGCCTGGCGTGCGCAGAGCTCGAGCCCATCGACCCACTCCTCCGCTACGGTATGCCCTCATGGTTTCCGCTAATTTGGCTAAGAATGGCTGCACGTCCTGCTGTGTCGAGTCGTAAGCTGCTGCATTCCTGAACACCTCATTCCGTCACCGTGAAGTCGGGTGAAATTCATCTCTGAGGCGGTGTCGGTGAACACGAACGCGGGATGCAACAAGATATGGTTATCGTCTTGTTTTATTCAACCAGAAACTGATATATGCAAAACTAGTAGACCCAGAGTAATAGGAAGAAGGGATTTAAATATATTTCATTCAAGGATCGCTATTTGCACCGACATTGATTGCTTCAATATACATTTCAGAACGACAAAATGCTGTTATCCCGACGTTTCAGTGACAAAACTTTGCATGCGCCATGTATACGATCCACGAAATCGTGACGCAGTTAAAGGAAGTGTTTCCACATTTGCAGGAGGTTTTGGGATGAAAAAAATCGCCTTGTAGATCAATCAGTGCAGTTCATAGCCCTGCACTTCTTCAGGCCTAAACCCCTCTAGTTTCTGAGCTACACGCCCGCGAATATGTTCAAACTAGTAAGGGGGACTATTTCAAGGTCACGCAGGCATCCACGACGCCATAATAACGCCATTGAAGTCCTGCCATTCCACTTGTCATGCGCCGATCAAGGTCAAAGAAAATATAGTTGTTGAGTCGTTCATGTCTGGCGTTCATGAGCACGATTTCCAGGTGTAACAACCGTCAATAGACCCTCAATCAATGTTGTCCAACGTACGATGACGTTATCAGCAATAACGTGTTGAGGAGCATGTTCGCTAACCAGAGAAATTGTGTTGCCTAGTGCAGTATTTTCGAGTCAGAATTACACCAATAGTGATAAGTGAGCTTATTTCATGACAGCTGATACTGGCTTTAACATCCTCAAATGCGGAACATTCCATTCAAACATGGTCAGGAGAAGATCATGCACGAACAGGTTACACGGCATGGCTGCACCCGGAAGTACTTTACATATTCATTACAACATGGTCATTATGTGCGCAATCATGAGGGTCCTTCAACAGCTCCATCAAAGTCTTTGAGAACATGTGTGATGAAATTCAAGATCTACTAATCTCTTGTTGACACCATACAAAAGAAGCCCTGACGACAGAAACTTCGCACAGCAGATCAAAAATTTATTTTGTTATACATCATGTCGCAGGAGGAGGACAACTTAAAACACCCTAGTGTAGTCAGTAGCTGCAGTGCCAAATAACATGAAACGAATGTTGCCATCGTGCTTCCATATTTTGCGCGCCATTTCAATGATCAACAGATATCGCAGCCAACAGCCATCGGTTTGGTACTGCTGCAGAAAAACGCAATCGTTAAGACAATTGTGTTCGGCGGAAGAGAACACACGTTTGCGCGCTCTGAGACAGCTGTGCAATGCAATGCATGAATGCGTAGATACCACTGCACGTTGTTGACATATCTTTGTTTGGAATCTTTCTTTATCCATGGGCCCCGCAGTCCTGACACTTAAGGGCCTCGCTGAGGCGTCTGCTGTTGTTAAGCCTGTCACGGGTCATAATGGCAAGGCATCATTGACCACTTCGCCCGTTTTTCCGATGTCTCTCACTGCTACCGTCGGTAACGCGACAAACCCTCCAGCCCATTCCAAGGGAACCGTGGCTCAGCTGGCATGGAGCCTCGCACCACATGGCCGGGATGTGAGGCCATGTTGCTGTCTGCTGGTGCCGAGCCGCACCGCTTCCCTGACGTCTGGCCCGCAGCTAATCGGGATATGTCGAGAGAAGCCAGCAAACCGCTCAACTCTGAAAGAGCACCCAAGGCATGGCTGCAGTGGATCTAACTTTACGAAGCCTGCAAGTCGTGACGGCAAGCCGACCGACAGTGTAGCTTCCTGTTACATGAATAATTGCGCAAATTCCCAACAACATGTCAAGCCTCTGTTAAAGTCGCTCCGACTCTAATGAGCCCGTCCGGCCCAGCCCTCCGGCCGGGCGGCTGGCGTCAGCACGCTGGTCCGACCGCGGCGGTTCCGGTGGCCCGCCATCTCACCGGAAACGACGTCGCCCGGCCGTTCGCAGCGCTCCCCGGGGGCCATAACTCGGCCGGGGGTTGCGGCTGCGTCCCATGGTGCCATAACGACGCGGCGCCGCCGGCCGGCCGGCTCGGTGCCGTGATAGCACCAGTGGTGCTCCGCCGCGGCCAGCTCGGTACGTTGATAACGCCAGTGATGCGTCGTCACAGCCGGCCGCAAGTCTGTCTTGGGTGTGCCCCGCTCCGTCTGCGGACGGCTACCGGCGGAGACAGCTTAGGCTGACCGCTGACCATTGGGTCGCCGATCTGGGCCGCTGCTCCACTGGGACGCCGCTTCAATGGACCCTCGTTCGGCTGGACCGCCGCTTCAATGGATTATCATTCCGCCGGACCGCCGCTTCAATGGACCATCGCTCCGCTGGACCGCCGTTACAATGGATTACCATTCTACTGGACCGTCACTTCAACGGATTATCATTCCGCTGGGCTGCCGCTTCAATGGCCCATGGTTCCGCCAGAGCGCCACTTCAATGAATCATCGTCCCGTCGAACCGCCGCTTCAATGGACCACGGTCCCGTCGAACCGCCGCTTCAATGGACCACGGTCCCGTCCAACCGCCACGGCCGCCTTGGCGGTTGCGGGACCTGAAACATGTAATTCTGTGCCCGGCCCTCTCTTTTTCTTTGCCTGGAACTCCGAGCGGGATGGCCTTGTTAATTCCGCTCCTCGTGTGAAATGGACAGTTGCCCTCAATGTAAACAGTTCTGGAAATAGCTCCTAACTGCCCAAACAGCTGCCTCGAAACAAAAGGAACAGCCATTCGCAGCATTGTTTTTCAACTACACCGCTTTGAAGCGCAGCGTTTGGGGCTGCGCGAGGTTGCAAGTAAATCCAAACCCTCGCATGGGGTGGTCTTCAAAGATCTGCTCGTTCAGGAAGTTTTAGGCATACGGGAAGTTTTGTGGGCCCTGTAGTTAACCGAAACTGAGTCTCATTGGAGTTCATGGGGCAATCTAAAACCGCTTATGATCAGGAGCACGAAGGCGTTACTTGAACTTTTGAAGGCAGCAACAGGAGTCTTGGTAAACAGACGCGATGATTGTTGACATTGCAAATTGATGAGCTTTCCTTTTTATGTGTCTCCCCCTCCCTCTTCAGACTGCGGTGACAGCACCTGGGAAGTATAGATATCGTTGCTTTCTTCGCGCCACTTGTTGAAGTGAATTAGACTGAACAGTTGAACATTTACGACAACGCCTGGCTCGTCTGGTTTTCAATTGAAGCCGTATCACACTTTTTCAGATTCCTCTTCAGGATGCGCGCCACCTCATGCTCCCGGAGAGATAATTTGTTCGAGCTTTGTCATCACAGACTTTGTGATGGAGGGGGCTTGCAGGAAAACGTGTCTGCGCAAATTCTTGGATCCCGAGGGTAGATCCAGGATCCTATGGGTTTCAATGCTAATGGAGTTCCGGGATTAGATTCTGGTATCGGACTTTGGGAACCATGCACATGTTTGGTGCAGAGACGAGTTGTTGGAGTGATTGGCCCGAGGGATTTCCAGTGGGAAACTGCGTGAAGCAGAAGGCTCGGAGCGTACGGATTCGTAACGAAAAGGATTCATAAGCCACAAAAGGTTATAACAATAACAGGCTCAAAGTAATCAAAGCTGACCTTATCTTCGAGAAAAAGTCATAAACGGAAAGATCGCTGGCTTCGTACGCCTGAAAAATGCTCCCAAAATTCATCGCGACAGCCAAAACGGAGTGAAGCTTATTGGAGATATCGCCCATACACCAATGATGCTTTTACACCTGTAAACGTACCCGAATGACAGTGTAGACCGCACGGCAGTGGGCGTTGATTTAACAGGGTTGTCCCGGTATTCAGGTGTACAGTAGCAGCAGCTATCTTAAGTTTATACTCGTAGCCCCAATATGTTATCGAGGCCGCGTTGCTGAGAGTCGAGAGAATCGCCAAACCGTCAGATCAGAAATTCCACATAGAAATGTTGCCCGCTGCGAAAAAACATACAGTCATAAGTAAAGATGACACTGAGCATCAGGATTCTCATAATCTGAAATGGCTCACCTATCTCTCACAACACCCAGGGTTGTATTACAATTTCCTAAAGCAAAGTTTATTGCTGATCCTATCGACGCTCAACAGTGTATGCCATTAGCTATTTACGTTAATCAGCGTGTTAATGAGCAGTTCCGACCACATCAGCCCAAGCAACAACTTAAAGAAGTTGTGGCAGAGAAAAAACAGGAGACGAGCTTTCGGCGGCACCGAGCGGATTAGAGCAGCGCCCTTGCTGCTCTCGTACCTGCTCGCTTCCTCCCGGTAATCACAAGCTCCCTCGCGCTCACTTGAATTTGATCAAAGTACATAAATCCACTTCCTTTTCCCTTCTATCATCAGCTCAATGGATTTGGCAAATGCTGTCTTTAGGCACATTCACTTGTCAGAAATACTCCTTTGGCAACTTGAAACCGGGTACCTCCGGGAAGTTTTCGGCCAGCTCTACTATGGGTAGGCGGAGGAATCTTACTGCCAATGCCCTAGTGCTTTGACGCCAACGTTCTGGCCGACGACGTTACGTTGCCGGCAGATATATAGGCCGCCGCCTCCACCAGGCCCTGGTTCACCCGCTTGAATGAGTGGGAGAGGGGGAGGGGGTGGGAGTCAAGCGCCTCGCGCTCCCGAGTCGGCGCAGGCCCGCAGCCGGCGCCTCGGGAGCCGTTCGCGTCGACGAGTCGTCCGCCCAGAATGAAAAATCTACGTGCCTCGGGTACAGAAATTCCATTAGCCAAACACGGCCGGCGACCGTCGGATGTCATCTGGACGAGACGTGACCCCGCGGGGCGCACGCCTGTTGACGGGCGAGCGCGGGCGCGCCCCGCCTCAGCAGGCCGGTTCAAAGGCGGCCTCAGCAGGCCAGCTCAGAGGCAGCCTCAGCAGGCCGGTTCAGAGGCAGCCTCAGCAGGCCGGTTCAGAGGCAGCCTCAGCAGGCCGGCTCAGAGGCAGCCTCAGCAGGCCGGTTCAAAGGCGGCCTCAGCAGACCGGCTCAGAGGCAGCCTCAGCAGGCCGGCTCAGAGGCAGCCTCAGCAGGCCGGCTCAGAGGCAGCCTCAGCATGACGGTTCAGAAGCAGCCTTAGCAGGCCGGCTCAGAGTCAGCCTCAGCAGGCCGGCTCAGAGGCAGCCTTAGCAGGCCGGCTCCGAGGCAGCCTCGGCAGGCCGGCTCAGAGGCAGCCTCAGCAGGCCGGTTCAAAGGCGGCCTCAGCAGGCCGGTTCGGAGACGCCCTCCGTTGCCCGCTGCGGCGTCGCGGAGAAGCACTCGTCGGCGGATTGGTGAGCGATGATGTCATTGTCGGCGGATCGGGAAGTGATGACGTCATCGTCGGTGGATCGGGGAGCGCTGACGTCGTCGGACACTGTGATACTGGCGTGAGGAGTCGGTGGTGCTTTGAAGTCGCTGTTAGGAGCCCGTCTGCTCCCCCATCTCCAGCAATGCGACACACGTACACACACACACACACGCACGTACGCACGCGCGCGCGCGCGCGCGCGTGCACACATCTCTAAACCAATAAACGCACTGACAATTCACGTTCGACGCGTCTGACAGGCCGGACAAGCCGGCGGAGTCCTCTCAGGCCGGGCTGAGCGCCAGCCAGCCGCGCGCCGGTCGCCGCCTCCACCCCTCATTAAGCACCACCTCCCCGGGCATTTGACGACGCCATACCGCTCTATTCTTGCGCGGCTTTTGTTCCTGGTTTTTGCCGCCGCGCGCCGCGCATTTGCATAGCTGAGATGGCGCACCGGCCCGCTCACCCGAGCTGGATGCCGCAGGGGATCCGACGGCGCGGGGCGGAGCTAATGTCGCCGGCGCGGCAAGACGGCTGTTGAACAAAGCCTGACGCCGACAGGTGTCGCGTGCAGTCCCCCCCCCCCTTCCATCCGCTCCCCTCCCGTTTCATGCTGTGTCCGTTCGGGGTTTGTGCGACATCCGCATTTGTATTCCCATGGTAAAAGATAGACATTGGGACAAGTGTGTGTTCCTGCTGATTAATAGACTACCGTATGTACCGGGTAAATCCAGGTGAAACTGAATCTGTCGTTTAACTTGCAATAATTACATTTAGTCTAAAACGTAGAAAACGCCAGATTACGCATGGTTGTACGTTGCCTCGGTGGGTTTACGCCTCCCGGCGCTGGTCAGCTTCGTCGACGTCACCAGTTTCCGTCCACCGTGCTCTCCATTGCGCTGCTGCAGCGGCCGACCAAGCCATCCTCAACGCGTCTTCCTGCCATCGATCGGCGCAGCCTTCCCTTCACCCATTTCGTCTCCAAAGTCAGACGAAATCCCTCGTACGGATCGAGTGATGACGCCGGCGGCGGCACCAGCCGGACTGGATCGGTGTCCTCCGGTGGGAGCCCGCCTCCGCGTGCCGGACCAGCCAGCACAGCAAGTGGTCACATTGATATGCCGCGTCGGCGCGCGGCTGTGATTCCGAGCGATGGCCGGTCGGGCGGCGTCGGTAAACCTCACGTTCAGCGCCCAGCCGCCGAAAAACAAGCCCATCGGGAGGCCGATTCACGGCCGCGGCGTCCGGCGAGGCCGACCCACCGGTCCGGAGGCCGCTGGGACGCTGGGGTTATTTACTGGGAACGAGCGTTATCGGATGGGCGTCACGTGACCTGCGTCAGCGAGGGATTTCACGGCCGCGCAGCGACGTATCTGATGTTATGGTTGTTTGTCCCTATGCTTGTGTTGTCTAAGTGATGTCTAACTTATTACATATTGTCAACACACGCCTCTAAAAAGTTGTGCAGCGATTCATCTCCAGGCCCCGTAATTGCGAGCCAGCTGAAATGTCAGGTGAACGTAGCGGACCAATGGATTATCTGACTTCGCATGGCGTCTGTCACGTCTGCCGCTAGTCCATGGCGTCTGTCACGTCTGCCGCTAATCCATGGCGTCTGTCACGTCTGCCGCTAGTCCATGGCGTCTGTCACGTCTGCCGCTAGTCCATGGCGTCTGTCACGTCTGCCGCTAGTCCATGGCGTCTGTCACGTCTGCCGCTAGTCCATGGCGTCTGTCACGTCCGCCGCTAATCCATGGCGTCTGTCACGTCTGCCGCTAGTCCATGGCGTCTGTCACGTCTGCCACTAGTCCATGGCGTCTGTCACGTCTGCCGCTAGTCCATGGCGTCTGTCACGTCTGCCACTAGTCCATGGCGTCTGTCACGTCTGCCACTAATCCATGGCGTCTGTCACGTCTGCCACTAATCCATGGCGTCTGTCACGTCTGCCACTAGTCCATGGCGTCTGTCACGTCTGCCGCTAGTCCATGGCGTCTGTCACGTCTGCCACTAGTCCATGGCGTCTGTCACGTCTGCCACTAGTCCATGGCGTCTGTCACGTCTGCCGCTAGTCCATGTGCTTGCGCTGTTGGCACAACTCACCATATAGGTATGCACCATAGACACATAGGCAAAAACATGGTACGACATGACATATTGACGACTAGATAAGACAGTAGTAATAGCTCTATTCCCCGAAGCAAAACCAGGATAATGGAGATATAGATGGGTTGATATTTCGGCAACATGCCCTTGATCGAAACACTAGAAGAGCTTCTGCCTTTGCTTCGATAGAGGCATGTTGCCGAAATTTCAATTAATCTGCATTTCCATTCTCCTCGTTTTTCTCCGAGGAATAAGGTTATTACGACTGTTATCTATGTGAATAATGTTCCTCGCAAATGCATTGAACAACTTAAATATTGACACCGTTGCATTCGCCATGCAACAGAAAAGCTTGTGCTTACTCTCAGCAAGCAGACTCATTGTCCTCCCAACCTATTTTGCATCACGTGCAATCTCCACATGAAAATCTTGGAAACTTGGATTTTTCGGCGTTAGTCCGTGCCTGGCTCCATTATATCCACCTGACTGTCTTTGATGCGCCATTCGCCTCTGGCTAATCTTGTCGTTCTATTCCGTACTTTCTTGGCATACTATTCCTTTCATCTACCATGCGGCTTCCTTCCACACTGGCATACAAAATGTGACAAAGAAAACCATTCAGCTCCTGTTTTTTGGCATTATGAGTTGAAAGTTTGTATATTGAGCTGGCGACTATCAGTATACTAGAAGGTAATGGTTAAATGATTTCGTAATCCTAAATAACGGTAATATTGGCAGCACTCAATATCTTGGGCTTTGCTCATACTGACTGACAAATGTTAAGAAAGGATGACCAAAATATTACACCTAAAAACCAGGACACATGAATCCAGAAAAATGCTCCCATCCCGCACGAAGAAAAACTTGCTTCAGCGCATTCAAGGCAATGAGAGCCTAATCATCAAGCCAATAGACAAGTTTTGTAGTTCTAAACAGAGCGGACGTAATAGATGAAGCCGCAGCAATCAGCACTGAGTACCCGAGCGTGTCCAGCCGTCTTAACTCTACAAAACGTTAAGAAATGACAAATGCGTCACAATCAAAGAAACGGAACGCGAAGCTTCCGACTCCCTTCTTCGAATTGCACGATCTTCCCCAAAAAACATAAGCAAAATATTCTAGTCCGTCCTATAGTATCCGCAGGTTTTGGCCCTTGAGACAACAAAATCATGGTTTCTCGGCAGGATTTTAATTCAAATTTTGGTTCTAACTCCTGCTCGTCTGTCTAAACAGAGTTGTATCTGTGGAGAGAGAAGGAGACGTTTCCGACCAAACTTCGGCTATGTGGTATCGCTTTTACCATGGATGCAGCAAATCTGCACGGCAACATTCCCGAAAAGAAGGTATAGACTCGGTTGTGAGTCAAATTAAGGAAAACCTTGATAGGATATATTTGGGGGGAAATAAGCACGGTTGACAGTACCAATCTTCTACCTCACATATGTAATGATGACCTAGTGTGCTCTGGAAACCCGATGTGAAAACACACGTGAAATGAGCGGCTATGTGCAACCGCTGTGCACCACCGCGGGCGATGGGGTCATTCCACGACAAATTGCCCGCGTGTACATGCATTTCAACACGGCACTCCCTTCAAATGTGGCGAGGACAGGCCCATGGGAGTGGTTGTAGTCCAAAACACGTTTCTGCAAGTTTTAGGGCCTTGCGGCGTATCATTAAAAGCTCAGGAACAGGTGAAAATGCACCATGACGTTACGAGCCCGGTTTTTGACTTACCTTAGCAACGACAGTGTGCGGAGAATTATGGTCTGGAATTTTGCGTCGGAAAGCTGCATGCCTATATGGTGGAAACAGCTCAATAAAACATCGAAGGTCATCTTGGTGCATAATGTGACCTGGTTTGAACTTCGACATCATTTTCTGGAAAAATTTTGATGCCTACTTTTTTAACCGATGTGCAGTTGAAGACCAATTTACTGACGTTTGCATTATTTCAATAGTCGATGGGCTTTCTCCTAGATCGGTCGCAAACCGAATACGAACATTAATGGATCATACACGGCGGCACGCCAGGAACCGACCGGCCGGTACCGGGTGACCGACCGGGTGACCGAGCGGGCGACCGAGCGGGTGACCGAGCGGGTGACCGACCGGGTGACCGACCGGGTGACCAGGCGCGATCGGCTCACCCTGTCCGGACTGTGATGGTGACCTTGAAACCAATGGGTACCTCGACACGATGTTTATATAAATAATCCATTTTGGTCGACCTTACGTAGCGGCCATCCAACCCGAGTCAAGTGGAAATGAAGCCAAGTTGTATTGCAACTACATGGCATGCAGCCATGCATAATCAGTTCCAAATTCGTCGTTTATAGGAAGTTGTGCCACTGATCATTTGTTTTCGTCGATTGACATGAATGCAAAAAAGCAAAACAATCAGGTTCAAATCCTTGTTTGTTTGTTCTGAATCGTAGGTACTGTGCAGCTAAGTGATCACAGTAAATGTTTCGCGCCGCATTCATGTCTCACGGAATTCCTTTCAATGTTTGGGCAGTAATTCTCATGATGTAACTGCAATTGAGACACGTTACCCTGTGGTTGATGGCGATTGCAGTTACGGGCTCCTCTCAGTGTGCGCACGCTGCTTGTTTTTAACATGAATTCTAAACGTTGCTCCGTTTTATGGCTTTCATGAGCTGCCACATAGATGAAAACTATGCCTATGAATAAAAATGAAAGGGTTAAGTAGCTACGCGAATTACAAAACACATTGCAGGATTAATCGTAGGAAGGAAGTGTGGGTGCAAATGCGCGACAGATAAGCCATGACTGGAACGCACGATTTTGTACCTCTCCGTTCCGTGCTCCGTAGAGCATTTGATAAGTTACGTCCCTTATCTGTCTGTTCACTAATCAGCAAGCTGGTGGGTGCAGCAATGCATCCTGTGATGTCAGTATTTGATCTCGCTCTGGGCATTACAGATTACCACATCCCACCGGGCTTTTGATGGTACCCTGACTTCGGTGCATGACCGTTTCCCGTGATAGACTGCTGGGAAGTGCAATACACTTAAGGTCCACATCCTCATTATGGTGACAAATGGTGAGGAAGCTAAATTTGTTTTATGTTAGGTGAGGCAGCAAAAGGTAGCGTTATGAGCTTGTTTGACGCTTAGGTGGAAGCTTTTCAGCATGAAAAGCACTTTTTCCTGGCAAGTGCATACTGCGGCCGTTGAATGAGTAAACACGCGCTCGAGTGGAGGTCAAATTGACCATACAAAGGCTTTTTCAGAATAGTTTCCAAACAGCGCGGCGTTGCCGCGCCGATTTTTGCATATTCATAGGAAATTAAATAGCAGATCACCTGGCATCAAAAATTTGGATGTACTTCGTAATGTCGCTGACCGATGGCAGGTCAAAGTCAGGCCATGGTTTCAGCGAAGACAATATCAAGGAAATCGTTCAATCTGATCCAACAACGGAGTGTTAGACAAAGCCATACATCTATGAGATACTTTCCCTAGACAACACAACACTTAAATGAACAAAGTGTATTGACCTAAGGTCAGCTATGAAGGCTAGACCAAGGTCAAAATCAACCTGTCCTTTTACTCTAGGGCTTGCTGTATGGGGTAGTTTCTGGTGCTCATTTCGAATGTACTGATACAGGAACCGCATTATACGCCTTCCATAGACTTTTCAAAGCTCGGAATAGATCACTGACCTAGAATGACCCGGCTCAACATTTCGTTTTTAGGAACACACTGCCTAGCGTAATCTTTGTCGCTTATCCGAATGAAAAACTTAAGGCGGTCTCGTATGATTTTGGTCACCATAACCTTTAAAGGGTCAAACCAGGTTACTGACCTTAAATGAGCAAGATAACTTTTGCTTTGAACAGTGCAGGCGCCCTTTTAAGACCAACATAGAATTTGACCTTGCTTGACCTTATTTGACCCGAAGGTCATGATGTAGGAGCCTCAAACGTTGTCCTAATGGAGTTCACGTGCATCTCAACACACCCTGTGAATTTGGTGTTTCTAGCTCTCTTAGTTCCTGAGTTCTCAGTGGGGCTCAAATTGACTCCACTCGAGCGAAGGGTATCCAGCTGGCCACCCGCGCGCGTTTTACCTATCGCTGATGATGCAGACAATTTTACTGACCAGGCCATTGGCCGTTCGAAGCATACCACGAATGAACGTGTCTTGTAAAGCCGCTACTTGCTTGAGCGTTTTCCCAATGGTGATAGTCTTAGATTGCGTCTTGTGCGATGAAATCGTATTGTTTCGGAGAAACCACGTGGCCAACGGGCAAACGTTCCGTCACGTCTTTCACGAAAGCACCCAACTTCCCTCGTCCCTTCTTGAGCAGTTGAGTTTTCAGCAATCCCCTGCAACAGTGGACAGTTCATTCACGAGCGCGTTGCCGGTTTTCACCTGGCGAATCAACTGAACGTAGGCTATAATCTATGTTGAGTTCTTCTGAACAAAGTACTGCGCGCAAATGCCGCCATTGCCATTACTTGATCTGGTTAACACAAGCAGTCATGTGGCGTGGGCGTGGGGAGCGGGCTCACCCCGCCATTTGTATGGAGTGTCCCACCTTTGGGGATACTCCAAAAGCATGCTCTAGTGGAACTTCAGGACTGGTTACGTCTAATATTAGCACTGGTTGGTGACACTGCGGCACCGTTAAGACATGATAAGTGTATGAACCGTATTATTCTTCAGACCAAATTATACTGTCAACACTTTGTAACGTCACTACGTTTCTTCCCCGTTGTGGCGACCACCGTCGTCGTGACAACTACCGTAAGTACCTCTACTAATGCTAATAAAAAACGTCTGTGATTCACCTAGAGGACAAGGACTTGGTACGGAGAAGCGCACTGGCTGAACTTTAAACCAGCACGTAACATGGATATGTGATACTCCCGTCCACAAATCTTAAGTGTGGCTTGAAAAGAGGCACTGTGGTTAACGCCATAGGGGAGAAATCAGTCATACTTCAACGTTACGTTGAATTCGCGGGATAATAGTTTCATGTTCACATATCGTTTGGGCTTAACAGTTTTTCAAGTTTTCGTAGCATTTGTTAGACAAACAGTTTGAGAGGCTTGTGTTTTCAAATATTACATACACACTTGCAACAAGCTAGGAATATTAAATGCATTGCTTTTACAGTAGTGAATAGGGAGTCAACTTATATTTATCCTGCAGAGTTGGCTATTTCAAATCAAAATTCTGAGCTATTCAGGGGGATTTCGAGACAAAAAAAACTGGTATTTCGATCAAATCGTACGCGTCTGATGTAACAAGACCTGGGAAAAACACAAACAAGTACAAAAAGGTGGGATACTCCGCTCAACAAAACAGTAAAATCAGACTGGCAAAAAGGCATAGCGATGAGAAACAACCGAGTGCGTCTATGTGAAGATACCGTTCATGGAGGGTGGCCCAGATAAAAGCCAATTAATGCTTGCTCAACAGCGACATGTGTACTTACCCGCATTTAAGGCTGCAGCGAAATTCGAATGTTCGTTCACTCGCAAAAAAAAATGCTTAAAATAACACGGCAGCCATCAGTGATCCAGCACTCGTGACATCGTGCCTCCACAGAAGATGATTCTCTGAGGACGGGAACGGGGGTCCTGTCAGCACCGCCTCAGAGTCACACGTCATCAGTGATCTCACACTCGTGACATCGTGCCTCCACAGGAGATGATTCTTTGAGGACGGGAACGGGGGTCCTGTCAGCACCGCTCCAGAGCGCTGCGTCACAACCGCTCTGATACCCTTCTGAGAGGCCCTGAGCTGACCTCACGGGATCGATCGGGAGAGTAGAGGCTTCAGCAGGATGGAACGACACCGCACACGGAGCGGGCTTTACCAGATTGGTGGGGCGAGCATTTTCGTGGAATGCACATCAGCTTAAGGCTGTCGTGCTGTGGCTTCTCACCCGCCCACCCTTTCACCCTGAGCCTTATGTTGTAACATCAAGGACCACGTCCACGTGGGCAAGCCAGGGAGCCTTCAAGAGCTCAAGGGCGCATTCAGAGTTGCGATGGAACTTGTCACCGTCGACAGGAGCGCCCGGACAATCAACCGCCGGCATCATGTTCAGCTGCTGCGTATCCTGGACTACCCGGGCCCCCCATCTCTTCCATTCTTGTGGTCGCAATTTGAAGGATGTGAAATCTCTGACAACTACCACTGTCGCTGTCTGTATTTTGCCACTGCATTGCCATTTGAATGCCGCCAGAGTGACAGTTTTTCGACAAATACACTTGCCAGTGGTGGGAAAACGTTAGACAACTTTTATCTGGGCCTCAAAATTTCGTAAGCTGTTCAGTGCGTTAGCGTGTGATGTAATGTAATGTAATGCAATGTAATGTAATGTAATGTAACAGCTTAACAAGTTTTGAGTTAACAGTTGTTGTAAGTTGTAGGTGTTATTAAGTTGTAAGTTAAAACAGGCTTTAAGTAACACATTTTGTTCATAAGGATGCCAAATGTTTTGCACCATACTCTCCGCAATATCGCTACGCCACGTAAACAATATTTTCTGTTCTTCCTCGACTAATTTCCACCAGTCGTATTTATTCAGCATACATTTTCCGGAAGCATCTGCTGAGGACAGTAACACTGCAAGCTTCAATTGCCCGTCCTCTCGGCAGCACAGCCACACGCACCCTGGTCTTCTCTCGGGCACCGGCCTGGTTTGCTCGGACACCGTATCGAACTAGACGCGTACTATGTCGAATTCTATGTGCGCGGTTCCATGTGTGTCGGGCCAGCACTCAGTGCGGCTTTCCTCCAGCTCAACTTCAAATGAAAAAAGTGTCTTAAAACCAGTTGTTTGTTTTCCCTCATGTTGAGCTTCAGCTCAGCTTTACATAGGGGTTATCGATGCGCCGTGACGAGTCGAAGCGCATGACGTTGCCATCAACGCTACTCGTGAGGGGCGGCGTGCACGAAAGGTCTATTAACACACACTCGTTATTCAAATATTGTTCTTGAGTTCCGGAGGAATGTCTACGTGGCTGGTGTAAGATTGAAACAAATGGTTTCAAGGTCACCGTCACGGTTTCCGACGGTGTGAGTCGATCGCACCCGTCACCCGATATTGACCGGTCAGCTTTCCCCCAATGTTTGCATTCGGTTTTCGACCTATCTGGAAAAGATCCCATCAATTTATTTGGTAAGTTTGAACAGCAATGGATTGGTCTTTCAGTGCACATCGGTGTCAAAAAAATCCAAGGTAAAATGTTTTTAGACCCCGAAGCCAAATGCCAAATTAGATGCCAACATGTACCCAATTGGCCCTGAATGTTCAATTGACCCTTTTTCCGAAAATCTAGATATTGAGCTCTCCCACGCATGCTTCCCAAACATCATACCCTGCGAACTGTTTGCGCTAGAGTGATTTGAAGGAATAATAAGGTGCGTTATTTCATTGCATGTTTTCATCTGCTCCTAGTTTATTTTCGGTACGCCGTACGGCGGTAGCACTTACCAAAATCGTGTTGTGGTCGTATCAGTACCTAGTAGCCACGATTTTGTCAAATTTGAAGGGTGTGCCGTGTTATCCTCCGGTCGATTGGTCGTGGAAGGGCGGAAAGTTTTTGCGCGCTGTCTTGAGTTATTCTTTCAAGGAAAATGTGGTCTAAGATCTCAGTTGTACCTACGTTGCTTTGTTGACATTTTCGGCACCTGAACCCATGAGTTGAACCCATTAAGGGAATTCTTTGCGAAAAAACAATCAACACATCCCAGTATTTCTGTCACACTGGAACACACCGCACACAGCTTGTCAATTACATTCCTCGACAACCCTTTTTGTGGTACAACCCGATGGTAGCTATACTACAGAGCTTTATTAGAAGCCCATTGCGCTCCTATCATTCTACATAACAATCGGCGCACCCCACGGCCGCTAGAAAACCGGTTCTTATTTCACAGATGTGGAAAGCGACTTATCTTCTGGTCCATAACAGTTTATTCATAGTCTAACTAAAATGTTTCTGCACTTCCATGATAATGGACACCCAGAACACGGAGTAAGGCACTCTGCTTGTGCCGCACCTTCTCCAATTAACATGCGCACGGGTGGCCGGTTGAATACCCCCCGCTCGGGTGAGGGTCAGTTTGATCCCACCGAGATCTCAGGAGCTAGGAAACTGGAGACACCAAATTCTGAGACACAAAATTCAAATGTCTGTTTTGGCCTGTTCGTGAACTCCCTAAGGTCAAGGTCAGAGATTACTAGATCATGATCTTTGGGTCAAATAAGGTCAAACAAGTTCAAACTCAAGGCTGGTCTCCATAATGCCTCCACAACCTAAATAACTGTTCTAAGCAAAAGGTCT
The DNA here is from genome assembly GCF_011947565.3 of Pollicipes pollicipes. NCBI lineage: Eukaryota > Metazoa > Arthropoda > Thecostraca > Pollicipedomorpha > Pollicipedidae > Pollicipes > Pollicipes pollicipes. Next base: position 48,190,933 of record NW_023597054.1, on the reverse strand, counting down.
CATGCTCATTTGAGGTCCTTGACCTTGTTTCACCTTTTGAAGGTCATGGTGACCAGAAACATACAATACTGCTTTGAGTTTTGCATTTGAATAATCGACAAAGATTACTCTATAGAGTTTGTTGCTAAAAAATGCCGACCTGGGTCATTTTAAGTCAGTGATTTATTCTGACATTCGAGAAGTTCATGAAAAATGCATACTGCGGTTCCTGTTATCAATAAACACAAAATGAGCACCATAAACTACCCCATGCAGCAGACCATAAAATAGGAGAACAGGACGGTTTTGATCTTGGTCTGACCTCCATGCATGAACCTAGGTCAATGGATTTTTTCCATTCTATTGTCGTGTTGCCTAAGTAAGTATGTCAGAGATGTATGGGTCCGTCTAACGCTCAACTGTTGCACCAGATTGAATAATTCCTAGAAATTGATTCCGTTGAATCCACGGCCTGATTTTGACCTGCCGTAGGATAGTGACCTCATACGGCACATCTCAATTGCTTATATCAAACAATCCGCTACTCAATTGTCTACAGCTATGGAAAATTTGGCGCGACTACGCCACGCCGTTCCGAAACCACTTCGGAAAAACATTCGGGGTCTCAACTTGACCTCCACCTCAGCGCGTGTTTGTTTGACAGTAGGTTTGCGTAGACGATGTAAAAAGTCAAAGCAGACAAATGATATTTATGTGAAGCTCCCTTTTATACACCACGAGCTGCGTAAACAAGTCAGTGCAGCCGTATCATCAAGTGGTATGTACGGCATCTACATCGTAGTGTGGACTAGTGCTGCTATTGTAAAATGCGATCTAGTGCGATCAGTGTTAGAGGCCCCAAAATGTCCAGCAGGAAATGGAATCTACCATGCATGTGTAATGGACTGCAGACAAATGCATCGGGAAAAACGTAAAATACAAGATATCCTGTAACCTTTGGTCAGGGATATTTAATGTTGGAAAGAGAAAAGTAGCATTCGTGACCGGTTTAATGAACACTTTAGAGATGCAGGTTTGCGTACAGCGCGGACACCCCTCTAAAACACATGGAAGATCGACAGGCAGCGGTAGAGCACAGCACAACAAACACCAGCTTTAGAATATAAATTTTAGCAACCGCTAAGGTCATTGCGAACCGCAAGATCTCAGTCACCGTACATTCGGAATCTTCGCCTCAGGCTGAACCATCAATTTCACCATGACACGTGGTCTAAATAGCATTTTTAGGCCATGCGCGTTCCTGAGCACAATGTTTGCGGTGGCTGATACGCGTTAACACGCGCCCGGGCGGCCGGATGGATACCCTTTGCCCGGGTGATGGTCAGTTTGACCCCCCTGAGAGCTTAGCAACTAAGAGAGCTAGAAAGACCAAATTTACAAGGTGTGTTGGCCCGTTTGTGAAATATCTAAGGTCAACGTGAAATGTTTCTAGGTCATGACCTTCGGGTCAAATGGGGCAAAAATTTGAATTCCAGGTTAGTCTCCAGAGTGCCGCCAGAACCTAGATAACTATTCTTGGCAAAAGGTCTCATGTTTATTTAAGGTCAGTGACCTTGTTTGACATTTTGAATGTCATGGTGACCAAAATTATACGAGATTGCTTTGAGTTTTGCCTTTGAATAAACGAGAAAGATTACGCTCGGCAGTGTGTTCCCAAAAACAAAACGTCGACCTGGGTCGTCGTAGGTCAGTGACCTATTCTGACTTCTGGGACGTCCATGAAAGATGCACAATGCGGCTCTTGTAATCAATATATACAAAATGAGCGCCAGAAACTACCCCATACGGCAGGCTCTAAAATAGCAAAACAGGTAGGTTTTGACCATGGTCTCACCTCCGTACCTGAACCTAGGTCAATGGATTTTGTTCATTCTATTGTTGTGTTGCCTAAGAAGATATGTCAGAGATGTATGGCTTCGTCTAACACTCCGTTATTGCATCAGATTGAATGATTCCTTAGAAGTTGATTTTGCTTAATCCAGGGCCTGAATTTGACCCGCCGTAGGTTAGTGACCTTATACGGTACATCTCAATTGCTGATATCAAACGATCCACCACTCAATTGTCCACAGCTATGGAAAATTTGGCGCGGTTACGCTGCGCCGTTCGGAAACCATTCCGGAAAAAACCTTCGGGTGGGAGGTAAATTTGACCCCCGCCCCAGCGCATGTTAAGTAATGTTCTTACCCAATTTTCTGTGTCGGGCCTTCGCTCCTTCCAGCTCAGTTCTTGTGTTATTATTTGTTTCATTTTTGCAGCCTTTAACGCCGAGCTGTATGTGGACTATGAGGGGCTTGGATGATTTACCATTTTGATCTGCTTTAGTGGCAGTGTCTGCCCAGATTGAGGAAAAAGTTCCTGAATTTTCAAGTGTAATATTTTGTTGAGCCTTTCTGAATCCTGGCCAATCTTGAGTTTAGTTGCTCCGCCATTGAAAATGAGCACAACTCGAAATATTGAGTACGGTCAATGTTATCCTTATTCTGCATTATAACGTCGTCCAACCCGCACCTCCTAATATATTTAAGGTTGTTAACCCGGCACGAGGACTTTAAGCTCATGATAGTAAACAATTCAGTAGGTGTGAACCATTAAGGGCGCAGCAGCCGTTACAGCCGTTATTCATTGCTGCCATCGGCACAAGTACCTGCGCCCGATGTCGATGCGGGCGGGAGCATCCGAGGGGAAATAGGTCACCAAGCGGCGTCGTGTCCGCACCGTGTCCGGCCGTATCGACCCCCACCCCCGTGACCCCTCCCCAATCGTGGCACAGCGGTGGGTCTCCAGGTGAATCGATGGTCAACACGGCCGACCGCTGGCCGCCCCGCATGTCGTGTGTGTGGACCGGCGCAAGCGGGCGCCGCTCCGCTGCCGGCACAGGCGGGCGGCATGTTCCCGTCGCCGCTGCTGCTGGCGCTGGTGCTGGCGCTGGCGCTGCACGCGGCGCGGACTCAGTTCGAGCCGGAGCACTCGTTCTTCGAGGCGGGCTCGTTGCTGCGCCGCTCGTACGTGTTGATGGAACATCGGCCGCATGTGATGCTCACCTGCACCGAGCGGACTGTCATCGTGGAGGTGAGCAGTCACACTCGGCCCCTGATTATTGTGTCGCGTGTCCGTCTCGTCGCTTTCGTAACCGTCGCTATGTACGTCGTATTTGCTGCCATCTTTGATCATTAGCTTGTATGTCAGCAGTCAGGAAGCGTCAATTTGCAGCTGAGGGCTCACCCGCCGTCGGCTGCTTGCACTGTCGCCAGAGCAGCGCCATGACCGTTAACCGCCCGCTCGGCACGTGTCACCGTAACACGTGCGGCCTCGTGACCATGCGCTGTCCTTCCAGGTGGAATATCGGCTGCTGAGGGCGTCGCAGACCAGCGGCGCCACACCGCCTCCCATCGTTTACCGCCTGGCCGACGGCGTCGGCGTCGGCGTCGGTGTCGGAAGCGAAGACGGAGGGGGCCAGCCTGAGGGTCACTGTACGCCGCTTCGGCGCTGCCTCGGCCGACGAGCCTGCACCTTTCTCTTCAGCAACGAGTTCTGCGGCTCGGACCCGCTCCCCGGTCTGCGGAAGGTGGGTGATGGTGGGGGTTGGGGAGGGGAGGGAGCGCCGCCCGTGATGGGCTGGCGGGCGCCGCGGGCTGGACGCTCGGGGTCGGCCCCCGGGCTGGTGAGGTGATGGTGGGGGTTGGGGAGGGGAGGGAGCGCCGTCCGTGATGGGCTGGCGGGCGCCGCGGGCTGGACGCTCGGGGTCGGCCCCCGGGCTGGTGAGGTGATGGTGGGGGTTGGGGAGGGGAGGGAGCGCCGTCCGTGATGGGCTGGCGGGCGCCGCGGGCTGGACGCTCGGGGTCGGCCCCCGGGCTGGTGAGGTGATAGTGGGGGATGGGGAGGGGAGGGAGCGCCGCCCGTGATGGGCTGGCGGGCGCCGCGGGCTGGACGCTCGGGGTCGGGCCCCGGGCTGGTGAGGTGATGGTGGGGGTTGGGGAGGGGAGGGAGCGCCGCCCGTGTGGGCTGGCGGGCGCCGCGGGCTGGACGCTCGGGGTCTGGCCCCCGCGCTGGTGAGGTGAGGCCGTCAGGCGCGGATCGTGACCGCTGCGGAGCGACTGCGGGAAGGGGGTGACATCAGCGACCATGCCCGAAGTCGTCGGACTCTGACAGGAGACGAAGAAGCGTTGACTCGTTAGACATAAGTCGAAGGAAGGCGTTACCTACCAGTGATATTAGGCTATACTCGCATTCCCAGGCCTGAAATGCGTCATTTTGTTCTCAGAAAATGGCGGTGACGACGACCTGCTATGATGACACAAAGTACCACAACGCAAAGGTAAGTTCGGCCCTTCCAGGCAGTGCAACGCATGCATTTTTTAGTTTGCAAGTAGAACCACGTCAATAACAACACTTGCGTTACAAATGCTGTCGCAAAAAAACTCATGAAAAGATCTTTCATCTTGACGGGGATGCTGACAGAGTTGCTGGCCTTTCTTTTCAAATTATTTGTCGTTTACAATGGGCTGCTATCGCCATAATGAGACGATTAGCAGGCCTCTTCGTGCCAATGAAAAGGAAACATCGTTAAGTCATAATGAAACTTTGTGCTTAACAAACGTTTTTCTTGTGAGACGGTTTATGCATATTCAATGTTCAAATGACACCAAATCTCATCAGTAGATCCTTGAATCCTCCTGAAAAGCAGGTGGTACTCTCCCAAAGCTAGGTCTCCAACCTAGATCCCTTAGACTCCGAGGACTGGACGACTAAATCCAGACGCTTCGAGGTAAAGAACATCAGTAAATGGTACCTGTCTTTCGACTTGCTTGCCAGTCATCCGCTAGATGGCATGTCGAGCGGAAAGACGACGTAGCGATATATCTCGCCTGCTCGTCCGGCAGGTGGTGCACCTGAAATACCGCTCACTGCTGGAGTCGGGCGTGCGGAACTACTCCCGGGTGCAGCTGATGGAGCGTGAGGTGCTCAGCAAGCACGTGTTTGGCCTGACCTGCCCGCAGCATGAGGCCGTCAGAGCAGCGGGGTACCGTGGCCGCTGCGAGCCCGGTCTGTCCGACCCGCGCACGCTCAGGGATCGGGCCGCATTCGTCATGTCAAAGTGAGCTCAACTCCGGTTCGTGGTCTGCTATGTGGTAGTGAGTGTAGGGATAGAAAGTACCTACAAAAATATGCATCTCACAGAAAATCTGGCGGATTTGAATTTCCTTACGGTCAAGTTTTTGTGTGAAAAATACTGCCGCGTGTTCTCGTTGGTAAGCGATGCTGGTGCGTTGTGTTTCGCACAGCCCGTGCTCTAGCGCATCATCGAGGCCACGAAGTCGCCTCACTCAATATTCCCTCACACTGGAATCAATGTAAATTAACTGCAAGAGAATCGGGTCATGTATTTCAGGCCACCCAATGAGTCACGGAGTGCCGGGTTTGAGCGGGCTCGAATGCGTTCCATCGACAGGGTGCACTCCGAGGAGTGCCGTCAGCGGATGAGCCAGGTGCTTTGCGCGCTGGAATACAGTCGAAGTGCGGAGTGCCTGCCGCCGTTCATGTGGAACGGTGATGCCGGCGACGGCGGCCTCAGCTTCCTCATAACGCCGACCGTCGGCAGCCGGCCAGTATGGCAGCCTCCAGCCGCATGTGAGCACACGAGGGGTAGCCTGAGCACGAGCACGACGCCACTGCGGCACGGGACATCATTGGAGCATGCGGCATGGCCTGGGCATGTGGCATGATCTAAGCACGGAGAGCCGGCTGCAGCGGGGAAGGATGGCTTGAGCTGGAACTAAAGGTCTGGACACGGAGGCGATGGCTTCATGCAGGTTTGGAAGGTCCCAGCAGGGAAAAACAAGTCGAATAGCTTGGGCTTAAAAAAGCTTTGGACACAACTTGATGGCTCAGGACCACCGACTGCGTGAGCACAGAGGAACGGCTTGAGGACAATATATGGTGCGAAAACTGCTGGTTGCTATGTAGCAGCCAGCTGTTTTTGCGCGGTTATGTAGAGCACATTGAATCTAGAGTTGTTGTGAACATTAGAGGCTGTCATTCTAAGAGATGCACAGCAGCATTGTCGAAATGGGCACTGGAACAAATCGCTAAACAACGTCTCAATCTGTCTGATATCCTCAGCAACGCAGCTGAGTAGTCCACGGGTGACGCAGGCGCAGGAGGGGACATCTTCAATTCCAGCTTAAAACGAAGGTTTTAGACAGGCAGCTCCAAAGCCAAAGGCAGGAACCAAATAAAGCCCCAGGAGACGGCAGCAGTCGGGGAGTGGCCGCGGGAGTGGACACCTTAACGGCAGCAGTCGGGGAGTGGCCGCGGGAGTGGACACCTTAACGGCAGCAGTCGGGGAGTGGCCGCGGGAGTGGACACCTTAACGGCAGCAGTCGGGGAGTGACCGCGGGAGTGGACACCTTAACGGCAACAGTCGGGGAGTGGCCGCGGGAGTGGACACCTTAACGGCAGCAGTCGGGGAGTGGCCGCGGGAGTGGACACCTTAACGGCAGCAGTCGGGGAGTGGCCGCGGGAGTGGACACCTTAACGGCAGCAGTCGGGGAGTGACCGCGGGAGTGGACACCTTAACGGCAACAGTCGGGGAGTGGCCGCGGGAGTGGACACCTTAACGGCAGCAGTCGGGGAGTGACCGCGGGAGTGGACACCTTAACGGCAGCAGTCGGGGAGTGACCGCGGGAGTGGACACCTTAACGGCAGCAGTCGGGGAGTGGCCGCGGGAGTGGACACCTTAACGGCAGCAGTCGGGGAGTGGCCGCGGGAGTGGACACCTTAACGGCAGCAGTCGGGGAGTGGCCGCGGGAGTGGACACCTTAACGGCAGCAGTCGGGGAGTGGCCGCGGGAGTGGACACCTTAACGGCAGCAGTCGGGGAGTGGCCGCAGGAGTAGACACTTTAACGGCAGCAGTCGGGGAGTGGCCGCAGGAGTGGACACCTTAACGGCAGCAGTCGGGGAGTGGCCGCGGGAGTAAACACTTTAACGGCAGCAGTCGGGGAGTGGCCGCGGGAGTGGACACCTTGACGGCAGCAGTCGGGGAGTGGCCGCGGGAGTGGACACCTTAACGGCAGCAGTCGGGGAGTGACCGCAGGAGTGGACACCTTAACGGCAGCAGTCGGGGAGTGGCCGCGGGAGTAAACACTTTAACGGCAGCAGTCGGGGAGTGGCCGCGGGAGTGGACACCTTGACGGCAGCAGTCGGGGAGTGGCCGCGGGAGTGGACACCTTGACGGCAGCAGTCGGGGAGTGGCCGCGGGAGTGGACACCTTGACGGCAGCAGTCGGGGAGTGGCCGCGGGAGTGGACACCTTAACGGCAGCAGTCGGGGAGTGGCCGCGGGAGTGGACACCTTAACGGCAGCAGTCGGGGAGTGGCCGCGGGAGTGGACACCTTGACGGCAGCAGTCGGGGAGTGGCCGCGGGAGTGGACACCTTAACGGCAGCAGTCGGGGAGTGGCCGCGGGAGTGGACACCTTGACGGCAGCAGTCGGGGAGTGGCCGCGGGAGTGGACACCTTGGCGGCAGCAGTTGGGGAGTGGCCGCGTGAGTGGACACTTCAACGGCAACAGTCGGGGAGTGGCCGCGGGAGTAGACACCTTAACGGCAGCAGTCGGGGAGTGACCGCGGGAGTGGACACCTTAACGGCAGCAGTCGGGGAGTGGCCGCGGGAGTGGACACCTTGACGGCAGCAGTCGGGGAGTGACCGCGGGAGTGGACACCTTGACGGCAGCAGTCGGGGAGTGACCGCGGGAGTGGACACGAAAGTGGCGCGGAGGCCACTCTATACTCGCCAGCGCCCGCAGCCGTGGGGCTGCGAGCCAGCATGGGCCTGCCTTCACATAGATGCCACTGTCCGGTGATCGGGAGCCTCGGCTTCCTTTGGGCACCGGAGGGGCCCTGCTTTCATCGAGCTGGGACATCCCTCTGGGTACCGGAGGAGCCCTGCCTTCATCGAGTTGGGACATTCCTCTGGACACCGGAGGAGCCTGCCTTCATCGAGCTGGGACATCCCTCCGGACACCAGAGGAGCCTGCCTTCATCGAGCTGGGACATCCCTCTGGGTACCGGAGGAGCCTGCCTTCATCGAGCTGGGACATCCCTCTGGGTACCGGAGGAGCCTGCCTTCATCGAGCTGGGACATCCCTCTGGGCAGAGGAGGAGCCTGCCTTCATCGAGCTGGGACATCCCTCTGGGCACCGGAGGAGCCTGCCTTCATCGAGCTGGGACATCCCTCTGGATACCGGAGCAGCGTTCCCTTCGTTGAGTTCGGGCCTCCCATTGGGCACCGGAGCAGCATTCCCTCACTAAGCTGGCAAAACACCAAAAAATCCTCTTGCGATGGGGCACGAAAGATGTAGAAAAAGAAGAGAACACCAGGGGTGGAAAAGCCAAACTAAAGCATCGCTTAACATGCATGATGCACACGTGATATCGCTCTTCGCACGTGGGGTGTGTGAGCTGCATTTTCGGCATGATCTCGTTGCATTGTCTACCACTGACCATTCCCCGGGCAATCTAAAGCCTGTTTGTTGGATAATGGGTATTACCCTTCGGTCATGGATAGCTTCTTTTTTTTTTTGCTTTTTCGCTCAGGGAGAGGTTAGACGTTAGAGCACAGCAGCTCGCCGACGAACCGCGAGGCTTTCTTGTCGGGTCGCGGGTCTTTGCGGATGTCCTGAACCTCGGACCGTGTGACCGAGGCGTGTGTACTGATAATGCCACCTCTGCTTTCCAAGTATCCCGGCAATGTAAAAGGTGATGCAGATTGTACTTAATACATGCCTTTTATTTACCTTGATATTATCAGTTACACCCTGAACCATATTAATAAGAACATTCTTATTTTATGACATGATTTTAATATTGCTATTTTGTCATTAGCACAAGACAATACCATTTTTTTCAGAATATCCTGGCAATGCCATCGATCTGTTTCAGGCAGCATGCATTGGGATGGCCGATGGGACATAATACGCGTTTAATCTTCGCAAACGAGTTTGGTTTTGTTTTTAATCCGGCAACCCGATGCGAAAACCGTAAGCGGGAATTATATAAAACGGCTGCGCAAAAGTCCTTCTGGTCATAGTGATCAGATCTCGAAACTGCTTTGATGTATGACCACCTTAGTCCCTGCTCAGTCACAGAACCTCAAGTTAGAACTCTCATTAGAGAACTGGCTGTCGACCGTGAAAAAGGCTGTCGTCACCGGGCACACGTCTTCTATTCGGGCTGTAAATGCTATCAGATGATAAAGGCGCTACTATTGTAGGCCCATTTGGCCTATTTCTCTTTGTATCACAAACCCTTCGCCGTTCTCATCGAAAAAACTAGCCCGTGAACAGCTGGGGTGATGGGCATATCTAATTTCTTCGCTTTAACAGCCTTTTTCATTAAGTTTAGGAGTGATCGGTCCGAACGCGTCTCCTCTAGGCTGGAGCCGGCTCGAGCCGCTCACAAGAGGGAGATACGTCTCAACATAACCGTGCCTTAATGCGCGCCCCGGTGGCCGGTTGGCCGCTGAGATCTCAGGAACTAAGAAAGCTAGAAATACAAAATTCACAGAGTGCATTAGCCTGTACTTGAAATCACTCAGGTCACAGTTTGAGGTCCCTGGGTCATGACCTTCGGCTCAAATAAGGTCAAAGGAGGTCAAGCTCAAGGTTGGTCTCCACCGTGCCCCAGAACCTAGATACCTGTTCTAAGCAAAACTTCACGCGCTCGTTTAAGGTCAGTGACCTTGTTTGATCTTTCAAAGGTCATGGTGACCAAAATCATACAAGACTGTCGTGAGTTTTGCATTTGAAAAAGCGACAAAGATGACACTAGGCAGAATGTTCCGAAAAACAAAACGTTGAACTGGGTCATTTTAGGCCAGTAACCTATTATGACCTTTAAGAAGTCTGTGGAAGATGTATATGGCGGTTCTCCTGATCAATAAATTCGAAATAAGCACCAAACACTACCTTCTACAGCAAGCCCTAGAGTAATAAAACAGGAGGATTTAACATTGGTCTGACCTTCATACCTGCGGATGTCCTGAACCTCGGACCGTGTGACCGAGGCGTGTGCACTGATAATCCCACCTCTGCTTTCCAAGCATCCCGGCAATGTAAAAGGTGATGCAGATGGTACTTAATACATGCCTTTTATTTACCTTGATATTATCTACCTTGATTGATTATCTACCTGATATTATTTACCTTGATATTATTTGTTGTGTTGCCTTAGAAAGTACCTCAAAGATGTACGGCCTCGTCTAATACTCCGTTGCCGCATCAGATTGAACGATTCCCCTAGAAATGGGCTTCGCTGAATTTATGATCTGACTTGGACCCTAGATTCAAACTGTGCATAATGCACATGCGTATGCATATGCATTCAACGCACTATGCATAGATAATTCAAACATAGATTCGAACTATATGGTCAGTAAACTTACATGGTACATGCAAAGTTTTGATACTAAACGATCCACTATTCAATTGTCTACAGCCATTATACATGTGGCGCGATTATGCCGCGTCGTTCGGAAACAATTTTGGGAAAACCTTTGGGGTTCAAATTGATCCCTACCCGAGCGCATGTTAATGTAACTTTGCTCCTTAATAAAACCCCACGGCGCTCCACTCCCAACTCGGCCCGCCATCGATATTCCGCACGTTCGTTCATCAGTTCGCAATACACCGCCGAGCCGTCGGCTCCTCCGAGGCCGGAGCGCTGGAGCTGCCCGCGGTGCAGCCGCCCGAGCAGGCGCAGGGGACTCCGGTACCGGGCTACTGCGGCAAGGTGCCGGCTAACCCCTGCCGTCGCCGCGTGTCAACACTCCCCAAGTTTCAGACGCCGCCGAGGGTGATGAAGACTGAGAGACACATGCGGCTGTTTCGTCTCTCTTGCATGTCCATACGTTCAGGGAAAACTTTGACATGCACCTTTTTAATTTCACTGTTGACAATTGATGGTGTTCTATAGCTCTGACTGCAGCATCTGACATTGATCCTAAAAATCATGTTGCATGAATAGATGTTGGACGACGTCATGGGCACATTACCCTAGGCATGATTTCCATACCGCGTCCAGTCCGCGCTGTGTACAGAGACCACTCCGGAACTCCAGTGACCGATGCGGCGGATCAAATTACGCGTAGTTTTCTCCTCTTGTGAATGACTTGTTTAACAATGCTGTTAAATGACGCACTGCTTTTCTCTGTACAATAACGTTGAGCCCACTGATCGTCTTCCAGCGCGGCATCCTTCTCTGGAGCCAGTCACAATAGGTTTCTACCTGCTGGTGCACAGTGGATTTGACGCCGTGGTAAGTCATGGTGCACAGTGGATTTGGCGCCGTGGTAAGTCATGGCTCAGTGGTGTCGAGCGGTCCTGTCGCATTCCAGCAGCCTTAACAGGGATGCTACCAAAGCCTATCCGTCTGCCAATGCGTAATAAGAGAAGCCATGCTGCCCTTTATCTCCGTATAAAGGGCAGCATGCCCAGCCGGCATCACCGGCTAATTGGATGTTCACGTGTCAATGCACGACCCCAACATAAGTCCGGAGGTGTCAGATTACTGAAGCGCGCCGCAACATTTGTGGATGAAATCCGTGCCGCACGGTCGCGGCCTGAGATTAGGCGCAGGTCGTCCGCCCGCAGCAGCACGCTCGCCGATGACTCAGCGGGGGATGTCCGGCGTCGACTGACGATGATACCAGCCGCTGATACCATCGGGGGGCGCTGACCGCCGCCACTGTCCGGTGACGGCTGACGATGATACCAGCCGCTGATACCATCGGGGGCGCTGACCGCCGCCACTGTCCGGTGACGGCTGACGATACTGACACTAGCCGCTGATACCATCGGGGGGCGCTGACCGCCGCCACTGTCCGGTGACGGCTGACGATACTGACACTAGCCGCTGATACCATCGGGGGGCGCTGACCGCCGCCACTGTCCGGTGGCGACTGACGATACTGACACTAGCCGCTGATACCATCGGGGGCGCTGACCGCCGCCACTGTCCGGTGACGGCTGACGATACTGACACTAGCCGCTGATACCATCGGGGGCGCTGACCGCCGCCACTGTCCGGTGACGGCTGACGATACTGACACTAGCCGCTGATACCATCGGGGGGCGCTGACCGCCGCCACTGTCCGGTGACGACTGACGATGATACCAGCCGCTGATACCATCGGGGGCGCTGACCGCCGCCACTGTCCGGTGACGGCTGACGATACTGACACTAGCCGGTGATACCATCGGGGGCGCTGACCGCCGTCACTGTCCGGTGACGGCTGACGATACTGACACTAGCCGGTGATACCATCGGGGGCGCTGACCGCCGCCACTGTCCGGTGACGGCTGACGATACTGACACTAGCCGCTGATACCATCGGGGGCGCTGACCGCCGTCACTGTCCGGTGACGGCTGACGATACTGACACTAGCCGGTGATACCATCGGGGGCGCTGACCGCCGCCACTGTCCGGTGACGGCTGACGATACTGACACTAGCCGCTGATACCATCGGGGGCGCTGACCGCCGTCACTGTCCGGTGACGACCTCGGCTCCCGCCGCCGGCCCCTGGCTTCCCGCCATCCGCCCTGCCGACCCCAGCGCCCCTCCGTCGGCAGATGGAGCTGCTCGAACGCGTGTATGACCCGGCCCACCTGTATGTGATCCACGTGGATCTGCGGAGCACAGCACTGCGGCGTGAGCTTGAGGCAGCGCTGGCAGAGCGGTACCCGGACCGGCAGCGGCTGCGCCTACTCGAGAAGCACCGCTCCTTCGCTGCCAGCTGGGGCTCCGAACGCATCTTGCGCGCCGAATTAGAGGTGGGCATGGCAAGGATAGTTCGCCAACGCTGCTCCATGAGAAGTGAGAGAGGACCCAGCCGTGAGCCTGATATTCTATGACCGCCTGTAGGGTTTAAAGTACCTCCTGCGGGTTTTATTCGTACCTTCAGGTAATTAATTTCACGCATTTTGGGGAGCCGTTTCGATGATTTCGTTGCGAAGAGCGTTTCGGTGACGGCGTTATAACGTCAGCAGTGTAAGCTTGCTTTGCCTTTTGTGCTGCCATGGTGAGCTGTTCGAAGTTTCCTTTCTTATTCTAAAGTTTACCAGCGCAGCTATTCGACTGGTTTAACCACGCTTCTGTCAATGTGCATCGTTCGCCACGTAGTTGTTTCAGATCACCAACGAAAGTCCATCGGGTTAACTTTAGGGGTGCTGAACGCCATTGATACCTGCTACCCATTTGTGCATTTCAGCAATATTACACCACGTGATCTACAACGTGATTTATTGGTAGCGTAACCCACAACATAACATTTCATGCATGCGAATGACCACGGCTATCGATTACAGTTTAAATTTATCTGGCCAAACGACTAGATCCTGAGATAGCGTAGGTACTTTTAACTCGCGAAGTAATCGCGGCCGGCGAAATACCTCAAGCGCTGTCGGGATATAGGTCAGAGGCTGAGCTGGAGTTGGAGGCGAGGCTATGTTAAGTCGGGGTTTCTGCAGGCTGAGCATGACATGATCACATGAGAGCAGCCAGCGGGGGCAGCCGATTGAGACTGAGCTCGCCGGCCTGGTGTGGGGAGGAGCAACCCTCGGTGGGCTCCGACCGTCGGCCACTGGGCCGCGACGCTCTCACGTGCAGGAGATTGAGCTGAACACGACAGGAAACTTCGCCTTTATCCAGGCTTTTTGCGGTTTAGTGCCTGATACCCTTAGCCGGTTCTAAGGTCTTACGGCGGCCCCAACAGGTATCGGACGCTTTGTTGCCTCGCAGCTGAGTGCCTGACACCCCGCAGCTGAGTGCCTGACACCGCGCGGCTGAGTGGCGGACACTCCGCGTGTGAGGACCTGATACTCCGCAGTTAGCCGCTGACAGGTGCTGGCCGCCGTCGGCAGTGTCTGGAAGAGCTGCTCAGGATGGCTCCGTGGGACTTCGCCGTGCCCCTCAGTGGCCTTGACCTGCCGCTGCGGCCGGCGGCCGAGCTGGCTGCGACACTAGCGCCGTACCGCGGCCGAAACCTGCTCCATCATGCCGAGCACAAGTTCGTGCGGACGCACGAAGAGAACAACGTGTTTGCCATGTGAGAAGCCGGGTTTTGTTTGGGCTGGTCGATTTAGAACCAAACGCATAGGAACTACAGCGTGGCTGATGACGTGCTGTCTAAATTTGGTTTGTCGTGATGCCTGGGAGAAGACTGGGACACTAGACATTTCATGGGAGGTGCTCAAAAGGGAAATATCCATACATTTGCACATTTGTTATCTATTTAGCTGGCAAACTGTCCCGCGTTACCATCAGACATGCTGGAAATTTGCCTTTCTTAGCTATTCACTGATCGTAATAATGGAATGATGATATGTTTCATATTATTGCCGCTCTCAGGTTTGGCTGTGGCGACTTCGTATTCAACGTCTCACGACCCGGCAACCGTCCACTCCGGTTGAAGATACCTGTTTATGGACAGTAAGTAGTCTGACGCCCGGTGCTGACACATCAGATTTTAGCAACATTAAGAGCCGTCTTTCTGCAGAGCGTCTTAATGTCAGACTTATATAGTTGGGTCGAACAAGAAGCAAACCCAAAGGAGGACTGAAGATAGAGCCAGGACTACTGGCTCTCATAATTGACGGGAGATTGAAATCGTGCATGGTATAGCGAGTCAGCCCGACAGCGAACTAGCAGTCACATCTGCCACGACATGAGCCCTGACAGCACGCCCTCGCCTCCATCAGTGCCACCTGGAAGGCACTGGACCGGCAGTTCGTCGAGTTCGTTATATCTGAGCTACCGTCGTCCCCGCTTGCTCGCTGGAGCCTCCTGCTACGGGTCATCATCATACCGGACGAGCACTTCTTCGCCACGGTGCTTATGAACTCCCGGTACAGGTGAGTAACATTCCGGCCCTGCCAAACGCTGCCAGGTGCGCCGCTCAGTCGGAGAGCGCCGCTTGCGACGCTCTCACAAGTCGAGGGCTTCTGTCAGCTCAGAGTCCGGAGTCCCCCTCCACCTGGGCGACTCCGGACTCACTCGACCGGTCGTTGAGGACAACGCAGCAGCCAAGCACGTGCTTGGTGCACATCATACACCCCTGAAATGCGGGGAAAACGTGATGATTGCATATTTTGCATTAGTGCTAAGCGATATCACTCCGAAGTTATAATTATATCTATAAGTTAACGATAAGTGTTGTTTGGATGTGTTAGCATCATATGCCTGCCTCTTACGTGTGCCTGTCGACCGGATTCGCCGTGTTTTTTGACGATCATTTGCATATCGCTGACGATCACCTCTGCTCATTAAATTGAGCCAATCGGAATGAAATTCAACAGATTGATCACGAGCACGGCAAGCGCCTGTGGTGATGCCCGTGCCCTAATCTTCAGCGAGTTCTCACATATTCAGTGGAGTGAGTAGTCCTACGACTGCGTTGAGTTGTTGCTTGATCAGTGCGTTCCCATAATTGAGAGATGTTCACGAATGCCATGCAAACAAGCAAACAAATAAACCAGGTGGACTCAAATGTGGTCAAGCCTTTATGACTGCAACCGGGCGCCGCTTCGCGTGCTCGCTCACGTCCTCACTGCGTGATCACTGTCTTCACGTGTTCACTCATGTACTCACTGCATGCTCACTCTCTTCACGTGCTCACTCACATTCTCTGCGTGCTCACCTTTCACGTGCTCGCTCAGGTACCCACTGCGTGCTCACTCTCTTCATGTCCTCACTCATGTACTCACTGCGTGCTCACTCTCTTCTCCTGCTCACTTACGTACTCACGGCGTGCTCACTCTCTTCACCCGCTCACGTACTAGGTCTGAACTACAGTTACATAAAAACGCACCAGACATGCCTCACAGTGTATGACTACAGGAGTGCATTGGCTGGATGTTTAGCGCCTTCGGCCCCCACGTGGGCGCCCGTGATCGGATCCCGGTTGCACCATAGCCCCTGAACGCCAATATGGCCGCTGTTGTCGCTGGTGCTCTGTAAAACGGCGCGTGACTACGTGTGTCATGTTCCCTCCAAACACCTGTGTGACGCATGTGTTAATAAATGACGTTCGATAAACGAACGACGAACGGTGCTGTGTGCCCGGCGCATTACCAGTAAAAACGCACCAGATATTTGTTCAGCAATGAATGGCGCAGGCAGTGACAAATGAGCCCCCATAAACGGCTTCGCAGCGGTGGCGGCCGTGCTGTTGAACCCGTGTGCGTGGCACGGCCGCCCCACTCGCTCGCGAGGGGCTCGGGCGACCATCCAATAACACGCGCCCATGCCCCCGTTCGGCAAAGTTGGCTACTCTCGTGATGATATGGTCTCCCCGGGTGCGTGTGCATGCTTTGGCCCGACTAGGCCGGCTCGAAAAGCGCGGGCCCAGCGAAGTCACAAGATGGCGCTATAGGCTCCGGCACTGTTTGCAGTGCACCTTAGCTGGATCGCTGAGAATCATCTCTTGCGCTGCTTCAAAAGGTTTTGTCCGAACGCTTTGATTGGGTGGATTTCTGGGATCGGCACCCACGTTAAGCGGTGCTTGTTGCGTTAGCCCTAACCGCACTATCCGATCTGGAAATTTCGAGTCAGCGGAAAAATTTCACGACGAAAGGTTGACGTGTCGCAATGCTCAACGCTGTCCCGCCCTTTGACCTCCTGCCCTAACTTTTAACGCAGCCATTGCCACCGGCCGCAGGCCATCCCAGTCAGAACAAAATAGCGAACGCCTCAAATGCCTGGAACCCACCTCGCCATGGATGAGTGAATCACAAGACAGGCTCTCAAGCCAAATGAGCTAACGTGACGAACAGCTACCAGGCCATAGACGGGGGCAGTGGAAGGACAATCGAAAGCAATGGAATTGGCCATCTTTTCTCAGTCAAAGCCTATAGTACCAGTATTCAGTTTGCATATAATTGGGAACGGGGTATCTGGCCCCGTTCTGGCTCCCTTGGTTTCCACTCCTGCGGCGCACGCACGCACGCACGCACGCGCACACGCACGCACGCACGCACAAAGCCCGGCAAGCTCACAGCTCATGTTCACTGCTGACTGACCATGCCAACAAATTATCCTGTCAGTTGACTCTCATTCCTTGAAAGGTTGTTGCCACAGCATTTTTCGCTTGCATGCACCGGTGTGAGCTCCTCATATATCATGCACCGGTGTGAGCTCCTCATATAACTATCATGCACCGGTGTGAGCTCCTCATATAACTATCGTCACGCATGATTGGTTTACCGCTGGCAGCCTTGCGAAATCGGACGGCTTGTGTGAAGTCCAGAGGCCCAACTGGTGCCGCAGGATATCGAAAGTAAGACGGATCGTCGCTTTACCAAATGCCAGACTATCCCTTATGCATTATGTCGTACGTGTGACCATGGGTGGTAAAAGTGCACTTTTTGTTGCCGAACAAATTTTTGAAGGAAAAATTGTCGCCAGTAGCGTAATGTGATACCGTATGACAAAACGGTCATTACGTCCATGCCCAGTAGCGTCATCAGCAATTAGCCATCACCAAGTGTCTTCCATCGCTGCAATTTTCAATATCATGCACATAACCAAAATGTTCAGTCATCCACTGCCCTTAACAAATGTTAGGATAAGTGCTGCTGCTAGGAAAGCAGGCGCACTTGCGCTAGACTAATGCGGTAGCCCAATCACAACAGGAATTTTCTTCCACCCTCGTGACTTGCCGGGGTCTCACGTTTAAACTCGATCTACGGTTGGATATGCTTTCCTCTGCCGCAAAAAGCAGCGAAGGGCTTCGATAGCCAGGGCAGCAGAATACGTGGCAGATTTCGAACCGGTGACAAGCAGCACTGGGAATGACGTCAAATATGGGGGCCTTCACGAGGTCATGCCCCCTTATGGAAATCACGTTTGCGCTTCGAGCCCCATCTCAACCGTCACCAAACTATCCGCCATACTCCAAGCATGCTCCAAGCCTGGCGCGACATGTTTTGACTGGTGATAGCCTTTCGCCGTGCCCCAACAAGTAACTTGTATCGAAATTTTTCAATAACCTCAAATCAGGCTACTAGCTCTTTCTGAACAAGTTACTCGCCCTGACAGGAGGGTGGGGGTGGGGGGTGGGGGGAGGACCATGCAACACCCCCTCCCCTACGGTTTTCTGAGGATACCAATGCGGCATATTGCGCATTCTTGCTCAAATCTTTGGTACCCTCTGGGGCATCCATTGTACGCGTGCTGACATAAAAAGTGACCCTAGCAATTTTGGTTTCAGAGTAGTGATATTTTTACGGCCATCGCAAGAACAAGGCCGGCGGGTGCGGCGGGGGGCAAGCGACGATCCTGCGGACCGCGCGCGGAGGGTTGACAGCTACATGAACGAAATCATACATTATAAATATAAGCTCCAAACAGATAAAACTGCACGTCATTGCACTCCTGATTAAACAAGGGGCATGCCTCTTCATGTTTCATACCACTTCATTGCATAGTTTCGTGTATACAACTTGCATGCAAAGCTGATGTTTCGTTTTCAGGAGAATTTGCCCTTCGACTTGGTCTAGTGAAGTCAGTTAACAACAGTGGACTTCTTGCCAATCACGAGATCTCGCCAAAGGCAGCCCAGTGTTTGTTTTGTTGCGAGGCTTTACCTTTCTTAGTTGGCAAGCGTCAGATAATCCCCCCCCCCCCCCCTCTCTCCACCAGTCCGCGTTACAAAAACCGGAGAATCAGGGCAGGGGTTAGAATTATTGGCTGCCATCCTTTTTTATTTATTTTATATACACCAGCATAAAAATCTGCATTTCAGACAACGAAAACATCAGCTGCTACAGCAGAATGACACATTTCCTTACCAGCATCCAAACATTGGTGGAAATTCAACCAGCAAGCCAAAGTTCCCCTTTGCATGCAGGTAAAATGCAGATCTAAGGTTATCTGTGATGTCTACCATGTATAATGCAGGAGTGTCCATTCAAATTAATTTCTGGGGCACTTCCCAATATCTCTGTTGGGTTGGGCCACTTAATGCTGATTCCTCCCCCCTGCCAACATTTCTAGCTGGAAAATTACAAAAGATTTAAGAAAAAACTAACCATAACATAAAAACATCCTTGTTACTTAATTCATTGACCGCGATCCACGGCTTGCTATCTCCCCCTAAACAGGCATAACAAATTTCCTGTCATAACGCCGCCACCACATATTGCGTAGGGCCCCCTCAACGCTCATTCTTCCTTCCCCACAGCCAGCATTCCTAGTTGGAAGATCACAAAAAGATATGAAAAAATGAGCTATGACACAAAACCAACGTAATGTATGCAATGTATGCGATGCCATGTATCCCTAAAATATGTATGTCTCCCAGATTAGCACACTTCTTTACAAACTTGGGGGGAGGGATGGAGCCCTGAACTGAATAAGAAGTATGAACACCCCTTGATTTGAAGATCTATGTGACTGGTAAACATTCTCAATCAGAAGCTAAATGTGTTCGTTTTCAGACATGCCTGTTTGATGATTTTGCCGTTTTCTTTACCCTCAGACTTCGCCACTTTTACCGTAACTTTTTTGTATTTATCGCTCCCTGACGATCGCCACCAGTGTCTAGCCTGTTTATTTGATTGTTTTTTTTCCGATTTTGACCAATCAAGGAGAAGAAATTATGCACGGCACGTACTTCTTTTGCAGAGGCCACCGGCGTCTTTTTTCAGCTTGAACCAGAAATGAGCCAATCAAAACTTCTTCTTGACCTTGCGTACGACGAACAACAGACATTTACACACATAGTCTTTCCGTGGCATTCCAACGCAAGAGTCAACCTTGCTTTAGGTTTCCTTGATATATAGATAGACCGAACTGATTATTCATATATTCATGGTCTCATCTGATGTTACAACCCCAAAAATGGAGGGCAATGAATGGATTAGATTTTACGTCTTCTGGAACACAGCAGCATTTGCTCAAAGCGTACCTTTTGAGGTCGAGATTGATTTCCAGGACACTGATGGCTGTTTCATTTTTGTCCCGGCCCGCCGGCCTCAGATAAAAACTTCAATAGTGGCCTCGGACCTGGAAAGTTACTCCACCACCCCGTGTGGGATCGAATCCACCCTCCCCCCCCTCCCCCCCCCCCCCCCGATGGGAGGGTCAGGCGAGAACAAAACGGCCAAAGGAAGGCTGGTATCACTCGGTGGTCTATCGCAGCCACTGGTCTGTGATGTCAGTCGACCTGGCACCGTTCTTTCCCATTTGGTCCTCCAATCCCACGGCGAAACAGAAGCCTGCTTTACGTCCAGTACGTTCAAGCTGCACTTGCACAACTGACCAGCGTCCGTCGCGCAGTCCCAATCCAATGTTGTGTTTGACTGGCGCGGTTTGTTTAAAAACATGTGATGTCATATATGTACGTAACGTACACAAATTCCAGCGAATTAGTCGTTATCTGTATAAGAACCATACAACAAATGGTAACAACTGCTGATATAAGCGCCTGTCAACCACTGCTGGTTACATCACTCTTCTAACTTACGAAGCGTCTTTCTCATAGCTTCCGTTCATTCCATTGCTTCACCGTGCGTGATGTTCAAACTCGTGCAACCAAAAGAGTTGCGGCCGTGACGTGAGGCGCGAGCTGGTCGGCTCGTCCGGCGCCCGGCTGTCACGTTCCCTCCGGTCCTGAGCGAGGCACTGCTCACGCGACGCGCTCCCTCCGGTCCTGAGCGAGGCACTGCTCACGCGGCGCGCTCCCTCCGGTCCTGAGCGAGGCACTGCTCACGCGGCGCGCTCCCTCCGGTCCTGAGCGAGGCACTGCTCACGCGACGCGCTCCCTCCGGCGCGCTCTCTTCTGTCCCCAGCGAGGTACTGTCCACGCGGCGCGCTCCCTCCTATCCCCAGCGAGGCACTGTTCATGCGGCGCGCTCCCTCCTATCCCCAGCGAGGTACTGTTCACGCGGCGCGCTCCCTCCTATCCCCAGCGAGGCACTGTTCACGCCGCGCGCTCCCTCCTATCCCCAGCGAGACACTGCTCACGCGGCGCGCTCCCTCCTGTCCCCAGCGAGGCACTGTTCATGCGGCGCGCTCCCTCCTATCCCCAGCGAGGCACTGTTCATGCGGCGCGCTCCCTCCTATCCCCAGCGAGGCACTGCTCATGCGGCGCGCTCCCTCCTATCCCCAGCGAGGCACTGTTCATGCGGCGCGCTCCCTCGTATCCCCAGCGAGGCACTGTTCACGCGGCGCGCTCCCTCCTATCCCCAGCGAGACACTGCTCACGCGGCGCGCTCCCTCCTGTCCTCAGCGAGGCACTGTTCACGCGGCGCGCTCCCTCCTGTCCCCAGAGAGACACCACTTGCGCTGCGCGCTCCCTCGTATCCCCAGCGAGACACTGTTAACGCTGCGCGTTCCCTGCTGTCCCCAGCGAGATACTGCTCACGCTCTCTCTTGTTCCCAGCGACACACTGTTTACACGGTGCGCTCCATATTGTCCCCAACGACACACTGTTCACGCGGCGCGCTTCCTCTCGTCCCCAGCGACACACTGCTTCGGGCCAAGGTGCACCATCCGAAGCGCTTCCAGGGCGAGAACCCGGATGGTCTGTGCCGACACCGGGACGTGGTGGAGTTCTGTGGCAAGGTCAGTGGAGCCTCGACGCTACCGAGGCCCTCGGGCCAAGGGCAGGCGGAGCACGACGCCCAGGCGGCGGGGTCGCCAGGCACGCACCTGGCCGACTGCACAGTCTCAACAGGCGCGAGCCTCGCGCCGCTAGAAACGTACCCAGAAGCCATCGCCATCGAGCAATCGGAGCCCGGACAACGAAGCCAGCCGTCAGTTAATTGCATTCCGCGCCGGCATTTCTGCTGGCAGCGTCCGTTAATTAGCACAGAATAGGGTGAATCTAATTCATTTTCAAATTGGCCGTCTCAGAGGCGGCGAAACGGCGCGGGACACAAAAGGCTGGGCGTGTGCGTTGCGGTGAGTGTTTGGTCTATTGTGTATGTGTGCCGTGCTGGATGACAGGACACCGCGCATTCAGCAGGTTCAATTGCGTGTCCGCTCCTCCACCAAATTGGTCTCTCCGCCCCGGACTGTCCCTGTAATGGATGCTTGATTCAAGGAATTGGCCAGACTTACATCCATGCAAAACAGTGAAAGAGACAAGCTTTCGGCATCACTGCTTTGTCTTCAACAATTTCGTTTCCATTTTGCACTGGTTTCATAAATTACGCTGGACTGCCGAGGTCCGTCGAGACGACGAATTAGCCTTAACTGGTGAAGGGTGCTCTGGAAGAAGTGGGCCTTCCACACAATGCTATTCGAATGCCTGAGTTGATGGTGGATGTTACGCGGAGACATGCTGATGAGATGATCGGTTTGAGGGACACACACACACACACACACACACACACACACACACACCACACACACACACACACACACACACACACACACACACACACCACACACACACACCACACACACACACACACACACACACACACACACACACACACACACACACACACACACACACACCACACACACACACACACACACACACACACACACACACACGCGCGCGCGCACGCGCACGCACGCACACACACGCGCACGCACGCACGCGCGCGCGCACGCGTACGCACGCACGCACGCACGCACCCACACACGCACACACGCACACACACCTACACACGCGAGGACGCACGTACGTACGCACGCCCACACACGCAGACGAACACGCAAATGGATATGCACGGAAATAACTGGCAAATGTGTCGGCAGTGGCTGAGTCGCGACGTCTAGTTGAGATGGCCCGGTAATGTAATATGAGATCCTGGAGTTGATTGCTTCACTTTGGTGAAGTGTAGTCAGGTGGGCAGTCGGAAATGCGCCGGAGAGGACACCCTCGGCCCAATCACACGGTGCGCGTACATATATACAAGGAATGAAATAGGGGAGCGTGGAGCTGCTACTCCACAGTTATAGCAGACTCAAGATCCTGGGTTACGCAATGGCCTCTTCCTGCCAGGTGGTGCAGGACCTTTGAGTGGTCAGGGAATCTGCAGGTGGTCAACAGTCCACCGATACGACCAAGGAACCTTCAAGGAAGTCAGAAGTTCACAAGACGATAGGAAATGTTCGGGATTCCATGGTATTGAAACTATCAGGAGCCCATGATGGCGGGAGCCACAGGCGTTGCCTCATATACTTTGGGGGGGGGGGGGAGGATGCCCATGCTGACATGAGCCCTCCTTCCTTCACCTCCCCCAATGCGTGTGAACAAAAATGGATTACTTGGCCAAATAAATGCAGAATATTTACCTGAAATGTTGGTACCTAAGTAGATCGATATTAAGGTATGCTCATTTTGTACCACATAGTAACCTGTTGGTACCTAACGTGTTGTCATGCCAGCTCCCTTATTTGTCGGACCAGTTTGTACACGTTGGTAGGTTTTTCACAAGATAACACAGGAGATCACAACAAAAATCAAATGGACTATATCACATGGTAGCTTTTGAAAGTTCAGCGTGGCGTAGGTATAAGTTAACCAAGGTTTACCCAAAAGTGGCAAGTTATTTTGAACAGCCGTTACTCTAGTGACATTCAATGTCCAATGCAGTGGCAAAATACAAACAGCGACAGTGGTAGTTGATTGACAGGTGGATAAGAGATTTCACATCCTTCAAATTGCGACCACAAAATGCAAGAGGTGGGGGCCCGGGTAGTCCAGGATGCGCAGCAGCTGAGTATGATGCCGGTGGTGGATTGCTCTCTCTCTCTCTCCCTCTTCTCTCTCTCTTCTCTCTCTTCTTTCTTCTTTCTTTCCTTTCTTTCTTCTTTCTTTTTTCTTCTTCTCTCTCTTCTCTCTCTCTACTCTCTCTTCTCTCTCTCTCTCTCTCTCTCTTTTCTCTCTCTCCTTCTCTCTCTCTCTCTCTCTATCTCTTCTCTCTCTCTCTCTCTCTCTCTCTCTCTCTCTCTCTCTCCTCGCTCTCTCCCCTCTTCTTCTCTTCGCTCTCTCTCTCTCTCTCTCTCCTCTCTTCTCTCTCTCTCTCGCTCTCTCTCTCTCTCTATCTCTCTCTCTCTCTCTCTCTCTCTCTCTCTCTCTTCTCTCTCTATCTCTCTCTCTCTCTCTCTCCCTCTCTCTCTCCGGGCGATCTTGTCGACGGTGACAAGTTTCACCGCAACTCTGAACGCGCCCTTGAGCTTTTGCAGGCTCCCTGGCTTGCCCACGTGGACGTGGTCCTTGATATTACAGCATAGGGTCCAGGTGAATGAAAGGTTGGGTGTCGTGAGAAGCCATAGCACGACAGCCTTAAGCTGATGTGCATTCCACGAAAATGCTCGACGACAAGTCCAGCGAAGCTCGCGCTGTGTGCGGTGTCACCCCATCCTGCTGAAGTCTCTACCCTCCCGATCGATCCCGTGAGGTCAGCTCAGGGCCGCTAAGAAGGGTACCAGAGCGGTTGTGACGCAGCGCTGTGGAGCGGTGCTGACAGGACCCCCGTTCTCGTCCTCAAATAACCACCTGAAGCCTACCCAGCCCCATCTGTGAAGCCTCTACTCTCCGATCGATCCGTGAGGTCAGCTCAGGGCCGCTCAGAAGGGCATCAGAGCGGTTGTGACGCAGCGCTCTGGAGCGGGGCTGACAGGACCCCGTTCCCGTCCTCAGAGAATCATCTTCTGTGGAGGCACGATGTCACGAGGTGAGATCACTGATGACGGCCATTGTGTTTCATTATTTTTCAGTGAAAGGTCATCAAATGCCGCCGCAGTCTTCACTGTGAGGAAATACACCTGTTGCTGACGAGCAACTTGAATTAACTCTTGCATTGGCCGCCGTATATCACCGTATCTTCACATAGACACAGTCTGTTGTTTCCCTTTCTTCGACTCCCTCGTAAATCTGATTTTGCCGTATTATTAACCGTGTGGCGCAATCAGGACACCTCGCCCAGTGCCCCGGGTATCCGTTCCTCGGAAAAGGAAGGATTTTAGCACGATTGCGCTCACACGGCTGGGGGTCAGACGGTACACACCACTCTCCACATTTGTGATGGAAGGACTGCTTCCTGGAATACCTTGGGGTGTGCTGAATAACGATGTGTTGTGATCGGGTCGACGGTGAGTTTTCTTAAAGATTTAGTTCAGGCATTTCCATCGGATGTGTTTCTTGGATAAGCGCCCACGCTAAGCACTGTCGGTTGCGTCAGTCATGGCCCCACCATCCGATCTTAAGATTCCGGGTGAACGGCAGAGCTTGCGGCGAAAACGTGAAGTGCCGCAATGCTTGGCATGGCCCACCCCACCCTCTGACCTCACCTGAGGGGCACCGCGGCCGCTGCCGACGGCCGCAGACCACCGCAGTCGGGGGTCAATAGCGAGCGCCTAAAGCGACTCGAACCCAACCCACTACGGGTGGATGAATCAGAAGACAGACAATCTAAGCCTCTGACCAACTGAGGCAGCGGGGCGGTAAAGTACGAGTGAGGCTGCGACGGTTTAAAGTATGTTTCCATGGCATACCTTCCACCGTGTTGTATTACAAAAAAGTAGGATGATGTCAAGTAATGGGATCAACACATTCTGTGCAGTTCGCTCTGGGTTGAATGAAATATTCGGCTGCGGTGTTGATCGATTTTTGCGGGGAAAGCTGACCATATCACACTGCTGCCAGCCGTCGAGTTTTTCAACGCATGCAGTGCTGTCTTGATAACGTCGTGTAGCCACTACCTCCAGGTAAACTGAGGGCTGACTATTTCAACATGTGAACCCTCAGCCAATGACGCCGAAACACGAAGGGCTCAAGATCTTCCTCGTTTTTATCAAATTCCAACACATATTAAAGCGTTGATGAAGCTATTTCGTTAACATTGGCCGCTCTGGTGACCGGTCCTATCAGCAACCTTGGCCTGCTCTGTCCTCCCGGCCACCGACATGACTAATGAGAAGGTCGTGCATGTTCAGGCCCACTCTTACGTACAGGTCATCCTGGCAGTGTACAT